>NC_060890.1:21181999-21534499 GCF_014805685.1 Silurus meridionalis
TGCTGTCTAGCTACACTGTCCCCCGCCAACACCTTGCAGTCTCCAATCTCCTTCAGGTTGCATCTCCTGCATAGCACATAGTCCACCTGTGTCAAGTCACGTCAAGTCAAGTTTATTTGTATAGCGCTTTTCACAACAGACATTGTCTCAAAGCAGCTTTACACAAATCAACAGTGATGGTGAATGGTGTGAATTTGTCCCTGATGAGCAAGCCGTGGTGACTGTGGCAAGGAAAAACTCCCTTAGATGTTATGAGGAAGAAACCTTGAGAGGAACCAGACTCAAAAGGGGAACCCATCCTCATCTGGGTGACATCAAGAGTTTGATCATAAATCTTTCAACAATACAGAACACTGGACAGTGAGAACTAACATGATTACTGGAGTATAAGATTATAAGTGATGTTCTTTCTGCAGTCTTAAACAGTCTATATGGTTAGTAGCTCTGAGTTTTATGAGCTCAGCATTTGTGGTCACCACAGATCCAGCATCAGCTTCTCCATGCCAGAGCCTTTAAACACTCCAGGAGGTCCAATGTCAAAACTCCACACATGTAGCGGGATCCAAATGGCACTGGAACGTCTCTAGATGGTTCGGGATTTCGGGATTGCGAGTTCGGCATCTACTTCTTCAAAGGTCCGTAATCATCACGAGGTGGGAGGTGACTGGAGCTGGCCAAACCTCAGGGTGTCTCGGGATGGGGAGAAAGAGAAGCAGTGGAGAGGAATTAGCGTAGCTGCTGTTCATGATATTAACAGCACAAGTTGATAATGTGCATGTGATCAGATGTTCTGGAGCACAAGGTTATGATATGTGATGTGTGTTATGTGTAGGCTTTGCTAAAAAGATATGTTTTTAATCTGCACTTAAACTGGGAGAGTGTGTCTGAGCCCCGAACACTGTCAGGAAGACTATTCCAGAGTTTAGGAGCTAAATGTGAAAATGCTCTACCACCTTTAGTGGACTTTGCTATTCTACGAACTACTAGAAGCCCAGAGTTTTGAGATCTCAGGGAGCGTGGCGGATTGTAGCGTGTTAAAAGACTGGATAGATACATGGGAGCCAAACCATTTAGTGCTTTATAAGTGAGAAGTAATAGTTTGTAGTCTATTCGAAACTTAACAGGAAGCCAATGTAGGGACGATAGGATTGGGGTTATGTGATCATATTTTCTTGACCTTGTAAGAACTCTGGCTGCTGCATTCTGGACTAACTGAAGCTTGTTTATTAATGACGAGGACATCCACCTAGTAATGCATTACAGTAGTCTATTCTGGAGGTCATGAACGCATGGACGAGCTTCTCTGCATCGGATATAGACAACATGTTTCTTAACTTAGAAATATTTCTAAGATGAAAGAAGGCTGTTTTTGTAACTTGGTTGATATGATTTTTAAAAGACAGGTCGCTGTCTAAAATAACACCCAGGTCTTTTACCGTTGAACTAGTGGTTACAGAACATCCGTCTAAATGCAGGTTGAGATGCTGGAGCGTCTGTATACTAGTTTTTGGGCCGATGAGCAAAATCTCAGTCTTATCAGAATTTAAAAGTAGAAAGTTATGAGTCATCCAATCTCTTATTTCCTTAACACACTCAGTTATTCGAGTTAATTGAGCTGTATCGCCTGGTTTAGATGAGATATATAGCTGAGTATCATCAGCATAACAATGGAAGCTAATTCCATGCCTTCTAATAATATTTCCTAACGGAAGCATGTATATTGTGAAGAGCAGGGGTCCTAGAACTGAACCTTGCGGCACGCCATAATTTACTTGCATTAGCCTGGATAGCTCCCCATTTAAATCTACGAAATGGTAACGATCGGACAGGTAGGATTTAAACCAGCTTAATGCCTGTCCCTGAATGCCGATGTAATTTTGTAAGCGATCTAGGAGGAGATCATGGTCTATAGTGTCGAATGCAGCACTAAGATCTAGTAAAACCAACAGCGAGATGAAGCCTTGGTCTGAAGCTAAAAACAGGTCATTAGTGATTTTAACTAGAGCAGTTTCTGTGCTATGATGGGGCCTAAAGCCTGACTGAAATTCTTCAAAGATATTGTTTTCTTGTAGGTAGGAACATAACTGGGCAGCGACAATCTTTTCTAAAATCTTAGACATAAATGGCAGATTTGAAATTGGTCTATAATTCGATAGCGTGTTTGGATCCAGATTAGGTTTTTTAATGAGGGGCTTAATAACTGCTAACTTGAGGGATTTAGGGACATGTCCTAACGATAGTGAAGAGTTAATAATATTCAGAAGAGGTTCACCAGTTGTATATAACACTTCCTTCAGTAATTTAGTAGGAATGGGATCTAACTGACATGTTGTTGATTTAGCTTTGGTAATAACATTATACAGCTCTTCCTGTCCTATACATGTAAAACAGTGTAGTTGTGGAGTTGAAGGTAACACTGTCTCAGGAGATGGTGTCAGGGGTTGAACTGCCACAATTGTTTTTCTAATGTTATCTATTTTTTCAGTGAAGAAATTCATAAAGTCCTCACTACTAAACTGTGATGGAACACAATTTTCAGAGCCCTGATTTGTAGTTAGTTTAGCTACAGTACTGAAAAGGAACCTGGGATTGTTTTTGTTGTTTTCTATGAGTTTGCTCAGGTGTTCAGCTCTAGCAGCTTTTAGCGCCTGTCTGTAGCTGAGCATACTGTCTTTATACGCAATTCTAAATACCTCCAATTTAGATTTCCTCCATTTTCTCTCCAGATTACGGGCTGTTCTCTTGAGGGCATGCGTATGACTATTATACCAAGGTGCAGGTGCTTGTTCTCTAACCTTTTTTAACCGGATGGGAGCAACGGTGTCTAATGTGCTAGTGAGGATAAGGTCTATGTTGTTAGTCATTTCATCAAGATTATTATCAGTTATGGGTTTAGTGTGAAATTGAGATAAATCAGGCAGGTTATTTATGAATCTGTCCTTAGTGGTTGGAACAATAGTCCTACCAAGTCGATAACGTGGTGCAACACGGCTAATCTGCTCTACCGGTAGTGTGTACAGTATGAGGTAATGGTCTGTGATGTCATCACTCTGAGGTAAAATATCTATATCAGTGACGTCTGCTCCGTGTGATATTATTAAGTCTAATGTGTGGTTAAAGCGATGAGTTGGTCTGGTGACGTTTTGTTTAACCCCAAAAGAGTTTAATAAGTCAACAAATGATAATCCTAGAGCATCGTTTACATCATCTACATGAATATTAAAATCTCCTACAAGCAGCACTTTATCAAAATTGATCAAGAGATCTGAAAGAAAACAAGCAAACTCTTGAAGAAAATCAGCGTAGGGCCCTGGGGGTCTGTACACGGTGACCAGAGCGAGTTTTCTATGTCTGTCTGAAAGTACAACTTGAAGAACGAGCACTTCAAATGATTTAAAGCTGAATCCTAATATCTGACTGACATTAAGAGAGGCAGTATAAATGGTTCCTACACCCCCCCCACGACCAGTCTGACGGGGCTCATGCTTATAAACATATCCTGACGGTGTAGACTCGTTTAGACCCATATAATCACCTGGTTTAATCCAGGTCTCAGTGAGACAGAGTGCATCGAGATTATTCTCTGTGATCATCTCATTTACAATCAGTGCTTTGGGTGCAAGTGATCTAATGTTTAAAAGACCGAACTTTAGAACTTTTTGGTGTTTGCTTATCTGGCATTTTTCAGTTTTAACTGCAATGAGATTATTTCTGGATCTTGTGTATTTAATTCTTGGTTTTACTACACGAGGAATAGATACGGTTTCTATAAACCTACAGGGGAATTAAGTTGATCAGTCACACCATGAAGTTATGGGAAAGAGTAGTGGAAGCCAGGCTGAGAGAAGAGGTGACCAACTGTGAGCAACAGTATGGTTTCATGCCGAGGAAGAGAACCACAGATGCCTTATTTGCTTTAAGTTGATGGAGAAGTTTATAGAAGGACAGAAGGAATTGCATTGTGTATTTGTGTATTTAGAGTAAACGTACGACAGGGTGCCGAGAGAGGAGCTGTGGTACTGTATGAGGAAGTCAGGTGTGTCAGAGAAGTATGTGAGGGTGGTGCAGGACATGTATGAGGACAGTGTGACAGCAGTGAAGTGTGCAGTAGGAACGACAAACTGGTTTAGGGTGAGGGTTGGACTGCATCAAGGATCGGCCCTGAGCCCTTTCCTGTTTGCAGTGGTGATGAACAGGTTGACGGACGAGGTCAGACAGGAGTCTCCCTGGACTATGATGTTTGCGGACGATATTGTGATTTGTGGTGAGAGTAGTGAGCAGGTTGAGAAGAGCCTGGAGAGGTGGAGATATGCGCTGGAGAGAAGGGGAATGAAAGTCAGTAGGAGTAAGACAGAGTACATGTGTGTGAATGAGAGGGAGGGCAGTGAAGTGGTGCGGTTGCAGGGAGAAGAGGTGGAGAAGGTGGAGGAGTTCAGGTACCTGGGGTCAACAGTGCAAAGTAATCGAGAGTGTGTTAGAGAAGTAAAGAAAAGGGTGCAGGCAGGGTGGAGTGGGTGGAAAAGAGTGAAAGGAGTGATTTGTGATAGAAGAGTATCTGCAAGAATGAAAGGGAAAGTTTATAGGACTGTGTTGAGACCTGCGATGTTGTATGGATTAGAGACAGTGGCATTGAGTAGAAGACAGGAGGTGGAGCTGGAGGTAGCAGAGCTGAAGATGTTAAGGTTTTCGTTGGGAGTGACGAGGATGGACAAGATTAGAAATGAGTCATTAGAGTGACGGCGCATGTAGGATGTTTTGGTGACAAGGCGAGGGAGGCGAGTTTGAGATGGTTTGGACATGTGCAGAGGAGGGATATAAATGATATTGGTAGAAGAATGCTGAGGATGAGGCCACCAGGTAGGAGGAAAAGAGGAAGGCCAAGGAGGAGGTTCATGGATGTGGTGAGGGAAGACATGCAGGTAGTTGGTGTGAAAGAGGCAGATGTAGAGGACAGGGTGGTATGGAGACGGATGATCTGCTGTGGCGACCCCTAATGGGAGCAGCCGAAAGAAGAAGAAGAAGATTATTATTTTTGGTTTTGTTGTTGCCCTGTGAAAAAAGATTTACATTAAAAAGGAATTAGGTCTATAGATAGAGAGAGACAGACATAATACAGAAACGAATACCACTGATGTGTGTTTTATTTCAAATTTAATTTCTCATGTGTTTATAATATTAAACTTTGGTTGTTCCAGATTCAATATGTATGCTAAACCTAAGTTTGTTTCCATATGAAAAGGTTTAACATTACACATCTGGAGAGACGGAAAACATGCACAATTGCAGTAAAATTTTCAATAAATATTGAGTTTGGCCCGCGATTTAGTCCCAATTTTTAATTTTGGCCAACTGTAAATTTGAGTATGACACCCCTGGTCTAGGTCGACATAGATCACGTCCATCTGTTAAATGATGTACAGATACCTGGGGAGCACCTTTCTTTTTTATGTCAACATTGTGCTTCTGTCACATTACCAACAGAAACTGCATTGCTCACACATCTCAGACAGCAGAGAAGTTGTGATTTAAGGTTTAACCGTGTATCTGTCTGAGAACACTGAAAATCTAATCAGGCATTATGTGGTGAGTATCTGGAATGCATGACATGCAATCTACTTGTTTGTTACAGTATAGCAACTTATTGATCATCATCATATGTAAAAAGAGTTCTAAACCTAAATAATAAATTTAACAACAAAAATCAATAAGCTATAAATGAAACAATAGAGCTGAATTATTTTCATTTCATTTTATTTATTTGACAGGGACAATGCAAACATACATAGTGTCAGAGCAAGCTTGTCACTGAAATGCTGCATAAAAAGTTTATAGCAAATGCTAATTTTCAACTCCTGTCCCTGGTTGGGCTCTAAACACAATACAATTTACATACTAAACTACTTCAATTTAAACAAATACCATGATATGGACAATTCCTGTCCCTAGTCATACACAATAAAATTTACCCATGAGATTTACCCGTAAAGTTTACATACACACATATATCATATACAACTCTTACCTACTAGATAAAAATGAGTGCACCTTTGGTTTGTCTTTAACCAGTTTTTTAGCCTGGAAGTAAACACATTAAAGTCCAATATAGTCTTAATGTCAGATGGTAATGAGTTCCAGAGTTTGGAGCTCTTCACAGAGAAGGTAGTCTGACCAAAACTGGTCCTACTGTATGGGATTTTACAGTCATGATTTGTAAAACCCCTAGTGACTCGAGTGCTGCTCTGTCTCTCAATAAATGAACTTAGTGGCTCAGGTACTAAATGATTAATGCACTTGTAAATTAATTTAAGAAAGCAAAAATTGCTAAAACTCTCAAAATTCATTAAATTATATTTCTTAAAAATCGTACAGTGATGGTGTCGAATTGGTTTTTTGTCCATAATTTTTATTGCTCTGTTGTATACAGAACGTATGCATTTGGTTGCAGTAGGAGTGGCTTGAGTCTTGCAGTACGATATATAAGAAAAAATCATAGCATGCATGTACAGCAGGGCTGCCTGGTGTGGTATAAAACTTCTAATTAATTTAAAACAATTGAGATTACTTTGTATTGTTTTTAAAATGTTCTTTATTTGCTTATCAAATTTTAGTTGAGGATCTAAAAACCAATCCTAGATATTTGAATTCTGTAACTGGATTAATTTCTTTATTTTGTATATTAATATTAAATCTTCCTTTTAAATAGAGTTTTTTAATGGAAAAGCACATAGAAACTGTTTTTGTGAGATTTAAAACTAGTTGATTTTGGATGAGCCATTGTTGGATGTCAAACATACTAGTAGACAATACAGCTGCAGCCTGCTCAGGTGACTTGGCGGGTGCATAAATAACTGCATCATCCGCATAAAGCTGACATCTGGCATCAGAGCAGTGCAGGGGCAAGTCATTTATAAAAAGACTAAACAGCATGGGGCCAAGTATAGAACCCTGCGGAATGCCCATTTTTATGTTTGAGAGTGTGGATATATTTTGATCAACTTTAACACACTGTACTCTAGACTGGAGGTAAGATGTAAACCACAACACTGCCTCATTTGAAAAATTAAAATTTAACATTTTAGATAAAAGCAAACTATGATTGACCATATCAAATGCCTTTTTAAGGTCAATAAATACAGCCCCCACCACATTACAGTTGTCCAGGGACTTTTTTACTTTTTCAATTAAACAGCAATTTGCTATTTCTGTTCAATAACCTGGTCTAAACCCAAACTGGTGAGGATGGAGTAGCTGTCTGGCTTCTAAATGGTCACTCAGTTGCACTACTACAACTTTTTTAATAATTTTAGATAAGACTGGTAAAATCGATATAGGGCGATAGTTACTCATTGAGTCTTGGCTACCACTTTTGAACACAGAAATAATTATACCTTGTTTCCATGCACTAGGAAATGTACTATTTCTTATGGAAAGATTAACAAGGTGGGTCAATGGTTTGACAAGGACATCCTTATACTTTTTAAGAAAACAACTGTTCATCCTGAAAATGTCATCAGACTTCGAATTTGGAAGTTTATTAATTATTTCTGCAACTTTTATATCCGACACCTCTTTAATATAAAAGGAATCTGTTGAGGTTGCTCTCAATGGATAATTGAGAGGATTGACAAGCTGGAGTTCTTTTGTTAATTCTTCAACAGATTGTAAAAAATATGAATAAATTCATCAGCCATAATGGCACAATCGGTTATACTATTTCCATTAATGTTAAGTTCTGTAATCTTTTTGTGTTTATTTGATTTACTAGTCAGATTATTTAAATGCCTCCAAAGTGACTTATTGTTGCCTTTAGCACTATCAATTAAATGAGTGTAATATGTTACTTTTGCTTTTCGCAGCTCAGATACAACCTTGTTCCTAAAACTTCTGTAAGTCAGGAGATCGATATTAAGTTTAGATCTTAAAGATGTTTTAGAGCTAAATCTCGTTTTTTCATAAGGTTACGTATTTCATTATTTATCCAGGGCACCGTGAAATCTTTTTGTTTAGGTGTTTAGGTTTTATTTGCTTTGTAAATTTTTCCATTAGATTTGTAATAGATGTGGTCATAGAATTACAACACTCCTCTACATCATCTAGTGTCATTATTAGTTCCCAGTTTATATTTTTAAGCTCTCTTTCAAATTGCATAATTCTACTTTTAGGAATAATAAACTGTATTTTTTCATGAACAGGTTTACCAAAGTACTGCAGGCGCTTCTTCGTCAGTTTCCTAACAGTCAAAGTCATGTTGTGGTCCGAGAGTCCAGTAATCAAATTATAAATCTTCATTATTCGTTCAGGTCTATTTGTAAATGCTAAATCAATGAGGGTCTTGGTGTGCCTTGTTATTCTTGTGGGTCCCACAATTATTTGTCGATAATTGTATTTTGTCATAAGTGCTTTGAGTTTATGTTTACAGTTTTTATCAGACCAGTTAATATTATAGTCACCATACCATACTGTCTCTCTATAAAAGTCCAGTTGTTTAACTATAACCTTTAATTCATCATAAAACTTAACATTATGAGAAGGTGGATTATAGAGGACAGAGATATTAAAATTCATAGTAGGCGAAAGGATTACATTTAGGGCTAAACATTCCAGGGGGTATTCAGTTCAATTAAGTGACATTTAAATTTGTTTTTGATGTATATTAATCCCCCTTGCCTGTTATTCTGTCCTTTCTAAAACACTGATACCCAGCAATGTCAATCATATTAGTTGGAATGTTACTATGAAGCCACGATTCTGTTAAACAAAGGTAATCCAAGTTTGAATCCAGAAGAAGTGCTGAGACCTGATCACGTTTAGGGATCAGGCTGCGTATGTTTAACTGCCCGCCTAATATTCCCTTAGGTTTGCACTTAACATCTGAAAGCACCCGGGCATGATTAACAGATTGAAAGATTCTTAATTCTTAATTTTCTGTGCAGCACGACTTTCTGAGCCACCTGAGCGTGTTTGTAGTATGTTGATTGTTTCCCGAGATTCACAAAGGTTTACACGCTCCGCTGTAACTAACGCCGCTACTCTGTCACCCGGCCGAATGCGAAAACTCTCACCGGACCCAATGTAGCAGCCCGGTTGAAATAAAGTTGACTCTTGCACTGATGTTGGCGTTTGACTCTTTTTCCTGTTTTATTTTCCTTATAATGCACCGTATTAGACTTCAAAACACCTTATTTGCATCCACAATTCCCTTTTTTTTTTTTGAGTCCACAACAACACCATAAGCGCTAGAACAAACAACAACATTCACAAATAATTCAGATACATGCAAAATGAAATAATATACTATTTAACAGCAAAACTATCACATTTTAAAGATAACATCTAATATAGACAAGATAAAATTACTTGTATAACAATCAAATACTTATAAGCTAGCACATAAACTATATTAACTACCTAAAAGTGCACAAATACACTTGACTGACCTTTGTGCCTCCTTCAACCAGGTACTAAAATAAAAGAAGGCCAAAAAACACAAAAATAAGCAAAAATAAACCAATATCAACCGTATGCTACACAAATCAGGCAAATATAACTACTCTAAATTACTTTTTTGCTGCTTTGACTTTATATTTAAACGTTTTGACTCCGTAACTGTGTTGCTTCTTCTCTCCGAGCATGAGCGATCTCCACATGTGCCCGATTTCCGTGTATGCGCGATCTTCGCGGCAGTCCGTCTAGCCGTCATTTCAAAATAAAAGTCTCTATAGGGTTAATAACTTTAATTGCCAATATTAAATTTTCAAAACAGAATAAACACATAAGTAATATTTAGAAAACTTAAACTTATGTTCAGTATAGTGCATGCAGAGAATATAGAGCATATTTAAAAAACTACTCAAATAACTGTGGGTTATTTACACCCAACACCCGTAGAATCCCCCGGTCCAGTCCTCGGATGGGTATCTGTCAGGCAGGGAGACTCACCGGTGTGTACGCGGCCCGATGTCCTCATACGGGGCTCGGATGCACTCCGCTTCTCTGCATGACGCTGCTCCGGCAGCTCCTGGCACTGTATCACCTGCGCGTATTCACCTGGGTCAGGCGTTACCTCCACAGAGCTAGCCCGGCGATCAAGCATGGGGCCTGGGTTCAGATGCACATCTCCAGCCAAAAGTATCAGCACCATTATTACTTTGGATGCGTGCGCTCTATCTTGATGTAATATTGACCTGATAGCGCTGTTTCTGTCCTTCTTGCACAGACTTTTAAATGCCCAGTTAAATTGAAGAATGGCATGTCCATGTCCAAAATAATAAAGTTCAGTCTGTTTACCATCATTCGGACCAAACAAATTGCCCTTATTATGCACAGAAAAGTTGTAGATCCAAGCACTTAATCTTCTTCTTCTTCTTTCGGCTGCTCCCATTAGGGGTCCCCACAGCAGATCATCCGTCTCCATACCACCCTGTCCTCTACATCTGCCTCTTTCACACCAACTACCTGCATGTCTTCCCTCACCACATCCATGAACCTCCTCCTTGGCCTTCCTCTTTTCCTCCTACCTGGTGGCTCCATCTTCAGCATTCCCTACTATCACAAATCACTCCTGTCACTCTTCTCCACCCACTCCACCCTGCCTGCACTCTTTTCTTTACTTCTCTAACACACTCTCCATTACTTTGCACTGTTGACCCCAGGTACCTGAACTCCTCCACCTTCTCCACCTCTTCTCCCTGCAACCGCATCACTCCACTGCCCTCCCTCTCATTCACACACATGTACTCTGTCTTACTCCTACTGACTCTCATTCCCCTTCTCTCCAGCGCATATCTCCACCTCTCCAGGCTCTTCTCAACCTGCTCCCTACTCTCACCACAAATCACAATATCATCTGCAAACATCATAGTCCAGGGAGACTCCTGTCTGACCTCGTCTGTCAACCTGTCCATCACCACTGCAAACAGGAAAGGGCTCAGGGCCGATCCTTGATGCAGTCCAACCTTCACCCTGAACCAGTCTGTCGTACCTACGGCACACTTCACTGCCGTCACACTGTCCTCATACATGTCCTGCACCACCCGCACATACTTCTCTGACACACCTGACTTCCTCATACAATACCACAACTCCTTTCTTGGCACTGTCGTACGCTTTCTCTAAATCCACAAATACACAATGCAATTCCTCCTGTCCTTCTCTATACTTCTCCATCAACATCCTCAAAGCAAAAAAGGCATCTGTGGTGCTCTTCCTCGGCATGAAACCATACTGTTGCTCACAGATGGTCACCTCTTCTCTCAGCCTGGCTTCCACTACTCTTTCCCATAACTTCATGGTGTGACTGATCAACTTAATTCCCCTGTAGTTACTGCAGGTCTGCACATCTCCCTTATGCTTAAAGATCGGTACCAGCACACTCCTTCTCTATTCCTCAGGCATCCTCTCCCCTTCCAGAATCCTGTTAAACAATCTGGTTAAAAACTCCACTGCCATCTCTCCTAAACATCTCACGCTTCTACCGGTATGTCATCTGGTCCAACCGACTTTCCATTCTTCATCCTCTTAATCGCTGCTCTCACTTCCTCCTTACTAATCCTATCTACATCCTGCTTCACCAACTCCACATCCTCCAACCTTCTCTCTCTGATTTTCCTCATTCATCAGCTGCTCAAAATACTCCCTCCACCTTCTCAACACACTCTCCTCACTAGTCAACACATTTCCTCTCCATCCTTTATTGCTCTAACTTGCAGTACATCCTTCCCAGCTCGGTCCCTCTGCCTGGCCAATCGGTATAAATCCTTTTCTCCTTCCTTAGTGTCCAACCTCTTATACAGCTCCTCATATGCCTTTTCCTTGGCTTTCGCCACATCCCTTTTACCTGCTGCCGCATCTCCTTGTACTCCTGCCTACTTTTCTCATCACTCTGTCGATCCCACTTCTGTTTTGCCAACCTCTTTCCCCTAATGCTCTCCTGCACTTCCTCATTCCACCACCACGTCTCCTTGTCTTGCTTTCTATTTCCAGATGTCACACCAAGTACTTTTCTAGCTGCCTCCCTCATCACTCCTGCAGTAGTTGCCCAATCATCCAACACCTCTTCACCACCACCAAGCCCCTGTCTGACCTCTTCACTGAACCTCACACTACACTCTTCCTCCTTCAGTTTCCACCATCTTATTCTTCTTTCAATCCTTACTTTCCTCCTCTTCTTCTTCGCCTCCAAAACCATCCTACAGACCACCATCCGATGCTGTCTAGCTACACTGTCCCCGCCAACACCTTACAGTCTCAATCTCCTTCAGGTTGCATCTCCTGCATAGCACATAGTCCACCTGTGTGCACCTTCCTCCACTCTTATCGTCACCCTATGATCCTCCTTCTTCTTAAAATACGTGTTCACCACTGCCATTTCCATCCTTTTAGCAAAATCTACCACCATCTGCCCTTCCACATTCCTCTCCTTAAAACCATACCTACCCATCACCTCCTCATCACCTCTGTTCCCTTCACCTACATGCCCATTAAAGTCTGCCCCAATCACCAATCGTTCTTTCCTAGGTACACCATCTACCACTTCATCTAATTCACTCCAGAATCTTTCCTTTTCCTCCATCTCACAGCCAACTTGTGGAGCATAGGCACTGATGACATTTATCATCATCCTTCAACTTCCACCTTCACGATCATCACCCTATCAGAAACTCTCTTCACCTCCACTACACTCTTACTGTACTCTTCCTTCAGAATCACCCCTACACCATTTCTCTTCCATCCACACCATGATAAAACAGTTTAAACCCACCTCCAATGTTCCTGGCCTTACTCCCTTTCCACTTGGTCTCCTGAACACACAGCATATCTACCTTTCTCCTCTCCATCATATCAGCTACATCTCTCCCTTTACCCGTCATAGTACCAACATTTAAAGTACCAACCCGAACCTCCACTCTCCTACACTGCTCCTTTTCCTGCCGTCTCTGTAGACGTCTTCCTCCTCTCCTTCTCCTCCTTCGGCCAACAGTAGCCCAATTTCCACCGGTACCCTGTCGGCTAACGATACCTGTGGCTTTCGTTGTTAACCCGGGCCTCGACTGATCCTGTATGAAATTCTCATTTGTGATCCGCATATTTGATTTGGCACGTTTTACGCTGGATGCCCTTCCTAACGCAACCCTCCCCATTTACCCGGGCTTGGGACCGGCACTAAGAGTGCACTGGCTTGTGCCCCCCTAATGGCTGGGTTAGATCCAAGCACTTAATAGCATTAAAAAAAACTGTAAAATACAAAGGGCATGAGTGGAGCCCAACAACCCACTCCTGCCTTCAGCAGCCATCTTCTGCTGAAGATTGGTTCACGCTGATTTATCCAAATGTTGAAACATTTGCGGTTTGTATGTCAGTGTTATCTAATATCATTATCTCCTATTATTACATGTGTAAATGAGACCGAGCCAGAGATTGCGCGTGTGTGTGTGTGTGTGTGTGTGTGTGTGTGTGTGGAAGTGATGTAAATGTTTTTTTTATTTCTCAAATAAAAAGGCAAAAAATAAATAGACATTGTTTTATTGTTGTTTTATATCATTGTTTAAAATTAAAAATCATGTCTTTTATTTTATTTGAGGATCTTAATGGGGACATATACCAGCAGGAACTGCCACAGTATGTGTTTAGGATCATCACAAAAGGTGGCTCCAAAAACAACCCCTTAGGAACTGTGATAGTGCTGTAAGGTATTAAGGACTTGACATGGTTATCAGGTGTTGCAAAGGCCTGTGTTTTGCTACTAGGCCTAATATATACAATTAATCTAAGTTACCCAAATGAACTCCGCTACACATTTGGATTTCTCCAGAATTTTCTACTGGAGCTAGAGAGTAGCAAACTTTCTCCAAAAGACACACATCTTTGTTCAATGTTGTTAATTTGCACTAAATGGTGGTTGTATTGTAATCTTTTTTGAGAGTAGTTCTTTTCTTTTTTATTAGTAGCAATGTTTAACAATCACAGATTCAACAGTGTTACTGTTCAAGAACTGAAAGTATGTAAAAGAAATACATGTACTTACCTTACAGTACATGCCTTACTCATGTCCTTCCGTATTGTTAGTCAGTATTCTGTTTTTCTTGCATTGTTTAAAAGCAAATGTTGAAGAAACTGTGTTATTTTCTCAGGCTTAAAAAAAGCATGATAATTACTGTTAAAGGAAAATGTTAATGTGTCTAAACTCATCTGACCCAAAATATTGTTTTCTTAGCAAATAAGAAGTGTGCATTTCTAAAGAAAATATTGGAGAAACTTTGAACTTCTGTGTCCAGAATAAACAATGTTTTTCTGCACTGTCTTTAAGGTGTTTATCTTCAAGCGACGACTGAAGACCTACCTCTTCCTTAAATACCTAAATTAGCACTTTCCAAGTTTGTAGAATTCGAGTTATATTTATATTAAGTTTGTAATCTTGCGTACCAGTGTAGATTTATTCATTACTAGAGATTTAAAGCACTTTTGTACGTCGCTCTGGATAAGGGCGTCTGATAAATGCCGCAAATGTAAATGTAAATGATGTAAATGTGTTTATTAAGATGGCAGGATGTTAACAGCATGTTGCACATAACTGAATGTTACCAGTTTTGGTAATTTCGTTTAATATTTACAATTCTAAAGCGTTATATTTTATGTTGCTTTATTATAATTAATTATGTTGCTTTAATGTAAATGAGCTACATAGAAGCTTAAAGTTTAAATTGAAACAACTTGTAATTTATTGTCAAATATTATTGGTCTTACTTTTTTTTTTTAGTATTAAAGTTGAGTAAACTTAAACATTTCAGTTTATGGGACAATTATTTTCTTGTTATTTTTTACTTAAAACCTACTTAAGTTGAATTTACTTTAAAAGTATGATGCAAAAATGGTGCACATATATTTTATTAAAAAACAACACAGTTTTTTACAGTGCAGTAGTGGTGGTCATTTTTGATCATGAAGTATTGAAATGATGGAGGGTTTTCTAATAAACCCAATATATAAGAATATTAAGTCAATTTCTAGATACAGTACAGACCAAAAGTTTGGACACACCTTGTGTGTCCAAACTTTTGGTCTGTACTTTATATATATTACATATACAGTACAGACCAAAAGTTTATATATATTATATATACAGTACAGACCAAAAGTTTATATATATTATATATACAGTACAGACCAAAAGTTTGGACACACCTGCTCATTCAAAGAGTTTTCTTTATTTTCTTGACTATGAAAATTGTAGATTCACACTGAAGGCATCAAAACTATGAATTAACACATGTGGAATTATATACATAACAAAAAAGTGAACTGAAAATATGTCATATTGTAGGTTCTTCAAAGTAGGCATCAAGAGAATGCCAAGAGTGTGCAAAGCAGTAATCTAAGCAAAAGGTGGCTACTTTGAAGAACCTACAATATGACATATTTTCAGTTGTTTCACACTTTTTTGTTATGTATATAATTCCACATGTGTTAATTCATAGTTTTGATGCCTTCAGTGTGACTCTACAATTTTCATAGTCATGAAAATAAAGAAAACTCAGGTGTGTCCAAACTTTTGGTCTGTACTGTATATACATATAGCTTTAATTTTTTCTGATTACTTTTACAGATAATATTAGAATTTATTTTAATAATTATAATTTTTTTTTAATAATATTTTTTAAATTGTTAATAATTAGAATTATTTGCTTTTAGAGGCAGTGGTTGTTTAAAGTTTAAGGTGCTGGGTTACTGATCATAAGGTCAGGGGGTTTAAGCTCCAGCACTACCAAGCTGCCACTGTTGGGCACTTGAGCAAGGCAATTAATCCTCTCTGCTCCAGCGACCCTGCACGCTGACACCAGCTTCCTGACAAGCTTTGTGAAAGTGACTTCTTCCATTTAAGATTAATAAGTACTCCAAAAATAGTAATAGAAAAAAAGACTATTTCAAGTTCAAAATTAGTAAATAAATGTTTTGAATCTTGGTTTATTATAATAGGAAGTGCAAACTCATTTTGTCATATTTAAGATATTGCATACTTAGGATGTCATTTATTTCTTGTTGTGTCCTGTCACATGATCTTACATGATTTACAAGTGTCATTGGAAGCACAATTCAAATGTTTTTTAAGAGAACAAAAGCAAATTTCTTTAGATGTTCACATCATCACTGTAATATATGTCAGTGAATCGTTTTTGCTCTGCAGCTGATGGCATCACAGAATACACTTAAGAACCAGAATATTTTTTACTTTGGAGAAAAAGATGAATGTTTTTTAGTAGAAAGTCTCTTCCAGATTGGTGGCAAAAAATGATTCATTGACAGGGTGCTGAGAATTCTGAAAATAGTGTGCACTTAAGCTCAGAACACACTGCCGGCCTGTAAATCTAAAACAGTATGTAGTCTACCAGAGTACACAAATCTTTAAAATTTTCTCAAATGCAATGGAAGTTTTGGGCATTGACGTTCCCGTAAGGAGCAGTTTTTTCCCCGGCGCCATAACTTCAGGCCCTCTTTAGATGAGGTTTCTGAAAAAATCACCTATAACAGAGGTGTCAAACTCAGGCCCGCGGGCCAAATCTGTTATAATTATATTTGGCCCGCCAGTATATAGCCATACACCGCTAATACTACAAATCCCAGAATGCTTTAATAGTGCGCGGGTGCGTCAGTCGAGACCGTGGAAAAACTCTGCGTACTCAGCGCTGAATTTACCCGGAGATTTACCGACTTTGAAGCCCAGAAATGCAGATTTGAACTGCTCAGTAATCAGTTTGTGGTTGACGTGGGAAGCGCACCAACCAACCTCCAAATGGAGCTGATTGAACTTCAGTGTAGAGACACACTGCTCCAACTCCGTGCCCAAGATGATCAAACACTCTCTGTGTTCACCAGCACATATCTGTGTGTGTAACTGTTATCTTTAATGAAGATGATCAAAACACCACTCAGGAGTCTCACTGAAGAACACCTTCACTCAATCCTGAGGATTTCCTCAGCTCAGAGCCTAAACCCACACTGTAAGAAAAAATACACCATATCTACTCAATAAAAATGAGGCAACAGATTACAAGAATAATTATTAATCAAATTTCACAAGGTTTGGTATTGAGTAAATATTAATTAAATGAGACCCTTAATAGTTATCCATTTAATATGAGTAGATTTGAATAGAAAACAGTACAGAATTAATTATAAACTAAACAAAAATATTGAGTAGATTTAAAAAAGATAAACTCCCTAATGTGTAAATAGTACTAATAAAAAATAATTTATTTCTACATATCATAATTGAGTAATCATCTACATTAATCTGCACATTGATTTGAATTTAATCAATGCAATTAATTAAATCTAAATATTCCTTTCTTATGAATAATATAGCCCAGAAAGTACAGAACTTAAATACTCAAATAAGAATTTTATAAACAATTTTATGCACTGTTGTGTTTGAGACACATTGTAGCACATCATTGTACACTGCTTACTTTAAACTATTTTGTAAAAACAAAAATAAATGACACAGAATGGTCATGTGTCCATAAACCTGATTCCATGCTTTCTCACCTCACTTAGCCAGTAAATTGGGTCAATAATGATATTAAAGAAAAATCCTCCAGAGGTGCATGTACCAAAACAAAAACAAATAAAAGTGTAATTTGTACGGAGTAAAAAACATTTCGTACTTTGAACTGGAAATCTCACTGACATTCGTGGGATAAGAGTCCAAATCAGTGCTAACTTACAAACATAGCACTTTCAGATGTGCAATTCCCAAGCTCTGTAGAAGCTAAACATTGTGTAGCAAAACATGTACACTGCAACTACAGTCTCATTTTTAAGCCAGAAGTTTGCTCACGCATTTCAAACCAGAACTTTGAAAAGGACAAAATGCTGATGCTCCATAATGGCATGTGCCAAAACATAAATAATAAAAGTGCAAATTGAACAGAGTAAAATACATTTGTACTTTGAACGTACAACAATTGAAATGTCACAACATTCGTAGGACAAAACAGTGCCAACTTACAAACAAAGCACTATTAAATGTGCTCTGTAGAAGATGAACATTGTGTAGCACAAAAGTCTGCACTGCATTACAGTCTAATTTCAAGCCTGAAGTTTGCTCTTAAGGGACTGGACTTTGTTTGAAAACTTTGAATCATCCAGTTTCAAGAAAAGTTTTTGGAACACCTCAAAGGTGTACTTTAGCTGTCTGGGATAATCGAGATTCAGCGCATAGGTCAAGCCAAGGAGGACAGAGCAAGCCCTTGCAATATCTCCAAGTCCTGTGATGACTTCCACGCCCTCTATGACAATCTCAATGTTCTTTGGGCTGTTGCTTGTAGAAGCTCCAGGCTTTGGGGTCACAGTAATGGCCATTATGACGTGTTCAAGTTCATTCAAGTTCCCAGTGTCCTGCAACATGAAATTGTTATTGTCTTAGTATAAAACTGTCAGAAATATATTGCAAGCATATCACATTACTAGAAAATACATTTATTATTGTTTTCGTATTATTTTATAAATCTGTAAAATGAGTGTTTGTGCCATTTGATTTTAAATTCCTCACCTCCTGCTAAAGTTACGTTAGCTAACTAACTTAAGTGCTAGCTGCTAATAGACTGACTTCATGTGAATTTAGCTAAGTTAACTTCACATTTTCAACACAATTATTAAACACAATTATTCCTCAGCACCTGATCGAGAAGCTGAGCCTACTGGGCCTGAACACCTCCCTCTGCAACTCTATCCTGGACTTCCTGACTGAGAGACCTCAGTCAGTAAGGATCGGGAACAGCATCTCCAGCACCACCACACTGAGCACTGGAGCCCCTCAGGGCTGTGTGCTCAGTCCACTGCTGTTCACTCTGCTGACTCACGACTGTGCACCAACGCACAGCTCGAATCATATCAGCAAGTTTGCCGAGGACACGACCGTAGTGGGTCTCATCAGCAAGAACGACGAGTCAGCATACAGAGAGGAGGTGCAATGGTTAACAGCCTGGTGTGGAGCCAACAACCTGTCTCTGAACGTCAACAAAACTAAAGAGATGGTTGTGGACTTCAGGAGACCACAGAGCGACCATTCTCCACTGATCATCGATGGATCCTCAGTGGAGATCGTCAAAAGCACCAAATTCCTTGGTGTTCATCTGGCGGACAACCTCACCTGGTCACTTAACACCAGCTCCATCACCAAGAAAGCCCAGCAGCGTCTCTACTTCCTGAGAAGGCTGAGGAAAGCTCATCTCCCTCCCCCATATCCTGACCATGTTCTACAGAGGGACCATCGAGAGCATCTTGAGCAGCTGCATCACTGCCTGGTTTGGGAACTGCACCGTCTCGGATCGCAAGACCCTACAGAGGATAGTGAGGACAGCTGAGAAGATCATCGGAGTCTCTCTCCCCTCTAACTGTGTGACCGACAAACATCTCAACAAACATCTGAACTGAACTCTCTCTCACACACACACACTTACACACAACTGTGTGACTGATCTGTACAACCGGACTCAACACACATCATATACTTCGCACACCCAGGTTTCAGTACCATTCACACTTTTCATTATCGCAAAATGTTTACATGCCGTTTGTTCTTCCGGGACTTGCTCTCTTTGCACAATATTCTGTCCAAATCCTTTGGTCACTGTTCAGTTTTTTTGATTGCTGCTATATTGTAGAATTGCACAATTCTGTTTACATTTTTCTGCTATTGTAGAATTGCACAATTCTGTTTACATTTTTCGGTTGACATTTTTCTGCTACTGTGCACCTTATTCTGTCACGACAGGTTTTACTGGCGGAGCTATTGCTATTTTTATTTTTATATTTTGTGTATTGTGTATTGTCCTGCACTGTCCTGTGTTGTCTTGCACTGTCTTGTGTTGTCTTTTGCACTGTTTGCACCAGTTGCACACATGCACTTTATGTGGCGAGGATCTTTAGTTCCTGGCCCTGTGTTCTTCTGTTCTGTGACTGTTGTTTTATGTTGTTTTATGTAGCACCTGGGTTCAGGAGGAACGTTGTTTCATTTCACTGTGTACTGCATCAGCTATACAGGGAGTGCAGAATTATTAGGCAAATGAGTATTTTGACCACATCATCCTCGTTATGCATGTTGTCTTACTCCAAGCTGTATAGGCTGGAAAGCCTACTACCAATTAAGCATATTAGGTGATGTGCATCTCTGTAATGAGAAGGGGTGTGGTCTAATGACATCAACACCCTATATCAGGTGTGCATAATTATTAGGCAACTTCCTTTCCTTTGGCAAAATGGGTCAAAAGAAGGACTTGACAGGCTCAGAAAAGTCAAAAATAGTGAGATATATTGCAGAGGATGCAGCAGTCTTAAAATAGCCAAGCTTCTGAGCGTGATCATCGAACAATCAAGCGTTTCATTCAAAATAGTCGACAGGGTCGCAAGAAGCGTGTGGAAAAACCAAGGCGCAAAATAACTGCCCGTGAACTGAGAAAAGTCAAGCGTGCAGCTGCCAAGATGCCACTTGCCACCAGTTTGGCCATATTTCAGAGCTGCAACATCACTGGGTGCCCAAAAGCACAAGGTGTGCAATACTCAGAGACATGGCCAAGGTAAGAAAGGCAGAAAGTCGACCACCACTGAACAAGACACACAAGCTGAAACGTCAAGACTGGGCCAAGAAATATCTCAAGACTGATTTTCTAAGGTTTTATGGACTGATGAAATGAGAGTGAGTCTTGATGGGCCAGATGGATGGGCCCGTGGCTGGATTGGTAAAGGGCAGAGAGCTCCAGTCCGACTCAGGCGCCAGCAAGGTGGAGGTGGAGTACTGGTTTGGGCTGGTATCATCAAAGATGAGCTTGTGGGGCCTTTTCGGGTTGAGGATGGAGTCAAGCTGAACTCCCAGTCCTACTGCCAGTTTCTGGAAGACACCTTCTTCAAGCAGTGGTACAGGAAGAAGTCTGCATCCTTCAAGAAAAACATGATTTTCATGCAGGACAATGCTCCATCACACACGTCCAAGTACTCCACAGCGTGGCTGGCAAGAAAGGGTATAAAGAAGAAAATCTAATGATATGGCCTCCTTGTTCACCTGATCTGAACCCCATTGAGAACCTGTGGTCCATCATCAAATGTGCGATTTACAAGGAGGAAAACAGTACACCTCTCTGAACAGTGTCTGGGAGGCTGTGGTTGCTGCTGCACGCAATGTTGATGGTGAACAGATCAAAACACTGACAGAATCCATGGATGGCAGGCTTTTGAGTGTCCTTGCAAAGAAAGGTGGCTATATTGGTCACTGATTTGTTTTGTTTGGTTTTGAATGTCAGAAATGTATATTTGTGAATGTTGAGATGTTATATTGGTTTCACTGGTAAAAATAAATAATTGAAATGGGTATGAATTTGTTTTTTGTTAAGTTGCCTAATAATTATGCACAGTAATAGTCACCTGCACACACAGATATCCCTCTAAAATAGCTAAAACTAAAAACTACTTCCAAAAATATTCAGCTTTGATATTAATGAGTTTTTTGTGTTCATTGAGAACATGGTTGTTGTTCAAATTAAATCCTCAAATAAAATTAATCCTCAAAAATACAACTTGCCTAATAATTCTGCACTCCCTGTATATGGTTGAAATGACAATAAAAGCTTCTTCTTCTTCTCTTGACATTTGCAAGTTGCAATAAAACAGTGAAACAATAGAGAGAAGTTACGTTTCCTGTCTCTGAAAGACGATCTCCACACACGAGAAGTAAAGCCAATGGAAGTGCGTCAAGTGCCGTCTGAAATATAAGATGCTTTTCCAGCGATAACCCCAAATATTGCTCTTTATGGAACCTTAAAATAAAACCCAATGTACTCATTTACGCAATTTCATAAAAACATACTGAGGATATGATATTAACACGCAAAAGATCTAGGAACCATGATAGTGAAAATGCTAACCCACATCATTCAAAATAAAAGTTTGACTTGGATACATAAGAATTCTTCCAAATTGTATGATGCTGTGTTTATATTATAGCGCAACAAGATCACACTATAACCTTCCAACACAAGCTAACTTTGTGTAGCTGCTAAGTCTCTTTTTCTGTGATAACTCATTTTATATTGTAATATACCACTACATGCGTTCTTCTTACTAGCCGAGTGATAACAAAAGAAGTTCTCTTTCACCATCTCGTGTTCGAGATCCACCTATGGGAAGGACATCCGTACCTGACCTCTGCAGAAGCATCCAATTGCACCAAGTCTGGCTTGACAGACAGGAGCGCGTGCCCAATGGCAGGTAAGGCAACGCCCCTTACCCGAGTGCATAAGGCACCTGCACGCGCTCCCTTTCCTCAGTTAACATTCGCTTCTCGCGACTTCTGCCATCCTACATCACAGCTCCCTGGTTCCTGGACTGCACTTTTTTCGTCTTCAGGAGGACATATCTTCTGATCAGCCTCCGCCGGACGTGCAGGTCCTCAGCCAGGTTAGCTTCACGAGCCGCCCACGCTTGCACTCTCTTTTCTATAGGCTGCCCGCCTGCTTCTTTCTCCTTTTTCATGGCGCTTTCTAAAGCGGCACCGGCTACACCGGTGGACAACCTATCACGAGCCTGCCCGGCCGCGTGCGGTGCTCTCATTGTCGCCAGGGATGCCCATCCCTTCTGCGTTGTCTGTATGGGTCTCAAGCATGCACAAGATGCTATCGACCTCCCGGAGAACTGTAGCCATTGCCTGGCGCTCCCGAAAAAACTCCTGCGTCGCAGACTCAAGACGGCCGCTTCGCAGTGTGTCGATTTTGAGCTCTCCGACTCGGAGGGGGAAAAAGGCGGCACCGCGGCGCACCCGGGCGCCTCCCATGGTGCGACTTCCTCTGACTGGGCCGACCTGTGTCCTTCCCCGTTCGAGGATTTGCTACCGGCCGACAACCGTTTCCCCGAAGGACCGACAGGTCCCAGGGATGAGGTCGAGGCAGGCCTTCTCGACGGCTCAGACGACGAGGAAGCCATCCCCGTCTTCCGTGGTCCCTCAGGTTCCCCCGCCCCGCCTCAATTGGTTTTACTGGAGCTTTGTGAACGCGCTGCCACGCGGCTCAACATCGAATGGCCGGCTCTCTTGAATGCTTTTGATCAGGAGAGAGACGTATATGACGGTAAGCTTCTGGGACCTCCTTCCGGCCCAAAAAAGCAGCTTCTTCCCGTCCTCCCTGCATGTGCGAAACACATGAGATACTGCTGGGGAGACCCGCTCGATCTGAAACACGGTCTTGGGGGACTTGAGGTTAAGGACATGGCGAGTCTCGGCATGGGCGATCCCCTTCTATCGCCAGACACCTCAACCCATCTCAGGGCGGGCTGCTCGCCCCACCCAAGCCCGTCCTCCCGGGTAAGATGGATCGCTTTTCCGCTTTTTCTTCAGGCATCGTATAAAGCCTCAGCTCTTTCGATTCGAGCTCTCAATGTCTCCTCGCTGTTGTCCGCGTATCAGGCCGAACTCCTGATCAAATTGGGTAAACAACTTGTTCTCCGCAATGCCCGTCAAGCTGTACAAGCGAGTGGACGTTCTATGGCTTTGTTGGTGGTCGGAGAACGTGCGCTATGGCTCAATCTATCCGGTCTCCCTGATAGTGAGAAACGTCGCATCGCAGGGGCACCGGTTGAACCTGGTCAAGCTCTTTTTGGCCCGGCTGTTGTGCTGATGCAACAACGATCCGATGATAAAAAGAAGGAGGACGAGGCGTTCAAACTGTGTCTTCCTAGGAAGCCGGTGCAGCAACAGACACCATCTGTGCGGCCATCTAACGCTTCTGCTGCGGGATGTCAGCCCCACTACACTGGCAGAAATTACAGGCCCCGCGGAAGACCACCGGCTCAGCAGAGCGGGCCACCTCCCCCCCCTGCTAGGCCCTGGGGTAAGATGTCCTTCGCCGCAGCCGCGGCGAGGAGACCCCCCTACTCCGCTCCTTCTGGTCCTAATAGGAAACGGCCGACCTGATGCTCTTACACAGGGTGTTTTTTGATCCGCGTTCATGGGCGGTCAGCCCTCCGGACTCCTGTTCTTCCCTCCATGTTCGCCCGTCCAAAAGACGGAGGTTCTTTTTCAGCGAGGCCGGCCCCACCTTGCCGGCAAGGGTCATTCTCTGTTCCGCACAGGCTTCACTGTTCCCCGTGTCGCCCAGAGTGCGTTTCCCTGTTCTAGTTGGGAAAAATGTGAGATTAAGTGCAGAAGCAGTGTCACCAAACACTCCCCTTCACACTCCTCTCACAAATTTAATAAAGGCACTGCCTCAGTTAAAAATAAATAAATAAATAAAATAAAAAGAAATCCAAAAAAAAACCCCAAAAAAACCGTCATGAATCAAACGAATCTAATGAATTCGTTTTTGGGAGAGTTTTTCCCCAGATCCCTGCATGTCGTCTCTGGTTTGACCACTAGATGACGCCATTGCCCCATTAATGAGCGATCTGGCCGGATCGGCTCTCGGCATTCCACCGGGCTGTGTGGGGATCACTCCGGGGTCACGTGACAGGCTGTCTGCCTGGCTCGGCCCGCGATTGGGTGATTCACACAGTCACGAGGGGTTACAGGTTTCAGTTTGCCATAACACCCCCGCAGTTCAACGGAGTGGTATGGTCCTATATGGACTAGAGCTCCGCTCACATTCTGAATGTCGTAATATCTTATCGCGAAGTGAGCGATTCGAGTTGTGCCCCCGCATCTGTGTATTCAGGGCTCTTTTCTCTCGCTATTTCCTGGCCCCGAAATAAGGCGGTTCCTCCATCTTATTCAGGACCTCTGTGTATTAAACTAATATTTAAGGAAATACAATTTCGGACTGTTATCACACGGCGCTCTCATTCGTTCGATACAGCAGAACGACTGGTTTTGCTCGACCGATCTGAGCGATGCTTTTTCTTCCACATAAGCATCTATCCTCCACTCATGAACTTCCCTCGTTTTGCCTACCAAGGCGTGTGTTACGAATTCACGGTCATTCCGTTCGGTCTCGCTTTGAGTCTGGGGACGTCTTGTCTGTGTGCGGAGGCGAGACCTACGCTGCTGAACAGCGGGTTTTCGGGGTATGACATACATACACGATTGGCTTATTAGCCAATTCAAGAGAGGAAGTGGTTCAAATCACCGCCCGTGTGCTCTCCCATATCACTGCGCTCGTGAACTGTCTCGCACGGTTCGGGGAAGGAGCGCGCGTACAGTTTCACACATGTCTCATATCACAGGGTCTTACGGCTTTGGCTGTCCGTGTTTGCCTCTATGACTTCTGAGAATGAGGGCATTCATGAAGTGGTTTTGTCCCTTCATCTCGGCCCATTGCGCAATCTTTGCCGCTGTCACTGTGACAGTGCACGGCCGTGCATGGCTGTGCTGAGCCACTGGAGCGTTGCAGAATTTTTCGCGCATGAGACCCCTCTCGGGGCGATCATGCCTTGGAAAGTGGTAACCACAGATGCCTCCTTCACGGGGTGAGGAGCCACGCAGGAGGGCAGATCAGTGAACGGTGTATGGCCGAACTTACTCCATTCAGCCCATATGAGTTATTTTAAGCTCCGCACTGTGTTCAAAGCTCTGAAGCATTTTTTGCCTCGCCTGCAGGGGCATCATTTGCTGGTGCGCTGTGACATTACGACAGCTGTAGCACATATCTACCATCAGGGCAGCATGCGTTCCCCCAAGCTTCACGTTCTAGCTCACATGTTGCTGGTATGGAGCACATGACTTTTCCTGTCTTACGGGCGACGCACATCCTGGGCGTTTTAAACAAGGGCGCGGACCTTCTGTCGAGGGGAAACCCACTTTACTAGAGTGGCAGATCCACCCTCAGATAGGGGGGCTGCTATGTGAGAGGTTCGGCCAAGCACTTTTCGGCTCGTTTCATATCTGTGCGCGGTCTCTGACATTCTGTGTTTTTTGGCGGGACCTTTTCGATCGCGCCGGAACTTTTTCCACGATCAAGGCCGATTTAGCGGCTATCGCTGCATGTCATGCCACTACGGCGGCACCGCCCCATCCCGGTCTTCAAAGATGTAGTCCCGGATTGGGTTCTGGGGATATCTCCCTCAGGCTTGGTTTTTGGCTTCCGGTGGGCGTGCCTGTCATTTGCATGCGCTCTCAGTTCATTCCTCGTGCTCTAAATTCTCGGTCGAAGGGGATAGGGTTTGCTTAGGCCTAACCCGGCCTTCGTGCCTGAATGCTTTCCAGCCTTCGCTGGTGAGGTGTTTGTGCTCCCCGCCTTTCATCCTCCACCTTTTCCTTTGCGGAGGACCTGGGGTTGGATGCTTTGTGCCCTGTGAGTGCCCTACAGGTTTACTTGGACAGGACAAACTCTTTTCTAGGAACACCAGCTCTTCATCTCTTGGGCCCCGCCGGGAACACGGGAACCCCTTTTCTTGAGACCCAGGTTGGTCCATTCACATGTCTATGGACATGTTTTTCCTTCCTACAGGCGGCCCGCTTGTAGGCCATCATTAGGGTTCTGACATGCATGTTGCCACATGTCTTGTTTTGTTCCATGGCTGGGTTTTTATCCCGAGCAGTATATTGTGTCTACTGCTTTGTGACGTGCCATGCACCACTTGTTTGGCCGTCCTCTGGCTTACAGAGCCTCGCTGTGAGTGTATTGGGCAACCGGGTTGTCGTCTATATCTCCCATAGGTGGATCTCGAACACGAGATGGTGAAAGAGAACAATAGGTTACTTTCGTAACCCCGGTTCTCTGAATCATCGAGTGTAGAGATCCACCAAGTTTGCCCCGCTTGCTGCACGAGAAGCGAATATGCTCACTGAGGAAAGGGAGCGCGTGCAGGTGCCTTATGCACTCGGGTAAGGGGCGTTGCCTTACCTGCCATTGGGCACGTGATCCTGTCTGTCAAGCCAGACTTGGTGGTATTTTAAGTATTTTAAGCAGCTTATGAATGAGGAAAATCAAAGAGAGAGAAGGTTGGATGATGTGGAGTTGGTAAAGCAGGATGTAGATAGGATTAGTAAGGAGGAAGTGAGAGCAGCGATTAAGAGGATGAAGAGTGGAAAGTCTGTTGGACCAGATGACATACCTGTAGAAGCAAAGAGAGGTTTAGGAGAGATGGCAGTGGAGTTTTTAACCAGATTGTTTAACAAGATTCTGGAAGGTGAGAAGATGCCTGAGGAATGGAGAAGGAGTGTGCTGGTACCGATCTTTAAGCATAAGGGAGATATGCAGACCTGCAGTAACTACAGGGGAATTAAGTTGATCAGTCACACCATGAAGTTATGGGAAAGAGTAGTGGAAGCCAGGCTGAGAGAAGAGGTGACCATCTGTGAGCAACAGTATGGTTTCATGCCGAGAAAGAGCACCACTGATGCCTCATTTGCTTTGAGGATGTTGATGGAGAAGTATAGAGAAGGACAGAAGGAATTGCATTGTGTATTTGTGGATTTAGAGTAAACGTACGACAGGGTGCCGAGAGAGGAGCTGTGGTACTGTATGAGGAAGTCAAGTGTGTCAGAGAAGTATGTGAGGGTGGTGCAGGACATGTATGAGGACAGTGTGACAGCAGTGAAGTGTGCAGTAGGAACGACAGACTGGTTCAGGGTGAGGGTTGGACTACATCAAGGATCGGCCCTGAGTCCTTTCCTGTTTGCAGTGGTGATGGACAGGTTGACGGACGAGGTCAGACAGGAGTCTCCCTGGACTATGATGTTTGCGGACGATATTGTGATTTGTGGTGAGAGTAGTGAGCAGGTTGAGAAGAGCCTGGAGAGGTGGAGATATGCGCTGGAGAGAAGGGGAATGAAAGTCAGTAGGAGTTAGACAGAGTACATGTGTATGAATGAGAGGGAGGGCAGTGGAGTGGTGCGGTTGCAGGGAGAAGAGGTGGAGAAGGTGGAGGAGTTCAGGTACCTGGGGTAAACAGTGCAAAGTAATGAAGAGTGTGTTAGAGAAGTAAAGAAAAGTGTGCAGGCAGGGTGGAGTGGCTGGAGAAGAGTGACAGGAGTGATTTGTGATAGAAGAGTATCTGCAAGAATGAAAGTTTATAGGACTGTGGTGAGACCTGCGATGTTGTATGGATTAGAGACAGTGGCATTGAGTAAAAGACAGGAGGTAGAGCTGGAGGTAGCAGAGCTGAAGATGTTAAGGTTTTTGTTGGGAGTGACGAGGACGGACAAGATTAGAAATGAGTTTATTAGAGGGACAGCGCATGTAGGATGCTTTGGTGACAAGGTGAGGGAGGCGAGATTGAGATGGTTTGGACATGTGCAGAGGAGGGATATAAATTATATTGGTAGAAGAATGCTGAGGATGGAGCCACCAGGTAGGAGGAAAAGAGGAAGGCCAAGGAGGAGGTTCATGGATGTGGTGAGGGAAGACATGCAGGTAGTTGGTGTGAAAGAGACAGATGTAGAGGACAGGGTGGTATGGAGACGGATGATCCGCTGTGGCGACCCCTAATGGGAGCAGCCGAAAGAAGAAGAAGAAGAAGATTATTATTTTTGGTTGTGTTGTTGCCTTGTGAAAAAATATTTACATTAAAAAGGAATTAGGTCTATAGATAGAGAGAGACAGACATAATACCGAAACGAATACCACTGATGTGTGTTTTATTTCAAATTTAATTTTCATGTGTTTATAATATTAAACTTTGGTTGTTCCAGATTCAATATGTATGCAAAACCTAAGTTTTCCATATTAAAAGGTTCAACATTACACATCTGGAGAGACGGAAAACATGCACAATTGCAGTCAAATTTTCAATAAATATTGAGTTTGGCCTGCGATTTAGTCCCAATTTTTAATTTTGGCCCATTGTGAATTTGAGTTTGACACCCCTGACCTATAATATAAATTACCTATAATATCCAATACGTACACCTATATTATAACCAATAGATCCAATAATACGTGCAAAAAAAAATAAAAGTGAATTCAATTTTATCTCAGTATCTTAGTGTATAAAGTGACTAAAATCAAAATAGAACATTATTTATATTACATTTATAGTTTTATATATAAATGAAACATTTTTATATATTACATATTTTGGAAAGCACCCTTATTCAAAGTGTTTTTCATTTATACTGTACAACCCCGCTTCCAAAAAAAAAAAGATTGGGACGATGTTTAAAGTGTAAATTTAAAAAAATGGAATGCAATAATTTGCAAATCTCATAAACCCATATTTTATTCACAATGCAACATAGAAAGCATATCAAATGTTCAAATTAAGAAAATGTGCACACGGTAATTTTGAAATTGATGGCAGGAACATGTCTCAAAAAAGTTGGGACAGAAGCAACAAAAGGCGTGAAGTAGCATCAGTGCTGGGATTCGAAGTCTTAACAGAAGTCTGATGTCTTATCCACTGAGGTCCTCTTTCCTGTATAAGTGAAGACCTCTCCATAGACCTGTGAGTTCTTAGTGGCTTTAAATTGTATTTCGGTTGACTTAGCTTGTATTTCTTCCATTTTGAATTATCGCAACAACATTATCTCTTTTTCACCAAGCTACTTGCTGATGGTCTTGTAGCCCATTTCAGCCTTGTGCAGGTCTACAATCATGTCCCTGATGTCCTTTGACAGTTCTTTGGTCTTGGCAGTTATTAATCTTAGTCAACGATATCCCATTGTTCTCAGGTGGTAATGTTTAGAATATATGGCTGGTAGAATATAGTGTTAAAAAACAAAGGACCACACACTAAAAAAAGAAAAAAGAAAAAGAGGCGGAATCTTGGGTTGCGTCTCCTCTCTATAGGCAGGTGTCGTCATGTTTTTATTCTGCACCACCTATCATTTCAAACTTTTTATTTCCAGCCAGTAGCATTATGGAAACAATATAATTGATAAAAAATAAAGCCAATAAGTTGAGGATTCTAACGATATATGGGAGGATTTTATTCCCTACGTGTGTGAGTCTTAGTTTTATTACTCTTTAAAAACTCTTAGTGGACACACGTGCACACAAACCCAGGAGTGATGCAACTCTCCGTTCGGCACAGCTGTTTATAGCTCGTGCTAACTGGACTTTGCTTACAAAAAAAAGAAAAAGAAAACGAAGAAAATCATGCACAGTCAAAAAAGTTATTTTATCAGAGATTTGCACAAAGCAGCGATGTCGAAAATATTCTTGGGGTGAAGCAACAACATAGACTTGGAGATCTGCATGGAGATGCTTTTTTCCATCTGTAAGTTACAATATATCTCCCTTTACAGCTTTATACAATTTTATAGGTTGTATTGCCTGTTTGTTTTTATAAGAGAAATGCTTGAAAATAAAATAAAATTTCATTTATTCAATAAGCATTGTCTCAAAGCAGCTTTTCACAGATAATGTGGTGATAAAAAATTTATATGTTGTTTATAAGTGTAAGTTTGTCCCTTATGAGCAATCCAGTGGCAACTGTGGCAAATAAAAAATCCTCGAGATGGCATAAGGAAGAAACCTTGAGAGGAACCAGACTTAAGAGGGAACCTCATCCTCATCTGGGTTGCATCGAATGTTCATGTATTGCAGATATACGATGTTGCGGGGTACAGTGATGGTGATCAGAAGTAAACTGTAGTCCTGAGTCAATGTAGCAGACTGTTGACCGCAATTTCATGGAATTACCCAAGGCATTGCTGAGAAACCGTCCCCAGCTGCACAGAGTGGCCGCCAAACGATGAGAACACCATTCAGAGGCAGGCCTGGACGAAGTGGAAAGATCCACGGAGAGAAGAGGGGCAGGTACAGTGGTCACTGGAACCTCAGGAGCATGTTTAACTTGACCGAAAGAGAGAGAGAGAGAGAGAGAGAGGGAGAGAGAGAGAGAGAGAGAAGAGGGGTGACAAGGTTTCAGAGTTTCTGAGGTTTGCTTTTAGGGACAAAACTTGCCAATACCGAGTCCTTCCGTTTGGTCATGCCCATTTACCCTGCAGCTTTACTGCTCGTATCGACTACATCCTCTCGGCTGTCAAGAGAGTGAGAGCAGGCCAGTTACTCACTGTGAAGCAATTTTAAAGACTGCTGGGGTTTGAAGGCAGCAGCATCCAATGTGGATCCACTTGGCCACTGTGCCCAATATCTATGGTCGGAGCTTCTAGCTGAAGCATTTCCTTCCAGACCTAAAGGGTCACCATGTATTGGTCCGTTCAGACAACACTTCAATGGTCTCTTATATCAACCACCAGGGGGGGTCTGCAATCTCACCTCCTGTACAAGCTGGAATGTCAGATCCTCCTGTGGGCCCAAGGTAATCTGCTCTCCTGGAGAGCAGCGGATAGCCCAGGCCACTTACACGAGGGAGCAGATGCCCTCTCGAGGCAAGGGTCGAGGAATGGCGTCACCACCCGGATGTGGTAGACAAATTTGGGAGAGATTTTACTGAGCACAAGTAAACCTGTTTGCAACCCAAGAGACATCGCACTGCCCCCTCTGGTTCTCCCTTACACCCCCAGCCCCTGTAGAGCTGGATGTCACGCCCTGTACACCTTCTCTCCTGTCGCAGTGCTCCTGTGAGTTGTGGAGAGAGTTTGCAGGGATGGACCATGGTTTGTAGACCTGGTAGCCCTTCTCGAACACCCTTCCTTGGAGATTCCTCTCAGGAGGATCTTCTCTCTCTGGGAGGGGCACAGTGGTTTGCCCCTGCCCAGAGCTGTGGAGGTTGTAGCTGTGCCCCCTGAGGGGGCACAACTCCTAGCCTCCGGTCTCTCCACTGAGGTGGTACAGACCAGCCTCCAATCCCGAGCTCCCTCCACTGGAAGGTTGTACACTGCCAGATGGTGCCTGTTCACAACATGGTGCGAATGGCACCCTTTGGATCCAGTTAACTGCCCGGTCGGCCAGTGCTGGAATTTCTCCAAGAACAGTTTGCCAAAAGTTTATGTTTGGCTCCATCCACTCTGAAGGTTTACGTGTCTACCACTGCAGCCTGTCTTGCCCCACAACTACCTGAAGGTTTTCGTGTCTGCCATTGCAGCCTGTTATGCCACCCTTGCGGGGCAGTTGCTTGGCAGGAACCCGTGGGTGACATATTTCCTCCACAATATAGCCTCCGATGCGATCTTGAGTGCCTGCGTGGGACTTGGCCATTGTCTTGCAGGTCTACAATCATGTCCCTGATGTCCTTTGACAGTTCTTTGGTCTTGGCAGTTATTAATCTTAGTCAACGATATCCCATTGTTCTCAGGTGGTAATGTTTAGAATATATGGCTGGTAGAATATAGTGTTAAAAAACAAAGGACCACACACTAAAAAAAGAAAAAAGAAAAAGAGGCGGAATCTTGGGTTGCGTCTCCTCTCTATAGGCAGGTGTCGTCATGTTTTTATTCTGCACCACCTATCATTTCAAACTTTTTATTTCCAGCCAGTAGCATTATGGAAACAATATAATTGATAAAAAATAAAGCCAATAAGTTGAGGATTCTAACGATATATGGGAGGATTTTATTCCCTACGTGTGTGAGTCTTAGTTTTATTACTCTTTAAAAACTCTTAGTGGACACACGTGCACACAAACCCAGGAGTGATGCAACTCTCCGTTCGGCACAGCTGTTTATAGCTCGTGCTAACTGGACTTTGCTTACAAAAAAAAAAGAAAAGAAAACGAAGAAAATCATGCACAGTCAAAAAAAGTTATTTTATCAGAGATTTGCACAAAGCAGCGATGTCGAAAATATTCTTGGGGTGAAGCAACAACATAGACTTGGAGATCTGCATGGAGATGCTTTTTTCCATCTGTAAGTTACAATATATCTCCCTTTACAGCTTTATACAATTTTATAGGTTGTATTGCCTGTTTGTTTTTATAAGAGAAATGCTTGAAAATAAAATAAAATTTCATTTATTCAATAAGCATTGTCTCAAAGCAGCTTTTCACAGATAATGTGGTGATAAAAAATTTATATGTTGTTTATAAGTGTAAGTTTGTCCCTTATGAGCAATCCAGTGGCAACTGTGGCAAATAAAAAATCCTCGAGATGGCATAAGGAAGAAACCTTGAGAGGAACCAGACTTAAGAGGGAACCTCATCCTCATCTGGGTTGCATCGAATGTTCATGTATTGCAGATATACGATGTTGCGGGGTACAGTGATGGTGATCAGAAGTAAACTGTAGTCCTGAGTCAATGTAGCAGACTGTTGACCGCAATTTCATGGAATTACCCAAGGCATTGCTGAGAAACCGTCCCCAGCTGCACAGAGTGGCCGCCAAACGATGAGAACACCATTCAGAGGCAGGCCTGGACGAAGTTGAAAGATCCATGGAGAGAAGAGGGGCAGGTACAGTGGTCACTGGAACCTCAGGAGCATGTTTAACTTGACCGAAAGAGAGAGAGAGAGAGAGAGAGAGAGAGAGAGAGAAGAGGGGTGACAAGGTTTCAGAGTTTCTGAGGTTTGCTTTTAGGGACAAAACTTGCCAATACCGAGTCCTTCCGTTTGGTCATGCCCATTTACCCTGCAGCTTTACTGCTCAGACGACTACATCCTCTCGGCTGTCAAGAGAGTGAGAGCAGGCCAGTTACTCACTGTGAAGCAATTTTAAAGACTGCTGGGGTTTGAAGGCAGCAGCATCCAATGTGGATCCACTTGGCCACTGTGCCCAATATCTATGGTCGGAGCTTCTAGCTGAAGCATTTCCTTCCAGACCTAAAGGGTCACCATGTATTGGTCCGTTCAGACAACACTTCAATGGTCTCTTATATCAACCACCAGGGGGGGTCTGCAATCTCACCTCCTGTACAAGCTGGAATGTCAGATCCTCCTGTGGGCCCAAGGTAATCTGCTCTCCTGGAGAGCAGCGGATAGCCCAGGCCACTTACACGAGGGAGCAGATGCCCTCTCGAGGCAAGGGTCGAGGAATGGCGTCACCACCCGGATGTGGTAGACAAATTTGGGAGAGATTTTACTGAGCACAAGTAAACCTGTTTGCAACCCAAGAGACATCGCACTGCCCCTCTGGTTCTCCTTACACCCCAGCCCCTGTAGAGCTGGATGTCACGCCCTGTACACCTTCTCTCCTGTCGCAGTGCTCCTGTGAGTTGTGGAGAGAGTTTGCAGGGATGGACCATGGTTTGTAGACCTGGTAGCCCTTCTCGAACACCCTTCCTTGGAGATTCCTCTCAGGAGGGATCTTCTCTCTCTGGGAGGGGGCACAGTGGTTTGCCCCTGCCCAGAGCTGTGGAGGTTGTAGCTGTGCCCCCTGAGGGGCACAACTCCTAACCTCCGGTCTCTCCACTGAGGTGGTACAGACCAGCCTCAATCCCGAGCTCCCTCCACTGGAAGGTTGTACACTGCCAGATGGTGCCTGTTCACAACATGGTGCGAATGGCACCCTTTGGATCCAGTTAACTGCCCGGTCGGCCAGTGCTGGAATTTCTCCAAGAACAGTTTGCCAAAAGTTTATGTTTGGCTCCATCCACTCTGAAGGTTTACGTGTCTACCACTGCAGCCTGTCTTGCCCCACAACTACCTGAAGGTTTTCGTGTCTGCCATTGCAGCCTGTTATGCCACCCTTGCGGGGCAGTTGCTTGGCAGGAACCCGTGGGTGACATATTTCCTCCACAATATAGCCTCCGGTACGATCTTGAGTGCCTGCGTGGGACTTGGCCATTGTCTTGCAGGCCCTGTTGAAGCCTTCCTTTGAGCCATTGACTGATGTTTGCCTTTTACCCCAGGTATGGCCAGTTCCTTTCACTACACTTAATCAGAATATGTTCCCAATGTACCCTCGGTCGCTGGCCTGTTATGCTCCAGGCATCTCTTTCCTTTCTTTTTTGCATTCTTTTGTGGATATACATCCACAAAACGGAACTGTGGAGGAAGTCAGAGCAGCTCTTTTGCGTCTGCTATGGCCTTCTGAGGAGAGATCTCCCTGTAAACAAGCAGATACAAGCACTTTCTTGTATTAATTTCCTACCTTTCTTGGTGGCTTGGGTTGTATTTCTTTCTCCAGGAAATACTAACACATTCACTAACACATGGCCAAACAAAAAAACAAGACGTAATAATCTAAAAAAAAAAGAGTTACAGAAGGCATTCTGTGACCAGCTGCCATTAACCAAGTGTGTGCTGTGTCCCCTCATTAATTTCCTCATTAAAAACTGCCTTTATTTCACCCTTGCAGAAGAAAAGGCAGAATAGGCATTCTGAGAAATAAACTCCATTCAAGTTTCCTATTGGTAATTTAGAACACTGAGACATTGTCTTGTCCTGTTTTTTTTTTTTGTTTTGTTTTTTGTTTTACTGAAATACAACTGTGACCCCTGTCCCCAGCTGCACAGAGTGGATGCCAAACAATGAGAACACCATTCAGAGGCAGGCCTGGACGAAGTTGAAAGATCCATGGAGAGAAGAGGGGCAGGTACAGTGGTCACTGGAACCTCAGGAGCATGTTTAACTCGACCAAAGAGAGAGAGAGAGAGAGAGAGAGAGAGAGAAAGAGAAGAGGGGTGACAAAGTTTCAGAGTTTCTGAGGTTTGCTTTTAGGGACAAAACTTGCCAATACCGAGTCCTTCCGTTTGGTCATGCCCTCTCACCCTGAGACACTGTCTTGTGCTGGTTTTTTGTTTTGTTTTTTTGTTTTACTGAAATACAACTGTGACATATGGAAAAAGCTGGGGTGTCATGTTTGTGTGTGTGTGTGTGTGTGTGTGTGTGTGTGTGTGTATGTATGTATATATATATATATATATATATATATATATATATATATATATATATATATATATATATACAGTACAGACCAAAAGTTTGGACACACCTTCTCATTCAAAGAGTTTTCTTTATTTTCATGACTATGAAAATTTTAGATTCACACTGAAGGCATCAGAACTATGAATTAACACATGTGGAATTATATATGGAATTATATACATAACAAAAAAGTGTGAAACAACTGAAAAATGTCATATTCTAGGTTCTTCAAAGTAGCCACCTTTTGCTTTGATTACTGCTTTGCACACTCTTGGCATTCTCTTGATGAGCTTCAAGAGGTAGTCACCTGAAATGGTCTTCCAACAGTCTTGAAGGAGTTCCCCGAGAGATGCTTGGCACTTGTTGGCCCTTTTGCCTTCACTCTGCGGTCCAGCTCACCCCTAAACTATTTAGATTGGGTTCAGGTCCGGTGACTGTGAAGGCCAGGTCATCTGGCGCAGCACCCCATCACTCTCCTTCTTGGTCAAATAGCCCTTGATGCCTTCAGTGTGACTCTACAATTTTCATAGTCATGAAAATAAAGAAAACTCTTTGAATGAGAAGGTGTGTCCAAACTTTTGGTCTGTACTGTATATATATATATATATATATATATATATATATATATATATATATATATATATATATATATATATATATACAGTGAGGAAAGTAAGTATTTGAACACCCTGCTATTTTGCAAGTTCTCCCACTTAGAAATCATGGAGGGGTCTGAAATTGTCATCGTAGGTGCATGTCCACTGTGAGAGACATAATCTACAAAAAAAAATCCAGAAATCACAATATATGATTTTTAAACTATTTATTGGTATGATACAGCTGCAAATAAGTATTTGAACACCTGTCTATCAGCTAGAATTCTGACCCTCAAAGACCTGTTAGTCTGCCTTTAAAATGTCCACCTCCACTACATTTATTATCCTAAATTAGATGCACCTGTTTGAAGTCGTTAGCTGCATAAAGACACCTGTCCACCCCATACAATCAGTAAGAAGCCAACTACTAACATGGCCAAGACCAAAGAGCTGTCCAAAGACACTAGAGACAAAATTGTACACCTCCACAAGGCTGGAAAGGGCTACGGGGAAATTGCCAAGCAGCTTGGTGAAAAAAGGTCCACTGTTGGAGCAATCATTAGAAAATGGAAGAAGCTAAACATGACTGTCAATCTCCCTCGGACTGGGGCTCAATGCAAGATCTCACCTTGTGGGGTCTCAATGATCCTAAGGAAGGTGAGAAACTAGCCCAGAACTACACGGGAGGAGCTGGTCAAAGACCTGAAAAGAGCTGGGACCACCGTTTCCAAGGTTACTGTTGGTAATACACTAAGACGTCAACCTTAATCACAATATATTGTGATTTCTGGATTTTTTTTTTTTAGATTATGTCTCTCACAGTGGACATGCACCTACGATGACAATTTCAGACCTCTCCATGATTTCTAAGTGGGAGAACTTGCAAAATAGCAGGGTGTTCAAATACTTATTTTCCTTACTGTATATAAAGAGAGAGAGAGAGAGAGAGAGAGAGAGAGAGAGAGAGAGAGAGAGGAGAGAGAGGAAGAGAGAAACTAATGAATAAAGAGAGAACAAGAGAGAGGGAGAATCATATATTCAGCATTAACATAGAATAACACTCAGCTTTGCAAAGAACTCACATACATTATATAATCAAAATGCTTGTAAATAAAATGCATGTTATTAAGGACAGTGAGCAAATATACAGAAAACAGATATGAGCCATGGCCAGTAAAACGTGGCAACAATGTACACCAGACAAAGTGTGGAATTGTAATTATTGTAGATAATTGTAGAAGTGTAAAATAAGCAAGCAACACACAGGCAACATGCATTAACTATACTCAAACAGCATTATATATATATATATATATATATATATATATATATATATATATATATATATATATATATATATATATATATATATGTATGTATACAGTACAGTACAGACCAAAAGTTTGGACACACCTGAGTTTTCTTTATTTTCATGACTATGAAAATTGTAGAGTCACACTGAAGGCATCAAAACTATGAATTAACACATGTGGAATTATATACATAACAAAAAAGTGTGAAACAACTGAAAATATGTCATATTGCAGGTTCTTCAAAGTAGCCACCTTTTGCTTAGATTACTGCTTTGCACACTCTTGGCATTCTCTTGATGCCTACTTTGAAGAACCTACAATATGACATATTTTCAGTTCACTTTTGTTATGTATATAATTCCACATGTGTTAATTCATAGTTTTGATGCCTTCAGTGTGAATCTACAATTTTCATAGTCATGAAAATAAAGAAAACTCTTTGAATGAGCAGGTGTGTCCAAACTTTTGGTCTGTACTGTATATATATATATACAGTACAGACCAAATTATATATAATATATATATAAAGTACAGACTTTTGGTCTGTACTGTATATAAAATGAATGAATAAAAAAAAAAAAAATATATATATATATATATATATATATATATATATATATATATATATATATATATATATATATATATATATTTATTTATTTATTCATTCAAGGCACAAGTAGAAACTTAAGTAAAAGATCATATAAAATACAGTCGAACCCACTTATCTCGACCTCGGGTAACTCGCCAACCCTATTAAGTCGACGTTTTTGAAGTGTAACCGCCAAATTCTCGCTTTGTCTTAGCATTTTTAATCGGTTATGTCGATTCTTTTATGTCGCCGAACCCTAATATCTTGTGCAAAAGGGGGGCAAATCTGCCACTTAATGTCGGTTATGTCAGGAATCCCCCTGCCACGCCCCCTTTGGAGGCGGCATTCCCCGAAGCACTCTGCTTCTTCTCCTGTGCGTGCCCCGCTCCTCGCAGTCATGCTGATCACACACACACCTACATGCATTCACTACACCTACATGCATTCACTACTCCGGGGTGCGCTTTCATTCCAAAGAGCACCCCGGATTACCACGATCCTGCTATTTTCCATGTTCACGCTGTCTGCACCGCGTTTATCCGTTGCTGCCCAGCGCTGCGCTTTCAATACCGCGGATCCGTGGATTCTCTACACGAACTGTCTCAGCTTTCACAGAACTTCGTGAACCGTGCTTCCACCTCCTTATCCGCATTACAGGTTATCTCGATCCGCATGACCAATCAAACAAATCGCGGCAATGCTGTTGTGTAAAAAACCTCCAAAAACATGTGCATGTACATTCTCATCTAATAACGCACATCATGTACATAAAGAAATTTCAAGCACGTTAATATATTGCCGCCTTATTGGTTTACGTTTATCTCGATCATCAGTTATCTCGACGCTTTTTGGCGTCCCCTAGGCCCTAGACATAACCGGGTTCCACTGTAAATATACAAATTTAAAAATGAGAAGAGTAATAGGGTAATAGGCACAACACATTGTCAGATAATAAAGAACATAGGAGAATAGTTGCAGGAAATTGTATAAGACACAGTTAGTAAGACGTTTCTATTAAAGCATGAGCGAAGGCACAGACAGGATGAGAGTAAGACAGGAAAATTCGATATAAAGGAGTATTTTAGCATAAGAAAAGTATATTGAGAAGAGTTTATTAAAAACTAATTAAAAGACGAGAGCTATGAAAAACAGGAAAAGCATATGGAGAAAAGAGCTGGTGTGGTAACTAAAACCCTGGAGAGAGAGAGAGAGAGAGAGAGAGAGGAATGAGCTGAAGGGGGGAATGAGCTGAGAGCCGTACAGGTTTGGCACTTCTTATACCCACATTCTCTTCAGCTTTTTCCACTCAGGCTCAAATTAGCTCCATAGGAAACACTGTTCACTGTTATAAAAGTACCCAGCTATGAGAGTTAATCATGACTAAGAGGTTATGCAGGAGAAAAACTCAATTAACAAACAAATTAAACCCACTCAAGAAAAGTATCTAATTTAATTTGAGTCTGTTATATCAATAAAACTATTAACATCAAATGTAAACAATACAAACACTTCATAATAGACTTAAAATGTAAAGCCATTAGAATAATAGGTATTATTAGAAATAAGCCCTCCACTCTCCATACAGCAGACACTTGTTGCTAGGAGATGATCGCATCACTTTTGTGTCACAGAGACTGAAAAATTAAGTCTTGAACACTCAATACTTAGCATACGACTTTCCTGTTAACAGATGGTGTTTCAACATTAAGCAGCAATTTACAGCATCAAAGTTGAGCCTCTGGACTCGAGCTATAGCACAAACATGAATTCTTCACAGAAGAAACAAGTGGACTGCAAGAACTTTGCAGAACTATCTTTTAGCAAGTCACAGATTTCAGTTCAGTGGAGGTCAGAAGTGACATCATGTCTCTTTTGGAGCATTATTTACAATGAGTTTTTGCTGAACCTGTCAATATTTACAATTCTAATACTCTTCACCTTTTCACTGGTTGTTAACATTTATCTGCTCCTGGGACTGGAACACTCAGAAGCTCTTTCCTGGAACCCACGGTATGTGCTCTTGAAGAATCTCATTGTAAGTGATTTGCTGCTGACGGTGATGATCAGCCTTCCGGCTCTTCACTGCTTGCTGTGGCATGAAACTCTGATCTTCAATTTCAGATGCATAGCGCAATATTTTACTATTGCGGTCGCGACCCTTGGCTCGCTTCTGACCATCACCTCCATGGCTTTGGAGAGCTTTGTGTACACGTGCCACGGCATCCACTACCTGGGGATCATGACCAACATGCGCTTGTACTGTTTTATGATTCTCATCTGGTTGCTGGCTTTAGCAGGTGCTGGATCTTCTACCACACTGGTGCTGATGGGCAGGGCAAATTTTGGTCGCATCCTTGCAGGGTTTGTGTGTGAGCCGGAAGATGTACAAGCCCAGCTTGAGGCATCAAACTATTTTGAGACGTTCAACAAAATCTTCATCGGATCTGTGCTTTTCCTGTTCCTTCTCGTTTTCTCCTTCTCATATGGCCGTATGTATCAGATAGCCCGGCAGGTGCAACAGCCATTCCAACAGGAGAATGCCCATGCTAGATGTACCATCTTTTTCTACTTTGCCATCTTTTTGCTTCAGTTGTTTCCAAGCATTATCAACCTGATCACTATGTTTGGCAGGGATGTAGACAACCATATCTACATGATAATGCTGTCATTGGTGCCACCATGTGTCAATCCAGTGGCATACGGTATTAGAAATAGGTGAGTCAGGCACTTGGCCGGCTTTGTGGGTCCAAGAAGCTTATACAACTATTTTGTCGTTAAGCTGTCTAAGTAAACACAACAAAATGTCTGTCAGGAGCCTTTTGTGTGTATATGTTGTGCAGTCAGCTATGTTTTAATGTGTTCACTAAAAGTTATAAAACTTCAACCAAGTCTTTTGTGCTGTGTACATTGTGGCAGCCTTTTCTAGGCATTTTCCATTAGTTTTTCCTTTCTAATATGGCAAATATTTTTGAAGCATAAACTGAATACAAACTGCATTATACATCAGAACCCCACAGGACTATCCGAGAACCTCTGCTAAACCTTTGAGTAATGCTCTCAACTTCAAACTGCTTAGCTTAATTCTGAATTACCGATTAACTTCATTCTAATGAAATATGTGCCACATTAACAAATCAGATATGTTGACTATGTAATTCCTCTCACTTTCCTGTGAAAGCGATTCCTTTCTGTAAATTAATGGAACAGTTCAGTCGATACACAATGCTCTACTTAGCTAAAATGTCCAAGATGGCTGCCATCACGACTGCTCCGGCTAAGTTTTCTCTTTTTTTGTTTTTTTTTTATACTTTTATTTAATTAGTTACAGTTCCATCTACACAAGATGGACATCATTAGGTATGACAGAGACACTCTTATATCTATTGGTGTACAATGCACTCATCTTTCGCTGTTTTTAAACCCGGACCCATGCTAGCCGAGTGAGATCCTGAGGGAGAACAAAGGACGCGACCCGTACCCGCGTCCCAGGGGAAACGATTTGGCGTCAGGAACAGGCTCACAGGCAGTCCATGGAAAACAAGCTCGACGACCTCAGGGCAGAGACATTCGGGACTGCAACCTTCTCTGCTTCACCGAGACATGGCTGAACCCAGCGGTAGCAAACCACGCTATCCAGCCGGCCGAGTTTTTCTTGGTTTACCCCATGGACAGAACACTGGAGTCAGGGAAGTCAAGGGGAGGTGGAGTGTGTCTGATGGTGAACAACCACTGGTGCGACAGCGCACCTTTTTCAACTGCTCACTGTTGTAACATACAGGCATACAAAAAAAACCCAGCAAAACCATCTGTTGGATTATAACAGCCAGATGGACTAACCTTAAAATAATTCATACCAGAGCATGGCTGACTTCTCAAATTTGATTGACGAGTTAGTCACGTATAAAAACATGGCTTGGGCAGTGGTTGCAACTGTAAAATTAATGATAAGTTTATAATGATGAGGAGGTGATAGCTCAGTGGTTAAGGCTCTGGTTTGCAGATTAAAATATTGAGGGTTCTAGGCCCAGTATTGCCATTTGACCACACTTGGGGCCCTTTAGCAAGGCCCTTAACCCTATGTGCTCCATGGTTTATATAAAAAAACATTATCTTCACTCTTGATTTGTCGTTTTAAATAGTTTGTAAGAGTCATTGTGCCCCATCAAGTTTCTAAGCTTTCCGACATGAGAGTAATTGTGTTTAAATCTGTTTAATTATCTTTATAACTTATGTATTCATAAAACAAACAATTCTGAAAATGTTGATACATTTTTGTATTTATGGTTTGTGTTGGATTTTTTTATGTATTTAATATACAAATGTGTTTATATACATATAAGTAGATGTTTTAAAGTAATTTTATGGTTATTAATTTAGGTTATTTCTGTTTTTCTATTAAAGTGTGATGTACAGTATATGTTTATATTCATGTTCATTTTTTTTGTGCAGTTAAATAATAGTGTTATTTGTAAAATAAAAAAGTTTGACCAATTTCTTTTTGTGTTCCTTATTGGTAGGTTTGGATGATTTGTGTGATAGAGAGGGTATTTGGGGAGTGGGGTTGTTTGGGGTGGGAGTTGATAGGTTTGAATGGACTTTTGATTGAAAGGTTGTGAGTTCAAATCCCAACACCACCAAGCTGCCACTGCTAGACCCCCTTCTACAGGACCCTTAACCGCCAAGTACTAGAAAATAGAAAAAGTGTGCTAAATGTGTAATAACAGAAATTTTACATCCTCACATACTGGGATTCTAGAGTGTTTAATTCTTAATGTTAAGCGTAAATGGTTCAAACTGCCTGATGAACAGAACAGCTAAACCTTGTCCCTTCTCCAGGATATTCATCTTTAGCTTCAGGATTCCTGTGCATTGTAGTGCATTGTAAACTTTCCTAAAGATTTTACTTCTGTATATTTGTATCTATGTATATTTCTGTAAATGATTTTAAATGAGTTGAGCAATGTGCATGAATTTCTAATTAAACTATTTGTATACTCAAATATAGTTTCAAGTTTTAAGTATAATTTCTCACATGATGTACAAATGTCAGTGACAGTTTGTACAATGAAATGTTTAAAATGAGGCTACAGCAAATGACAGCAAATATGAACATAAAAAAGTAATAATGAGGCATAAGAAAGTTATAATTGTCTACAAGTGTGTGCAGAGGCTGTGTGTATATTTACATATATGTTTGAATTATTTTCTAATACAAACTAACATGTTGAATGGCATAAATTTTCCATAAAGCTATTCCCTACAGTGCTAATAAGTATAATAAAATATTATTTTATAAAGTGTATAATAAACGTTAGTTGTCTCTCTTACTGTTGATCTTACTGTTGTTGTCTGGTCATAGTGCTTCTTTGCATTCTCATGGCTCTGTACAGCTAGAATGGTTCTCTCCTACACACAAAATGCAAAAACGTGTCACACTAGATGCTTACAAAACCTGAATTGGGCACAATCTTAGAAATCCATTAGAAATCGATCATACCTTCAGGACCTCAGAGCAATGTACTTGCTGAACTCTCTCCTGAGAGCATAGTGTGCTCTTAATGTGCCCATTCCCCCGATGTACCTTACACGTCAGACTTCTCTCTGACTCACCTACAGTAGCACAGGCATCACACTCAGTCACCCACATGTTTTTTAAACTGTGTGTGAATTTTTGCATCAGTAGTGGTGTGTAAAGTTTTTGCTTTTCCTTTTGTGGAATCTTGTGATGGTTTCCACCAGCATCTTCAGCCTTCAACTTTTCCTTCATCTTCTCCACCAAAAAACTGAACTCACACACACACACACACACACACACACACACACACACACACACACACACACACACACACACACAACTGTGTGACTGATCTGCACAAATTGGACTCAACACACACTCATACTCACTTCGTGTGACTGATCTGTACAAACCGGACTCAACACACATCATACACTTTGCACACCCATGATTCAGTACCACTCACACTAATCATTACCACAAAAATGTTTACGTGCCGTTTTTTTGCACATCTTCTGGGCACCTTATTTTGTTAAGATAGATTTACTTGCGGAGCTATTTTGTGTATTGTGTATTTTCCTGCACTCTCCTGTGTTGTCTTGCACCGTCTTGTGTTGTGTTTTGCACTGTTTGCCCCAGATTGCACACATGCACTTTTTGTGGCAAGGATCTCCTACTTAGTTCTTGGCCCTGTGTTTTTTCTGTTCTGTGACTGTTGTTTTATGTTGGTTTATGTAGCACCTGGGTTCTGGAGGAACATTTCATTTCACTGTGTACTGCATCAGCTATATATGGTTGAAATGACAATAAAAGCTTCTTGACTTGACTTGACTTAAAATCAGGGTCTGGACATTTTGGGGGCGGTTTTTGCTTTGGCCACCAGATGTCCGCCACTGGGTCCCTACTCCCTATTGCCGCCACTGGGCCCCTACTCATTTACATTTACGACATTTAGCAGACGCCCGTGTCCAGAGCGAGGTACAAAAGTGCTTTGAGCCCCTTAAAATAATAAATCTACACTGGTACGCTAGATTACAACTCTCTATCCCCTAAAGGTTTAATGATTTTCACCTGCTCCTAGTTTGTTACACTGAAAAATATGTGGTGTTGTATTTACTTAATTTTAATATTGAAAGGGGTTGCACAAAACAATTCTTTTTAAATCCAGATATATATGTTTTAAGTTGACTATACTTGATGCTTTTGAGTAATATCAAATAAATTATTTGAGCAGTTGTAGCTTAAATATTTTGAGTGAATGTTACTCTTATTTCCTTAGTATTTTTTTGTTGTTGTTTAATATACTAAAATACGTTGTGTAATCCATACAAAATTTGTTTTTGTTGATTCAGTGCAATTCAAATGTTTAATTACTACATAATAAAATTTTATTAAAACTAACAATATATTTAACATGCATAAAAAAAATGCACTACTTACATTATTATTGTAATAACGAGTCACAAACACATCCACAGCAGGGCTTCCAGAGATAATCCGTTAAATTACAGAAATTACCATTTCACAAAATTACTAGCAAAAAACTGTAAAAATACAGAATAGACTTTATGGTCAAAATTACTAAAATTACAGAATATTTCTGTTGATAAATATTTTTTTAACTATTGAAAAACAGATAAATTATGTCAAATAACATAGAAAAACAACCAACTGTCAGGTTAATCACCATAGATTTAAGGATTTAATTTGTCATTTTATAAAACTGATCTGTCTATTTACATTATTTATTGTAAAAGTATAGGTTCCTCATGTACAATAACGATGAAATAAATCCAGAAAGCACATATTTGAAAAAGGGTTGTATATTTAATCTCTGTAAATTAAAAGTCATTTACTGTATAAATACAGATATCATTAATTACAATAATCAAGAAATGTTGTATAAAAATATACTCAATTCATAATACACAGACAAATGACTGTAGATACATCTTAATAGTTCATTTTCCAGACATATTACAGTTTAACATTTTTGGACAGTAGAGCAATGATCTTATAAAAGGAACCTGCACATTCACAGTATTAATAATTGAACAGAAACACTGTATGTCAAGTTAAATGAACAATCCAATTATAGAAAATAAGTAAGAGCATGCAAAAATACCTACATTAAATGGCAATTGCTGTATACCTTTATACATTTACAATGACATTTTATCCAAAGCAACATACCAAATCCAAGTTAGTCTAACACAGTAGACACAGCAGTTTATATAAAAAATATAAAAAGTGATGTGCACTCTTCAGCTTGTTGAAGATCAGTCTCAGTGCCATAGGCTGGATTAGCTGCAGAGGCTTGGTAGTAGATGCTGGAAAGTCTGCTAAGAGAGCAATACAACAGTCCAGTTTGGAGAGAACAAGAGCTTGGACAGGGAGTTCTGTAGCATGGCCCAAAAGAAAGAGTCTGAAAGAATCTTCATAATGTTGTACAGGGCAAATCTGCAGGATCAGTACAGTGCAATTTATATATGCATCAACAATAACACCAAAGTTAGGTCAGCTGAAAACATGAGCAGTTCTGTCTTGGCAGGGTTGAGTTGATGATCATTCAACATACAGCAAGATATTTCTGTCCAGGAGGCAAAAATTAGAGCAGCAACTGTCGGGACATCCAGCTGAAATGAGAGAGAGAGCGAGAGAGAGAGAGAGAGAGAGTTGTTATTTCAATAGCGGTAATATGAAAAGCCATGTTTCTAAATGACAGACCCATTGTCATGACTCACAAATGTTTGGGAATCCCTAGCAGAACCTGGAAAAATGTGAATAATTTTAACAAAAGAGGGATCATACAATATGCATGTTATTTTATGTTTAGTACTGGTCCCTAGTGGTCTAGTGGTTAGGATGCGGCGCTCTCACCGCTGCGGCCCGGGTTTGATCCCCGGTCAGGGAACCAACCCCAGCCTCTCTTAGTGCCGGTCCCAAGCCCGGATAAATGGGGAGGGTTGCGTTAGTAGGGGGCATCCAGCGTAAAAACATGTGCCACATCAAACATGCGGATGATCCGCTGTGGCGACCCCTGATGGAAGAAGCCGCAAAAACTTTTTTTTTTTTTGTCCTGACTAAGATATTTGACATCAACGATGTTTCCATATGGTCCACAAGTCAATACATGTCTAAAATTATTAAAATAACTACCTTTATGATCCTAAATGGTTTATAAAAGGTCTGAATGGTTATAAATGGTTATATAGATGATCTACGATTGTTCTTTTGTTTTGTGACTGTTGTTCACGAGTCCCTTTTCTATTCCGATTAGTCAAAATTGAGCACTTTTTTTCAGGAAAATCCTACAAGTAGCCTACCGCAGAATCTTCAGTTTTTCAGCCTATTTTGCATATTTGAACCCTTTCCAGCAGTGACTGATTTTGAGATCCATCTTTTCACACAGGGAAGAACTGAGGAACTCAAACACAACTATTTAAAAAGGTGCAAACATTTACATTTAATGCTGCAGAAGGAAACAATGCATTAAGAGCTGGGGGTGAAAAATTTTTTAGATTTTGAAGATCGAGGTAAATTGTACTTAATTTGCCTTCCAGGAAATATGCAAGTATCTTCTGTTCTTGTTAACAAAAGAAAAAAAAGAAAAAGAAGGGAAAAAAATAGACAATTAAAAACATGGTTTTATCTGAGATTTGCACAAAAAAGCATTTTTGTGGAAAATACTCTTGGGGCAGAGTAACAACAGAGACTTGGAGATCTGCATGGAGATGATGATTTCACATCTGTAAGTTACAATATATCTCCCTTTACAGTTTTATACAATTTTATAGATTTTATTGTGCTGTGAATAGACTACAAACTATTACTTCTCACTTATAAAGCACTAAATGGTTTGGCTCCCATGTATCTATCCAGTCTTTTAACACGCTACAATCCGCCACGCTCCCTGAGATCTCAAAACTCTGGGCTTCTAGTAGTTCCTAGAATAGCAAAGTCCACTAAAGGTGGTAGAGCATTTTCACATTTAGCTCCTAAACTCTGGAATAGTCTTCCTGACGGTGTTCGGGGCTCAGACACACTCTCCCAGTTTAAGTGTAGATTAAAAACATATCTTTTTAGCAAAGCCTACACATAACACACATCACATCATAACCTTGTGCTCCAGAACATCTGATCACATGCACATTATCAACTTGTGCTGTTAATATCATGAACAGCAGCTACGCTAATTCCTCTCCACTGCTTCTCTTTCTCTCCCCATCCTGAGACACCCTGAGGTTTGGCCAGCTCCAGTCACCTCCCACCTCGTGATGATTACGGACCTTGAAGAAGTAGATGCCGAACTCACAAACATCCCGAACCATCTAGAGACGTACCAGTGCCATTTGGATCCCGCTACATGTGTGGAGTTTTGACATTGGACCTCCTGGAGTGTTTAAAGGCTCTGGCATGGAGAAGCTGATGCTGGATCTGTGGTGATCACAAATGCTGAGCTCATAAAACTCGGAGCTACTAACCATATAGACTGTATAAGACTGCAGAAAGAACATCACTTATAATCTTATACTCCAGTAATCATGTTAGTTCTCACTGTCCAGTGTTCTGTATTGTTGAAAGATTTATGATCAAACTCTTGATGTCACCCAGATGAGGATGGGTTCCCCTTTTGAGTCTGGTTCCTCTCAAGGTTTCTTCCTCATAACATCTAAGGGAGTTTTTCCTTGCCACAGTCGCCACGGCTTGCTCATCAGGGACAAATTCACACCATTCACCATCACTGTTGATTTGTGTAAAGCTGCTTTGAGACAATGTCTGTTGTGAAAAGCGCTATACAAATAAACTTGACTTGACTTGACTTGACTTTCCTTTTTTATAAGAGAGATGCTTGTGTGTGTGTGTGTGTGTGTGTGTGTGTGTGTGTGTGTGTGTGTGTGTATTGTTCAGATTGAAATGGCCGGACATCAATATAATAGTAATAGTAAAACAATAACTTGTCTGGCTACCTGGCCATTTTATATGAATGCAAACTCAATATCAATAGCCCCAAACATGTATAACAATAGCCTTTATTGGTCAGCCATTAATTTATATGCAGACTGTATGAATAGAGAATGAATGGCCACCTGAGTTTAGCAGGTGGCTCTCAAACAGGAGGAGGGAGAAAAGGATTAGACATAGTCTCAGATAAATGTTTGTAGGAATCTCATTTGTCATGAAAATTAATTTCATCAAATCAATTCAATTTAAAATATAAACTCATGACCCATGTGGATTTTAACCCAGTACTTTTCTGGATTGCTCCAGGACTGATTTCATGTATTTATATATGAAATAAAAATAATGTGCAATGCAGGAAATGTACGTATATCCATGGGACTTCATCTTCTATAACTTATCTTTTTGATGATGGCCAGTAAAGCTCAAAGTGTCTTCTTTCTAAAGATATCTCAATTGTGTATGTAGCACATTTCTATCAGGAACTGTTAATATTTAAATTTAGGTAGTGCATTTCACTTGAATGAATGTTAATTCATAATGTTTGTAGGAATGGCTTTTAACCCATTACTTCTCTGGATTTCTACATTACCGATTTCATGTATTTATATATGAAGAAAGAATATATAAATAAAAAGAATATATTTTTTACTGTACTTTATTATATATAACTTTCTATAACTTATTCTATTTTTAAACAATATCAACTTTGAATAATGAGCAGCAAAGCTCAAAGTGTCTTCTTTTTGAAGATGTTTGAATTGTGTATGTAGCCCACTTTTATCAGGAACTGTTATCATTTAATGTTAGGTAGGGCATTTCAGCTCTGAGCTCCAAAATCTGTGCCGAACAAATGCCTGTTGAGAAAGTCATACCCATTTTTTAATGATTAAAACTTTTTCTTTATATACAGTGTATATATATATATATATATATATATATATATATATATATATATATATATATATATATATATATATATATATATATATAAAATGTTCAACAAGAAATGTGTCAAAATATTAATGAAAAAAAACTTTATTAACACATATGTATCAATAAAAACAATGCAGAAATCAACATGGACTAGACAGTAAAATAAACAATGCACATCATCTAGGAGCTGTCAAATTAGAGCCTACATTAAACATTGTTTTTTTCAGTCCAAAACCTTTGAAGGAGAGCTTTTCGCCACCAATTTGCAACTTAATATTTGAGCTCTTTGTGCAACAGCCAATACTGTCCAAGAGGATCACTCCAGCAATCTCAAAAATATCAAACTGTCTAGTTTCTAGTCCAATAAAATAAAATACTACATTCACACAAATAAATACTACATTCCTTTTGAATAAACAATAAATAAAACCTCCCAACCTCCAAAACAAACAAAAAAAAGACAACTATGCAGAAATGCAGATCAACAGTGATCACATATACTGCTATGTCCCACAGACCACAGATTTTGTTCTTTAGTCCAAGAACTTTGGAAGAAAGTTTTCCACCATCCATCAGAAGAAATTCTTTAACAAACTCGTAGTAGTGTTTCAGCTCCTTAGGGTTAGATAAGTTCAGTGCATAGACGACGTTTGGGCTGAAAAGCCGATGTTGTCCATGATTATTACTCCTTCAACATAAATGCCAATGACTCCATAATGTCCAACTTCTCCACCTTCCTTGTTGATGACATTAATGCCTGTGGGGGTCTTTTGCTGGTCTCTCTGGAAGTTTTCTCCTTCGATGTTCTGTAAGACAATAAGGAAAACATCTGTTTATGTAATTTGCAGGGTGATTTTGTCAGCCATGCGTGGTAAGGATAAAACATGTATTGACCAAATGTCTGTATTTTATAATCTGGATACAATCCATCACTGATTATCACATTCAGGCCAATCAAATTCAAGCCAAAATTTAGCACTATGACCCACATTTTGGCATTAAAAGGACAATACTGAATATTTTGTCCCATTTGATTTTATGTTACAGAAACAACTGGTATTTTGCAATTGGTGTATGCTGCACATATCTTTTTTACACTGGACATTGCATATATAACCCAAAGTACATCATTCTGGCTGAATTCTGACTTGTGTTGGGCATGTAGTTAAAAGAGGTTCTATAGGTGTAGAGATCCAGTGTAGACACTGACAGACGCTGCAATTCTACTGCTAGTAACACAATCATTTAGTGAGCAAAGTGTATGAGCCTATTTTTTTTTTTTTTATGCTAACATGCGTTTGTAATTACAATTGGGTGAACAGCATTAAAATCTTAAATAATTTTAGGTAACAATAATATTAGATTATTATTTATATTTATAATATTAGACTTGTGATTTGAAAATGCAATTACACTTACTATATACTCCCAAATAAGATGTCTGTCATCTTCAAAAAGGTAAAGACAAAGTGCTCTGAGGACAGCTGCTCTTTTCGACATCACTTTTCTGTGTGAAATAACAATGATTGAAACACAAAATAAACAACAAATGATAATAAAAAAGAAAAGTTTCAACCAAATTTTCAAGTCAAAGGCTTTTTTCAATTGACTAATCTGTCATTGTTTCTCAACAAGGCACTGTGCTTTAGACAAGTTAGTTATGTTGTTCGTTGCAAGAATTCCAAAATGTTTAGTATTTACCTTTAGACCAAACTAACAAGACTAAAATCTGATGTTTGGCTTTTTCTGTCCAGAAACACCTCCCCTCTTTAGGAATACAGCTTAGGTAAATAATAATCCAACTGTAAGATGAAGGTTAGTTGTTGTATCCTGGAATTCAGCATTTAATTATTGTACAAAAAGACAGTATAAAGTGGCATTAGAATGAGGATCATTTGTAGCTACAATACAAAAAAATATTTTTTGTTACATTCAGTATTGTTACTTGTACTTGTAATATTCTGTCTTATTTCTCCAGTTAATGTGAGGACAGAATAATAATTAAATAAAATGTTAAAAGTGCTTTATTTTTTATTGTATCCGTTACATAGTAGCAGGATACCGTTTTTTTCAATTTGTCCAATAACGTTTCCTCATAAATAAAATTGACTGTAATATAGTCTCTCTCATGATAGAAGACACATGGGAGGGCCACCTAAAAATATGAATGGTCATCTAAATATAATTTGGGACCCATTTAGTATCTGTTAATAAACCATCTCCTCTCTACACAATCAATAATCCTTAAATTCCATATTCCAATAATTCCTCAGTTCAAAAGTTGGAGCACGTTAAAAGGCCATGTAACTAGAATGTGGCATTTCCTGAAGAAAATGTGAGTAGTGCTTGCCGGTGCAAAAATCGACACCTGGCGCGAACCTCGGCAAGGGGTGTATAGTTTTTAGTGCTAACCGTGAGACAATTTAATGTGTAAATTTACACATTAATATCTGAGTTACTTTTTTAAAAAAAGTAATGCGAGTTACTTTTCAGTTAAATTATTTAGCATAAAACATTAATACTGAATTAAAATGAACGTAGTCACATAGCACTCACACGTGCGAGCCGCGGGAACAGAAGCTGGTCAGAAGCGGAGATGGCAAACCAGAGAATTACATTACTGTGATGGAAGTATTCCTATTATTATAAAATAGTGGAGGAAAAGGAGAAAGGAATAATGGTTAAGTGTAGATTATGTGTTGGTGAAAAGCTCTTGTCAACTGCAAAAAATACCACTTCAAAAAAAAAAAAAAAAACATCTGCATGCAAAGCACAGCACTACAGATGTGTGTGTGTGTGTGTGTGTGTGTGTGTGTGTGTGTGTGTGTGTGTGTGTGTGTGTGTGTGGGAAGATAAACTGCCACGGTCACTGATAATAGCGCGAACTTTGTAAAAGCGTTCAGAATGTTTCAAGCTGATGATGAAGCAGAGAATGATGTAGACAAGGACGAGATCATATTTACAGGATTGCACGATGTTTTACGAGATGACAGCGAAAGGTTTGTTCTCCCTCCACATCACCATTATGCATTTCACACCCTTAACCTTATATACACGAACGATAGTTACATTCCTGATGGCGAAGGCAGTTTGCAAAGCAGTGTACAGAAGTGCAACTGGAAAGTGTTCAGCCTTGTGGTAAAAATTTAGTCGATCATCTTATTGTTCTCTAAGAAGTTATTAACAGTGTTGGGCAACGTTACTTTCAAAAGTAATGCATTACAATATTGAGTTACTCCCCAAAAAAGTAACTAATTACGTTACTTTGTTACTTTTTATGGAAAGTAACGTTATATTACTTTATGCTACTTGTATCTCTTTCACGCCTTACAGGTGTAACAGGTGTAATATAGATAATTGCCATTAGGAAATAAGTTATATTAGGGCAAAAGACATTTCTTAAACATTTAAAATGCTTAATAACTTCTTAGAGAACAATAAGATGATCAACTAAATTTTGAACATAGCTTTCGCTGTCATCTCGTAAAACTTTGTGCAATTCCGTAAATATGACCTCGTCCTCGTCTACATCATTCTCTGCTTCATCATCAGCTTGAAACATTCTGAACGCTTTTACAAAGTTTGCGCTATTATCAGTGACCGTGGCAGTTTATCTTCCCACAAAGAGCAAATGAGCTGTGAATTTGCTCTCTATCTCCGCTGCGGTGGCATCGTACATGTGTCTCCCACGGAAAACTTTTATTCTGAGCAGTCCATAGAGCTGCAGTGGTGGAAAGTCGGCTAAAGTTTTCTATATTTCTGTCTCCATTTCCATATATGCAACATTGCATATGTTGCATATATTCAACATTACACACACACACACACACACACACACACACACACACACACACACACACACACACATCTGTAGTGCTGTGCTTTGCATGCAGATGTTTTTTTTAAGTGGTATTTTTTGCAGTTGACAAAGAGCTTTTCACCAACACATAATCTACACTTAACCATTATTCCTTTCTCCTTTTCCTCCACTATTTTAAAATAATAAGAATACTCCCATCACAGTAATGTAATGCTCTGGTTTGCCATCTCTGCTTCTGACCAGCTTCTGTTCCCACGGCTCGCACGTGTGAGTGCGCGATTCTACGTGACTACGTTCATTTTAATTCAGTATTGATTTTTAATGCAAAATAATTTCACTGAAAAGTAACTCGCATTACTTTTTTAAAAAAGTAACTCACATATTAATGTGTAAATTTATAAAGTAACGTGCTACTTTACTCGTTACTCCAGAAAAGTAATATTATTACATAACGCACGTTACTTGTAACGCGTTACCCCCAACACTGGTTATTAAGCATTTTAAATGTTTAAGAAATGTCTTTTGCCCTAATATAACTTAATTCTTAATGGCAATTATCTATGTTACACCTGTAAGGCGTGAAAGAGATAGAAGTAACGCAAAAGTAACGCAAAAGTAATATAACGCATTACTTTCCATAAAAAGTAACTAAGTAACGTAATTAGTTACTTTTTTGGGGAGTAACCCTGTTGTTGCCATATGTAGTGTATTGCTATATTGTTAGTGTTAAGATGGTCCTTACACTGGTTCTTTAAACACATTCCTATGTTATCTGTTCAGTGTCTATATGATCTTTACGATGTGAGTATGTAAGGTATACAGGAAGTATTTATCTGGGCTCACACATCTCTGGTTATCATGTCTTCTTACTCAATTAGGAAACGGTTTTAGGTTAGGTTTTTCCATACATACTTGTCTGTTATCTGCATTAAACCGAAAAATAACTTATGCACTATTCTGTGTGCTGTGTGATTTTTCCCTGATCAAAAAAACTCCACTGGCATCGTAGATCGCATGGAAAACCTCTCCAAGAATCAAGTTTTGTTTGGGCATAATAAAAAATCTAACAGTTTTGGTGTCAGAAGTGAGATACTATCCAGCAATAGCCGAAGGAAAATCACTTATCAAGGTAAGTTTTAGGATACTTCCTTGCTTGCGGGGATTGTCCCATTTGCCAGCCAAAAGGGGCTGCATGTGTATACGTGTCTTGGTTATGCATTAATTGTTCAATTAATGATAACAATTTCATTTGGTGGGATGAATTTGTCACGACAAAGTTTTCCTCACCTTAGACTTTAAGATGCAAGATTAGAAGACTTTTTTTATGATCCATCTAATATAGGCATAAGTATACAAAAGAATCCAGAAAAATTTTTATATGCCTAAAAAAAATTTAGAAATAAATTCATGAATAAAAAAAAAAATAGAAAATCTTGGAAAGACTACAATTTTGTTTTGGGTTTATAGTCTTTTTTATCCTAACTTACAAAATTTGTCATCAAATTGGATAGACTGGATTACTTTTTTTTTGATGGAGTGAACGCATGTCGCAGACAAATAATTTTCATAGACATGGGTCAATTAAGACCCGCGATATGGAAAATGAGTATTCTATGGTAAACGGTTGATAGAGCGATCCGAATTGGGACTTTAATTATATGCATGAGCCCTATGATAAATAACATAAGTAAGGTATGTAATTTTTGAGCATTTAATTCAAGATTAGTCTCAATTTGCTCTTATGATTCCCTCCACCCTTCTGGAAAGATGTTCCACTAGATTTTTGTAGTGTGCTTATATATATCTGAGTTCATCAGCCACACGGGTGTTACAAAAGGCAGGTGCTGATGTAGGTCAGGTGAGGAGGCTTGGGGTGCAGTCAGCATTCCAATTCATCCCAAAGGTGTTCAGTTGGAATGAGGTCAATGCTGTGTAGCAGGCCATTAAGAACTTCCTCTTTAAAGCATTTCCACCAGATATTCAAGGAGCTCACCTTGTTTACAGGGGCATTGCCATGCTGGATCAGGTTTGGGTTTCCAAGTTCATGTGAATGCAAAATTGTACTATAGCGCATCTAAAGACGTCTTGTACAATTGAGTGCCACCAGATTTGTGGTAACAGTTTGGAAAAGATTAATTTGTTTTTATGCAATCACCAGGCCATATCCCAGATTGTAGGGTTATTCCAGCAGTTATTATAATGTTTTACGAATGACAAATTTAAGGTGAGTTATCCTGTGCATTTTATTGATGTTCAAACAGGAAGTTTATTATTTATACTTCACCTGTATAGCAGTTCTACAACATATAGAAACTATCTGACTAAACCTCAGATTTCAAATGACAGCTACGTACTACAGAAATTAAGAACATTAAGAACATCCTTATTAAAAAAAAATAGCAACATGTGGCAGCATCCCTTGTATTAAAGACAAAATTGTAAGGAAAAAACTTTCAACATTAAAATGGCTTATGACAAAAAAGATATAACAATAAATCGTTAGTGTCAGGGATCCCTTTGGTGGCTGTCAAACCTCGGCATTCCCCGAAGCACCCTGCTTCTTCTCCCGTGCGTGCCCCGCCCGCATGGAGCTCCCCGCCTTGCTGATCACACACACCTGACACTCATTCACTCACTCATCTCATGTCCTATATTAACCCCCTCACTTCCACAATCTCGCGGTTCGTTAGGGCACGTTATGCGGGTGTTATTTGAGACTCTCTTTTCTCTTCGCGTGGATCACGCCTCTTTTCAGGTGCACCTTATATTACTACTTTAACGCTTCGGATTCCGATTCGGATATCGTGGACCATGCCCCTTTCCAGGTGCACCTTGGATTTTACTTTCACGCCTCAGATTCCGACTCAGACATCGTGGGCCACGCCTCTTTCCAAACGTGCCACGGACATCTCCTTAGCGCTTTACTTCAGAGCATACACTCTTCACATCCTCACCTTTTCTAAATAAAACCTGTTACGTTAACTACAGCTTCCGTCTCCGTCTCTCTCGTATGACAGTTACATTACCTGTATGTGCTTTCTCAAATTTGATGGTGAATTCTTTGAAGCCAGCACTTTTTTACACCGATAATTTCAAACTTCTCCCTTATATATGGCCATGGGTGTTGAGGAATGTCTTTGTTTTTATTTATTTTCAGATCGGTGACAGCCTCTGAATTCACATTAGCCATTCCTTTTGTTGCCTTGCTCATTGTTAGCTCCGCTTGCCTACGTCTACATTTGATAGCCAGGAAATAATACACCATTGATATGGTGAAAAAGTCGTGGAATGAAGAGTTGATAGACTGGAAACAGCGTTTAATGAGAAGAAATAATACTAAAAGTAACGAGGCTGTTTTGGAAATGTAAGAAGTAGAAAGTACAGATTATTTAAAAAGCCATTAGGGAGGCACAAGACAGTGCACTCTTAGTGCCGGTCCCAAGCCCGGGAAAATGGGGAGGGTTGCGTTATGAAGAGCATTCAGTGTAAAACATGTGCCAAATCAAATATGCGGACCACAAATAAGAATTTCATACCGGATCGGTCGAGGCCCGGGTTAACAACGACCGCCACAGGTATCATTAGCCGACAGGGTACCGGTGGAAATTGGGCCACTATTGGCTGAAGGTGGAAAAGGAGAGGAGGAAGACATCTACAGAGACGGCAGGAAAAAGAGAAGTGTAGGAGAGTGGAGGTTCGGGTTGGTACTTTAAATGTTTCACTCTGAACAGACGGTCATGTTCAGATGTGCCCCTCTTTCTGTCATTTTCTTTGTCTGCATCTGGGTGACTCATGCGTACATTCCACGAAATTGTCCTGTATCTGTCCCTTGACATAATTGTTGCTGAAAAGGGAACTGTGAAAATACTGCTCTGTCGCCAGTAGTCTATGATGGAGGGCAACTTTACCATTGACATGTAAAATAGGAGCCCAATGTAGCGATACATCTCACTCACGGTTACATCTCTCCATTTGTATTTGTGTCCCTTGGCTATTGACTTGGCAGCTTGAGCATTTGTGTTGTGGCACAGAGTTGACACAACACTCTCCGGGAAAAACATTTTAAATAGACTAAATGGAGAATGAGAGTCAGAAGACCTCAGTTGAGGTCCAGGTTCCACAGTCTGTGGAACTTTGTCGTTATCTTTCTGATCCTTTCATGACATGGTGGACTGTCTGTGTGCTGCCTTTGCCCTTTTTGGAGCAGGTGCCTGATCACATCTGTTTATTAAACACACACACACACACACACACACATACACACAAACACAAACATCACTAATTGTGTCATTGGTAAAGTTGTTTGCATATGTCATACAATGCAATAATGATTCAAACTAAATATAGTTTAAGAAAATATAAAATATGTACTTACTCAGGATGATTCTCGGTCGAACTCAAAATAGAGCGACACCTGCGTGGCCTGGTGTGAGTTTCCAGTGAAGGCAAGGGTGATTCAGCCACATTCCTAAAAATAATCAAACAATATATTTTAGTATGATGAATTCACTTGGATGCACAGAGCAAGACGAGCTGATAATCCAAGTGAATGGAGTATGAGCAACAGTTGTCCTGCTTCACTGATTTCTTTGTAATATGTGTAATACTTCCAGGTCAGTTACACACGTTTTTTTTTTTTGTGATTACAAATGTTTACAAACTAATACGAATCCCCAGTGATTTGTGTTCCATGAGTGAAAAGTATGTTAAATGTGAAACAGTTAAGTTTAATAGCACGCGGTTGAGAAAATGGCGGGCGGCGGCCGCATGTTGCTTATTTTATATGTTTCTTATGGCTCTAAAGCATTTGTGTATTATTTCAGTGTGTGTGGAAATCAGTTCTGTTTGTGAAACAATGTTGTAAAAAGGTAAAAGGTTAATACTACGAATATACAGGTGCAGTTCATAGCACTGAACGCTAAGTTATGAGACAGCCAAGTTTATTTTTCAGGTTTGTGTTCTTATAGTGTAAATGTAATACTGCACATGAGGGTTATTCTGTTGTATAAAGTGTTGTATAAAGTGAACACTTAAAATGTAAGGTTATTACAAAATTACTCTTTTGATAAGAGGATAAAGAGGAAAAATGTCTAAGTGAATGGGTAAATATGATTGATGTTAGACTAAAATTAGGATTTAAATGGAATATGTTCATTTTTGGTTTCATACTAATGTTAACAAGTTGATGTCTGTAAAATGTGTGAAGATACATTTATGTGGAAACAGAACTTTGAAGACTATTTAAATGTCATGTTATACAAATGTGGATATAACCTGTGTTTCAATGTGGAACAGACAAAGAACAGAAGATAATTCCTGATTGCAGATACAAAGTTAATAATAAAGATAATCCAAGTGAATGGAGTATGAGCAACAGTTGTCCTGCTTCACTGATTTCTTTGTATTATTTGTAATATTTCCAGAGCACTCCACTCAGAGGATTATATGTATATATCTGCCAGTGGGGACCTAGTCGGGACCCGCTACATATGGAAAGCGCAGCGCTGGGCAGCAACGGATAAACGTGGTGCAGACAGCATGAACATGGAAAACAGCAGGATCGGGGTAATCCGGGGTGCCGTTAAGAGAATGCGGAGTCCGAGAAGAAGGGTACGTAGCAGGATACGTATACGCGATTACACAGACCGCCATGAACCAACACATACGATCATGCACAAACAATAACGGACCGCGAGTGTGTGGAGGTGAGGGGCTTAAATAGGAGATGGGATGAGTGTGATCAGCATGACTGCGACGAGCTCGCCAGCACAGGAGAAGAAGCAGGGTGCTTCGGGGAATGCCGCCGCCGAAGGGGGTATGGCAGGGGGATTCCTGACATAACCGACGTTAAGTGGCAAATTTGCCCGCCCTTGTGCTCGAGATATTAGGGTTCGGCGAGAATTTGGCGGTTCCACTTCAAAAACGTCGACTTAATAGGGTTGGCGAGTTAACCGAGGTCGAGAGTGGGTTCGAATGTATGTACTTAATATGATGACCACGGCCAAAATGGCGATGCTGTAGTCTGTAATGTTTAAGAATGTCTGATCACCTAGGCACTTCAGTTTCACAGTCTTTACACTGCCACATAACTAGACAAACAAGAAAAAAATAAATCATATCAAACATTAGTGATTGTTTTTTTTTTATATATATAGTTAACAAGGGCACAACAGTCTATTTTGCTTTTGATTTATTTTGCCTTGCTGTTGCAAATGCTATAGGATAGGTTACATCAATAATGTTTGATAAAGCACTAGTTTTTGCAGTTCTATAAAAAGCATGAGTTTTTTGCTATTACTGTGTGCTGATAACCATTAGAGGCCCTCAGTTCAGTAAGATAAAACTAATATCTGATATCTACATAACATGTATTCATGAAGGTTTATGTTTCATTTATTATTATAAATACATTTTTCTTAAACGTAATTACTGAAACTATATTGGGTCCCCAGGGAATTTTGCTTTGTTCAGCATCAAATCAAATAAGAAAATCTGTTTAAAAACCTGAATACAAATAAATTTATTACAATGACCAGATATAAAAGATACACAAATACATTATTACATTATAAGCTGACAACAATTTATAACTGGCTTGCCCACACTGCTGTTTGGTGTCGATAAAAATCACTCAATAAAGCTATAAAAAGACCAACCATATTAATATATCTTGCATTAAACCAGTGCTTCTCAATTATTTTCTGTTACGCCTCCCCTAGGAAGAAGTAAACATTTTGCGCTCCCCAACTCTCCGCCGCAACTGTAAATAGTATCATTTGTCTATTAAATTGTTATAAGTACACCATTGCATAACATTGTATCCTTATTAACATTAAAGAAAAGAAAAAAGAAAAAAGAGAGAAATATAGATCAACTTACAACAAAGAATAACTTTATTAACATTGATTTTTAGTCTGTAACAGAAAAGACTTAAAGTGCATTAATTTGCCTGAAATAAATAAAAAAAATCCTTATTCTTATTTAAACTGTAAACATTTTTGACCATTTGATACTGAAACATTAAGTTAAATATAATCAATAAATACATTCATAATACATGTTAACATAATACATAATAAATTCCAATTGATCAGCAACGATTGTCAGAATCAGAATAAGAATCAGGTTTGTTGACACACACAAGGAATTTGGTTCCAGCTGTTAGTGACTCTCAAAGTACAGACATAAATACAAACTATACATTCAGCTTGGACTATACAAGACAAAACAGACAAGACAAGACAAAAACAGACTATACAAGACAATACAGACAATGTGAGACAGTATAGACAGTCTACTTCTTCTTCTTCTTTCGGCTGCTCCCATTAGGGGTCGCCACAGCGGATCATCCGTCTCCATACCACCCTGTCCTCTACATCTGCCTCTTTCACACCAACTACCTGCATGTCTTCCCTCACCACATCCATGAACCTCCTCCTTGGCCTTCCTCTTTTCCTCCTACCTGGTGGCTCCATCCTCAACATTCTTCTACCAATATAATTAATGTCCCTCCTTTGCACATGTCCAAACCATCTCAATCTCGCCTCCCTCACCTTGTCACCAAAACATCCTACATGCGCTGTCCCTCTAATAAACTCATTCCTAATCTTGTCCATTCTTGTCATGCCCAACGAAAACCTTAACATCTTCAGCTCTGCTACCTCCAGCTCCATCTCCTGTCTTTTACTCAATGCCACAGTCTCTAATCCATACAACATCGCAGGTCTCACCACAGTCCTATAAAACTTCCCTTTCATTCTTGCAGATACCCTACTATCACAAATCACTCCTGTCACTCTTCTCCACCCACTCCACCCTGCCTGCACTCTTTTCTTTACTTCTCTAACACACTCTCCATTACTTTGCACTGTTGACCCCAGGTACCTGAACTCCTCCACCTTTTCCACCAATTCTCCCTACAACCGCATCACTCCACTGCCCCCCCTCTCATTCACACACATGTACTCTGTCTTACTCCTACTGACTCTCATTCCCCTTCTCTCCAACGCATATCTCCACCTCTCCAGACTCTTCTCAACCTGCTCCCTACTCTCACCACAAATCACAATATCATCTGCAAACATCATAGTCCAGGGAGACTCCTGTCTGACCTCGTCCGTCAACCTGTCCATCACCAGTGCAAACAGGAAAGGGCTCAGGGCTGATCCTTGATGCAGTCCAACCTTCACCCTGAACCAGTCTGTCGTACCTACTGCACACTTCACTGCCGTCACACTGTCCTCATACATGTCCTGCACCACCCTCACATACTTCTCTGACACACCTGACTTCCTCATACAATACCACAACTCCTCTCTTGGCACTCTGTCATACGCTTTCTCTAAATCCACAAATACACAATGCAATTCCTTCTGTCCTTCTCTATACTTCTCCATCAACATCCTCAAAGCAAATAAGGCATCTGTGGTGCTCTTCCTCGGCATGAAACCATACTGTTGCTCACAGATGGTCACCTCTTCTCTCAGCCTGGCTTCCACTACTCTTTCCCATAACTTCATGGTGTGACTGATCAACTTAATTCCCCTGTAGTTACTGCAGGTCTGCACATCTCCTTTATGCTTAAAGATCGGTACCAGCACACTTCTTCTCCATTCCTCAGGCATCTTCTCACCTTCCAAAATCCTGTTAAACAATCTGGTCAAAACTCCACTGCCATCTCTCCTAAACATCTCACGCTTCTACCGGTATGTCATCTGGTCCAACCGACTTTCCACTCTTCATCCTCTTAATTGCTGCTCTCACTTCCTCCTTACTAATCCTATCTACATCCTGCTTCACCAACTCCACATCATCCAACCTTCTCTCTCTGATTTTCCTCATTCATCAGCTGCTCAAAATACTCCCTCCACCTTCTCAACACACTCTCCTCACTAGTCAACACATTTCCTCTCCATCCTTTACTGCTCTAACTTGCAGTACATCCTTCCCAGCTCGGTCCCTCTGCCTGGCCAATCGGTATAAATCCTTTTCTCCTTCCTTAGTGTCCAACCTCTCATACAGCTCCTCATATGCCTTTTCCTTGGCTTTCACCACATCCTCTTTACCTGCTGCCGCATCTCCTTGTACTCCTGCCTACTTTTCTCATCACTCTGTCTATCCCACTTCTGTTTTGCCAACCTCTTTCTCCTTATGCTCTCCTGCACTTCCTCATTCCACCACCACGTCTCCTTGTCTTGCTTTCTATTTCCAGATGTCACACCAAGTACTTTTCTAGCTGCCTCCCTCATCACTCCTGCAGTAGTTGCCCAATCATCCAACACTTCTTCAACACCACCGAGCCTCTGTCTGACCTCTTCCTGAACCTCACACTACACTCTTCCTCCTTCAGTTTCCACCATCTTATTCTTCTTTCAGTCCTCACTCTCCTCCTCTTCTTCTTCGCCTCCAAAACCATCCTACAGACCACCATCCGATGCTGTCTAGCTACACTGTCCCCGCCAACACCTTACAGTCTCCAATCTCCTTCAGGTTGCATCTCCTGCATAGCACATAGTCCACCTGTGTGCACCTTCCTCCACTCTTATCGTCACCCTATGATCCTCCTTCTTCTTAAAATAAGTGTTCACCACTGCCATTTCCATCCTTTTAGCAAAATCTACCACCATCTGCCCTTCCACATTCCTCTCCTTAAAACCATACCTACCCATCACCTCCTCATCACCTCTGTTCCTTCACCTACATGCCCATTAAAGTCTGCCCCAATCACCAATCGTTCTTTCCTAGGTACACCATCTACCACTTCATCTAATTCACTCCAGAATCTTTCCTTCTCCTCCATCTCACAGCCAACTTGTGGAGCATAGGCACTGATGACATTTATTATCATCCCTTCAACTTCCACCTTCACGATCATCACCCTATCAGAAACTCTCTTCACCTCCACTACACTCTTACTGTACTCTTCCTTCAGAATCACCCCTACACCATTTCTCTTCCATCCACACCATGATAAAACAGTTTAAATCCACCTCCAATGTTCCTGGCCTTACTCCTTTCCACTTGGTCTCCTGAACACACAGCATATCTACCTTTCTCCTCTTCATCATATCAGCTATCTCTCTCCCTTTACCCATCATAGTACCAACATTTAACGTACCAACCCGAACCTCCACTCTCCTACACTGCTCCTTTCCCTGCCATCTCTGTAGACGTCTTCCTCCTCTCCTCCTCCTCCTCCTTCGGCCAACAGTAGCCCAATTTCCACCGGTACCCTGTCGGCTAACGATACCTGTGGTGGTCGTTGTTAACCCGGGCCTCGACCGATCCGGTATGAAATTTTCATTTGTGATCCGCATATTTGATTTGGCACATGTTTTTACGCTGGATGCCCTTTCTAACGCAACCCTCCCCATTTACCCGGGCTTGGGACCGGCACTAAGACTGCACTGGCTTGTGCATCCATAATGGCTGGGTTAAGACAGTATAGACAGTGTAAGTATTAAATAGGGATAAAGGTTATATGACAGAACAGTAATGTACATAAAGTGTGACAGTGCATGGTAGTGCAAATGACAGTATTGTGCGTCAGGTATGATTTTACTATAGAGTTTACTATAGAGTTTACTATAGAACTGTCCAATATATAGCAGCCATAGTGTGTGCAACATACAGATACAGATAATGTGATGATTGACAGTTCTGTGCAGTACTTATAGATATGAAGCGTGGAATATAATTATGGTCAGTTAATAATGAGGCTGATTGCTTGGGAAAAGAAACTGTTCCTGTGTCTGGCAGTTTTAGTGAACAAAGTTCTGTAGCGCCTGCCAGAAGGGAGGAGCTGAAAGATGTTGTGTCCAGGGTGCAAAGGGTCAGTAGTGATTTTTTCTGCCCGGTTTCTGGTTCTTGTATGGTACAAGTCCTGGAGAGTGGGCAGGGGAGCACCAATTATTATTTTTTGCTGTTTTAACTGTTTTCTGCAGTCTGTATCTGTCCTGTTTTGTTGCTGCTCCAAACCAGATGGTGATTGATGAGCACAGGACAGATTCAATGACTGCAGTGTAGAACTGTATTAATAGCTCCTGTGGCAGACCTTACTTCCTTAATTGCCATAGAAAGTACATCCTCTGCTGGGCCTTTTTCAAAGAATGAAGTTTATGTTGGATTCTAATTTCAGGTCTTGGGAAATGGTAGAGCCCAGAAACTTGAAGTTCTCCATAGATGACACAGGTCTGTTGGATATTGTGAAGGGGAGTAGTGTTGAAGGGTGTTTCCTAAAGTCCACTATCATCGGACTCATCCAAGATGGTGACGAGTCTGCATATGAGCAGGAGGTTAAGCAGCTGGTGCTATGATGCAGTCAAAACAACCTAGAGCTAAACACACTCAAAACTGTGGAAATGATAGTGGACTTTAGGAAACACCCTTCAACAGTATACTATAGATATAGGTGAAGATGGGAGTGGAGAATTCCCAGAATGATTGTATTGAAAGCTGAACTAAAGTCAACAAACAGAATCCGGTCATATGTTCCTGGGCGGTTAAGGTGTTGCAGAATGTAGTTCAGCCCCATGTTGACTGCATCATCCACCGATCTGTTTGCTCGGTATGCAAACTGTAGGGGATCCAGCAGCTGTTCTGTCACCTTTTTAAGGTAGGCCAATACCAGCTTTTCAAAGGTCTTAATGACGACAGATGTCAGAGCAACAGGCCTGTAGTCATTCAGTCCAGTAATGGATGGTTTCTTGGGGACTGGGATGATTGTTCAGAGTTTAAAGCAGGAGGGGACCTCACACAGCTCCAGTGATTTGTTGAAGATATAGGTGAAGATGGGAGCCAGTTGGTCAGCACATGCTTTGAGACAGGAGGGGAAGACACCGTCTGGGCCAGGAGCTTTCCTTGTCTTCTGTCTTTGAAAGAGCCGATACACATCCTCTTCACAAAACGTGAGCACAACTTGAGTGCTGGGAGGAGTTGTAAGAGGGGTTCCCAGAGGTGTGATGGGGGCAGACATTGGGCTGGGTTGGATGAGAGGTGTGAAGATATTGTTTGTAGAACCTGCAGTAGAAGGTGTTAAGGTCATCAGCCGGTCTTTCAACTCAGGCATGTTTTTGCTGAAAAAACTCAAGCGGCTTATCGGCGTAATTGTGGTGTAATGTCTTTAAGTGACACCTTAATTTATTTGGTTTCATGCTGTCCACTGCCAAAATTTTAGAAACAATAAACATACAAGTGTTACACCAGATTCTGTGACCATCGTATGATGTGACCATAGAGAGCGCTGTTTCTAAAATGCAGCTTAAAATAGATCATCTAGAGAAGTTCGCTATGCAAACACCATTAATGAAAACATCGGCATCCACTGTTCAATTAATGTTGTTTTGAGAACGTGCCTAGCGCCATCTACGTTACCTTGGCCGCGCGTTCAGAACAGTGCCGTCGTGCTGCAAAGAAACAGTTGCATGCGCCATGAACTAAAATCTCATTTACAGTACATAAAAAACAAAGCTATTCAAATGCTTATACCTTCTTTGTTTTCATGACTGCTTTTTTTTTAACTACCCTGAAAGTTATTTATTAATTAAGGCTAATAAAATGTAGTCAGATGCAGATGCTTAGACTTTATTTTGTTCATTATGTTAACATTGTGAATGAAATGACTGTATATATATATATATATATATATATATATATATATATATATATATATATATATATATATATATTAGGGATGCACCGAATATTCGGCCACCGAAAATTTTCGGCTGAAAATGGCCCAAAACTACATTTTCGGTTTTCGGCCGAAAGACTTTGATCACCGAAACAACATGGCCGAAACAGTTTGTTGTGATGACGCAAACAGAAACCGTGCATGTCTGAAGCAACATGTCTGCAGTGTGGACGTATTTCAGTATATCTGAGAAAGACACACGGATAGCGATTTGCAAAACATGTAATGCCGAAATTTCATCTGCAAAGACTTTCTCCACGTCGGGTTTAATTTATCACCTGAAATCCAAACATCCGATCGCTATGCTGAATATGAGATGAACGCGGCACAGAAAAGCAAAACCCCTCCGAGCACGCGCACTCCGTCTGTGGCGGACGTTTTTGAAAAGGCAGGAAGTTTCCCAGTGATAGTGTTGTATTGTTGTATCTTTAAGCAGTTGCACTTGTTCTGAATGCACTTTGTTTTTATGAAAGAACATATTTAATTTTACAACCTTTCAGCAGGCCAGAGGGCCTGTACATTATTATTTAATGTACACATGAGTGCATTTAAGTTAAACATTTAAGTTTGAATTTTAATTAATTTTATCCTGTGCATTGTTGCAATGTGCTATAAATAAATATTTTCATAATTTGTAATTGATTTATTCTTTGAAACTTTAATATTAATTTATGCAATTGAAATGCCTTGATTTTAGTAAGTTTAGTACACAGTCATAGCCATAAATGCACCGGTAATAATAATTGGTATAATTTCTTTCGGTGTTTCGGTTTTCGGCCTTGCCTTCCTCTTTTTCGGTTTTTGGTTTCGGCCCAGAATTTTCATTTCGGTGCATCCCTAATATATATTTATATTTACCAACAATAAGATTATTATTATTCCAAATAGAGGAATTTGGAAAACATTTGAATTATTGTTATTCAGTAATAAAGTGCTGAATAAAATACTGGAATTCGTTATTGTTCTCCATATTCATTCTAGTGATGCCTAACCCCCCCCCTCTCTCTCTCTCTCTCTTATATCCTTAAAAGTGAACTGTAACAGACTTACAGCAGGGTCACCAAATTTGATAAGGCATTACTGCAGGTTATCAAAATCAGTTCCCTCCCTCTATTTCACACCAAACTGACTTAAATGTTCTCCATATTCACTGTAGTGATACCTAACACTCTCTGTATTATATCCTTAAAAATATTTGGGTCTCATGTCACCAGGAACAAACTTACAGCAGGGTCACCAAATTTGATAAGGCACTATTGCATGTTATCAAAATCGGTTCCCTCCCTCTATTTCACACACAATGACTTTAATGTTCTCTATATACACTGTAGTGATGTGCCATTAAAATAATGACGACACTGTTATGTGGTTAATAATGTCTAACACACCAGTCTGATTATTTAAATCTGATTAAGTGTCCTTAAGTGTCTCATGAATGTAACCACTAATTTTAAACACAAATGTAAAACATACATCCCATTTAATACTCTTGTATAGTGTTATATACATGCAATAAATCAAAGAAAGTTTTTTATATTTCTAATTTGTCCTAAAAATGATAATCATAAAATGTTTTTAATGGTAACTTTAATACTAAAATATTAATAGTAAATAATAACAGGGGAAGGGAGAAGAATCCTAAAATGTGCACGCCGCACAGCTGTAGGACTTAATGGGATCGGGCTCCTGAACACACTGCGTATGAAACCAACGATCACACACGTCACACTGAATCTGTAACAACAAAGTACAAAGTAAACATTTCAAGGTTAATATCTGAAACATCTAAGCTGGGATCCACATACACTATATTCCATGTACAAGGGGTTCAGAATGGTCACAACACTGTCATGCACTGCCTTATTTTAACAGCATTTTACCCAAGTAGATGATAGTGGTTGTTAATTTTTTTTTTCCTTTAATGTCTTATTTTGCCCATTGCTCTTCTCACAATTGTGGCACAGCTCAGTTAGGTCATCTGGTCACCATTAAAAACAATACAACTTGTCAATATTATTAATTATTACAATAAAAACCAAAGACTTTTGTGACATCAAAACATTGTTTAAATAATAATAAAGTAGACATAGAATGACTGAAACGACAAATGAAATCACCAAAACATAAACTTACTTTTAGGACAAATATCCCACATGAGGTGGCATCTTCCTGACAACAGTGTGCATCTGTGCTGGATACTCACCTGGATATATGGCAGCCTTGTTTTCTGATGAAGGCCCTAGAAGGTATAAAAAAAGTAAAAATATGCCAATTACATATTTACACATATTGGTCCCTCTGTTGCTGCTTAAACAGTCATGACCCGTCGAGCATAAACAGCATGAACATTTTCAGCATTTTGAGCTACAGTACCTCATCTGTTGGCTAGTCAAGGAGCCCACAACCCTCGGCCACCCATAGTCCTGTCGCAAGTTCAACACTGTTCCTTTGTTGGACAACTTTTGATAGATACTGACCACTGCAGACCAGGAAACCCCACAAGAGCTGTAGTTTTGGAGATGCTCTGACCCAGTTGTCTAACCATCACAATTTGGCCCTTCTAACACAACAACTTTGTGGACAAAATGTCCAGTTGCTGCCCAATCAAGTATATCCCACCCACAAACAAGTACCATGATAAAGAGCTATTCAGTGCAGTTCATTCACAGATGACTCTGTTACAATGTCATTGTTATGCCTGGTCTGTGTATATGGATTCAGTGGTTACCTTGTGGACTGCAAACACTGTTGGGTATTTTTTTTTTTTTACCTTTTCCCAGGGGATCCAAAATAAGGCTTCTTCTTTCAGAAGGAAAGATTGCCTATAGAAATTATTTCTCATTTATTCTTTCACATCTATTGGTTATATTCAAATTCTTATCAAAGGTTAGCAAAAACAGAGCAGTCATCTTACAGCTAATGTCCAGTGCCCGGTGCTCATTGACAGCTCCCAAAATAATATTGTATTTTGTTGGCTCACACAAAAAAACTAAATCATTTAATACAATACACTTAAAAAATGTTTACAAGAAAAATAACCATGCCTACCTTCAATCTTGAGCCCCTTCCCTCCCATATACTTTTCATTTCGAATGAATCGATGTGAAGTGCTTTTTTTCCCCTTCTCTGATTGTTGGTTTTTATTGTGTGGGCCATGTATGCATTGATCACCTGAGGCAGGTAAATAATGAGTACTTAAATGTTAATAAGTTAAGGATAGCATTACCTTAAAAAAAACTTAGATACAGCGCAAGTACCTTTGACTCAATTATACTGTTTACATGTTGTATTTTGCACCTCCCGACCGTTGCTGTTTTTTGCACTACATTGTGCCTGTTTATATTCACTCCCGGGTATAGTTTTTACAGTTCTCCTCACACAGTACTGTATAATCAAAGTATACAGTAGGTTTACTGGTCGGCACTATCTTGGGTTTTGTGTCTTTGTGACTTTGTGTTGTCTGTCTGTACTGTTTTTTCGTCTGCACTGTTTGCACTAGGTTGCACTCGATGCACTTTATGTAGCTTGTGTTGTAGCTCTATGTTGTTGTTTATTGTATGGTACGGTGTACCACTGTGTATAGTAGAAATGTCAATTAAAGCCTCTTGACTTGACTTAAATATACAATTCTGTCACTAAAATCAGCTCACCTCACTCTCGAGCTCTTGATTAGGAGCAGTTCTGGCAATGTCCCAATAAAAAAGTTTATATGGCGTTATTTTTACAGGAGCACATGTGACTTGTTGCCTCCCCATGCATCTTGTATGCCTTTGTGTGACAAAAAATATAAATTTAAATAACTTTTATGTAGTTTATCAAAATGTGGGTTGTTTCTTTATATACACTGTATAGACAAAAGTATTGGGACACCTGACTTGCCCAGTCATTCTGCTATCGCAAAGCTGAAGGCACACAATTGTATAGGATGTCTCTGGATGCAGACTGCACCCCAGGCCTCCTCACCTTACCTACCTATGCGACTTTACTAACACCCTTGTGTCTGAATGAGCACAAATCTCCACAAGCACATTCCAAAATCTTTACAGAAGACTGGAGGGAATTATAAGAGCAAATTGGGACTAAATGTGGAATGCAAAGCTCAAAATGCACATACCATACTAATGACCAGGTGTCTACAAACTTTTCACAATAAAGTGAATAAAACCTACATATTAAATTTGTTTCCATGTGAAAAGAAATTTTAAACTTATGTGAAGTACAAGAGCTTAATGTTGTGCAGAGTTAGTTTATCAAAGATACTTAAAATTTTTATGAAAAAAGGCAACATCATAAGATGATTGCTGTGCGGCATGAGGAGAGGTTTCAGCAGATGCGTGAGAAGAGCAGTGAGCAGCCGGAGAAGGAGAGGTGTCAGAAGTTGCAGGAGGAGTGGAGTCAGCAGCTGGAGGAGGAGAGATGCCTGCAGGTAGAGGAGGAGAGGAGTCTGCAGGTGGAGGAGAAGAGGAGTCTGCAGGTGGAGAAGGAGAGGAGTCTGCAGGTGGAGGAGAAGAGGAGTCTCCAGGTGGTGCAGGAGATGAGGTTTTATTAGGTGGCTGAGAGGGGGCAAATTGTTGATGCTTCCTCAACTTTTGAGGTATCCGTGGAGTCTGCACGGTTTGGGATGGTCAATGTTGACCTTGCATGATGTTGTAAGATCAACACTTTTCCACTCTATTTTGGTGACCATAAATAGACCAAAATAATCAGGGTCAAGTTTTCCTCCTTTGCGCTGTTTACTGCGCACATTACATCGCCTCACCATGCCTCCCACCTGAAGGCTTTGTTGGGTTATAATTGATAGCCTTCTTTTTCTTCTGGTGTGTGTTTTTTCCACATTAATATCAACAATGTCTATAATTTTGTTATGGCGGTTAATGTCAATTTAAACTTTTTCCTGGTCACAGTCATTATCGAAATAGCCATCAACCCTTTGGAAGCATGTTAATAATGATAACTATTTTATCTAAATTCCACACAATATTCTATATTCTTTTTAAATGATGTACCAGGCATAATTTTGTATGATTAATACATTATACTGTGTTATAATTGTGATGGTCCTCCTTTTTCTGCCCAAACAGTTCTGACCTGTCAAGCATTAACAGCATTAACTTCTTTTTTTTCTTAGGTAAAGGCTCAGATCTGGAGGGCGCATGGATATAGAGTGTTTGGTGAACTGGTATATTTGTATGCTGTTGTCCCCTCACATTCACACGTTTACTCAGGTTTGTTGACAGTGGTGTGGTGGGTCGTCTCTTATCCCAGAGATCCCTCATGTCTGTGTTACCTTCTGTTTCTCCCTTTTAGTTATGCTGCCATAGTGAGTCTTGCTGGAGTCCAAACTGCACAGTGACATTAACTTTCATACACCAATAGTTACACTTAATAATCCATATCCTTCTCTTCCCGTCACCCTCTCTCTCTCTCTCTCTCTCTCTCTCTCTCTCTCGGTCGAGTTAAACATGCTCCTGAGGCTCCAGTGACCACTGTTCCTGCCCCTCTCTCCTCCGTGGATCTTCACACTTCTGTGCAGCTTGGGACGGTCTTTCATCAACACCTTGGGTGGTTCCATATAATTCCGGAGTAGAACGGGTGCTTTTGAGGACGGATTGGACTGTAGTTGGTTTTGGCGGTCTGCTGCACTGACTCGGGAGTGCAGTTTGCTTCTGATCATCATCACTGTACCCAGCAACTTTGTATATATGCTTCAAATGGACATTTGGTGCAACCCAGATGAGGATGGGTTCCCTCTTGAGTCTGGTTCCTCTCAAGGTTTCTTCCTTATGCCATCTCGGGGAGTTTTTCCTTGCCACAGTTGCTCATCAGGGACAAACATACTTACAAAGAACATATTTACATTTAATCACCACATTATCTGTGTAAAGCTGTTTTGAGACAAAGTTCATTGTTAAAAGCGCTATACAAATAAAAATGAATTGAATTGAATTGAAGTTCTTCAGCAGTTTAAGCTACAGGAGCTCGTCTGTTGAATCGGATCACACAGGCCAGCCTTCACTCCCCCACGTGCATCAATGAGCCTTAGATCTTTTTGCAGGTTCACCACTGTTCCTTCCTTGGACCCCCTTTGATAATACTGACCATTGCAGACCAGGAACACAACCCACAAGAGCTGCAGTTTTCGAGATGCTCTGACCCAGTTGTCTAGCTGTCACAATATGGCTGTTATCAAACTCGCTGAAATCCTTAAACTTGATGATTTTCCCTGCTTCTAAAACAACTTCAAGGACAAAATGTTCACTTAATAATATCCCACTAACAGGTGCCATGATAAGGAGATATTTTTCTTCTTTCGGCTGCTCCCATTGGGGGTCCTCTACATCTGCCTCTTTCAAACCAACTACCTGCATGTCTTCCCTCACCACATACATAAATCTCCTGATTGATCTTCCTCTTTTCCTCTTTTCTGGTAGATCCATCCTCAGTTTTTTTCCTACATATATACCCCATGTCCCTCCTCTGCACATGTCCAAACCATCTCAATTGGCTCTCTCTATCTTTGTCCACCAAAACGTCCTACAGTTGTGTTCAAAATTATTCAACCCCCACTGAAATTTATTGTTTTGGTCGGTTTGACATTGATTATGATCATTCAGTCATCCTGCTTACAATTAAATCAAAGAGGCACGTGTAGGTCAGACAAATATAACATAACATTTATAATGAAATAACCACAAATGTCTTTTCTGAACTCACATCATTATCAGTTTTATTCAACCCCCAAGTGACATTCAATCTTAGTACTTAGTACAACATCCTTTTACAGTTATAACAGCTTTTAAACGTGAAGCATAGCTTGACACAAGTGTCTTGCAGGGATCTACGGGTATCTTCGCCCATTCATCATGGGCAAAAGCCTCCAGTTCAGTCACATTCTTAGGCTTGCGCACTGCAACTGCTTTCTTTAAGTCCCACCAGAGGTTCTCAATCGGATTTAAGTCTGGTGACTGCGATGGCCACTTCAAAATGTTCCAGCCTTTAATCTGCAACCATGCTCTAGTGGACTTGGAGGTATGCTTGGGATCATTGTCCTGTTGAAAGGTCCAACGTCTTCCAAGCCTCAGGTTTGTGACGGACTGCATCACATTGTCATCCAATATCTCCTGGTACTGAAGAGAATTCATGGTACCTTGCACACGCTGAAGCTTCCCAGTACCTGCAGAAGCAAAACAGCCCCAAAGCATGATTGACCCCCCGCCATGCTTCACAGTAGGCAAGGTGTTCTTTTCTTCATAGGCCTTGTTCTTCCTCCTCCAAACATAGCGTTGATCCATGGGCCCAAACAGTTCTAATTTTGTTTCATCAGTCCACAGAACACTATCCCAAAACTTCTGTGGTTTGTCCACATGACTTTTGGCATACTGCAGTCGACTCTTCTTATTCTTTGGGGACAGCAAGGGGGTGCGCCTGGGAGTTCTGGCATGGAGGCCTTCATTACGCAGGGTGCGCCATATTGTCTGAGCAGAAACTTCAGTACCCACATCTGACAAATCTTTTCTCAGTTCCTCAGCAGTCACACGGGGACTTTTCTCCACTCTACGCTTCAGGTAGCGCACAGCAGTCGAAGTCAGCATCTTCTTTCTGCCACGACCAGGTAGCGTTTCAACAGTGCCCTTTGCCTTGAATTTGCGAATGATGCTTCCTATGGTGTCTCTTGGTATGTTTAACATCTTTGCAATCTTCTTATAGCCATTGCCCTTCCTGTGAAGAGTAATCACCTGTCCTCTTGTCTTCCTGGACCATTCTCTTGACATCACCATGTTTGTAACCACACCAGTAAATGTCTAGAAGGAGCTGAGTATCACAGTCATTTTAAAGCTGCCTAATTGGTGCTTATTAGGCTTTATTGCTGCTCCCTGATATCCACAGGTGTTTTCAATACCTGATTGAAAACACTTCATTGAACCTCTGTTCTTCAGAGTGGTAGTCTTTAAGGGGTTGAATAATTATGTCAATGAAGAATTCACAAAAGAAACATTTACTACTGTATTACAAAACTAATTGATGTCATTTTAGTTGCATATGGTTCTTTAAGAAGTCCTTGTAGGATTTCATTCTGAATACAATTACAAATGTACACTAAATTCCCTAAAACCATTTACAGCATTGGGGGTTGAATAATTTTGAACACAACTGTACATGCGCTGTCCCTCTAATAAATTAGTTTTTTATTCTGTCTCGTTTTATAGTCTTGTTGCACGGTGAAGTGGGTTTCAATGAACTGATGGAATTGCATGGTGTTGAAGTATAAAAATGTACCTTGGTATCCCCAACCTTCCATGCTCCAAAACCCCAACCCATTAAGTTTCCATCTCCATGTTTGACTATGGAATTGAGACAGTCCACTATTATTATTATCTCCTGTTCTTTGTCTTACATAACATACCGTAATTTCCAGACTATTAGGCGCACCCATATATAAGCCACACCCTGCTATCCCTTCACCCAGACTCAACGCTTTACAACGGCTTGTATCTAAACAATAGCATACCAAGAAAGTCATTGTTCACTGTCTTCCTCCTTCCTTTCACAACTATTTCTCTCTGGAGTTTATCTTTTGGCATCGTCATGCGTTTAAAAAAAAAATTTTTTCTCCCGATGCCGTGCAGCTCAGAACACAGGAGAGGTGCATTTTTTCGTTTCCGTTCGGAAATTTCATTGTTCTAATGTTATGGGGTTCAGTTTTTTGGCTTGAAGTTTGTGAAACCGTGAAAAACCCAGGAAAAATTCATAAAAAAGCGCTTCATTGCATTTTGACACAAATTTTAATATGGATTGTGTAACTTCTGCAGCAGACTTTGATTTAAGGGGATATGCCTGTGCCCATCTCGTGCAATAATCTACTATCACACACAGTGAGGAAAATAAGTATTTGAATACTCTGCTATTTTGCAAGTTCTCCCACTTAGGAATCATGGAGGGGTCTGAAATTGTCATCGTAGGTGCATGTCCACTGTGAGAGACATAATCTTAAAAAAAAAAAAATCCAGAAATCACAATATATGATTTTGTTACTATTTATTTGTATGATACAGCTGCAAATAAGTATTTGAACACCTGAGAGTCAATGTTAATATTTGGTACAGTAGCCTTTGTTTGCAATTACAGAGGTCAAACGTTTCCTGTAGTTTTTCACCAGGTTTGCACACACTGCAGGAGGGATTTTGGCCCACTCCTCCACACAGATCTTCTCTAGTTCAGTCAGGTTTCTGGCCTGTCGCTGAGGAACACGGAATTTGAGCTCCCTCCAAAGATTCTCTATTGGGTTTAGGTCTGGAGACTGGCTAGGCCACACCAGAACCTTGATATGCTTCTTACAGAGCTACTCCTTGGTTATCCTGGCTGTGTGCTTCAGGTCATTGTCATGTTGTAAGACCCAGCCTTGACCCATCTTCAATGCTCTAACTGAGGAAAGGAGGTTGTTCCCCAAAATCTCGCAATACATGGCCCTGGTCATCCTCTCCTTAATACAGTGCAGTCGCCCTGTCCTATGTTCAGAAAAACACCCCCAAAGCATAATGCTACCACCCCCATGCTTCAAAGTAGGGATGGTGTTTTTGGGATGGTACTCACCATTCTTCTTCCTCCAAACACGTTTAGTGGAATTGTGACCCAAAAGTTCTATTTTGGTCTCATCTGACCACATGACTTTCTCCCATGACTCCTCTGGATCATCCAAATGGTCATTGGCAAACTTAAGACGTGCCTGGACATGTGCTGGTTTAAGCAGGGGTACCTTCCGTGGCATGCATGATTTCAAACCATGACGTCTTAGTGTATTACCAACAGTAACCTTGAAAACGGTGGTCCCAGATCTTTTCAGGTCATTGACCAGCTCCTCCCATGTAGTTCTGGGCTGATTTCTCCCCTTCCTTAGGATCATTGAGACCCCGACGAGGTGAGATCTTGCATGGAGCCCCAGTCTGAGGAAGATTGACAGTCACGTTTAGCTTCTTCCATTTTCCAATGATTGCTCCAAAAGTTGACCCTTTTTCATCAAGCTGCTTGGCAATTTCCCTGTAGCCCTTTCCAGCCTTGTGGAGGTGTACAATTTTGTCTCTAGTGTCTTTGGACAGCTCTTTGGTCTTGGCCATGTTAGTAGTTGGATTCTTACTGATTGTATGGGGTGGACAGGTGTCTTTATGCAGCTAACGACCTCAAACAGGTGCATCTAATTTAGGATAATTAATGTAGTGGAGGTGGACATTTTAAAGGCAGACTAACAGGTCTTTGAGGGTCAGAATTCTAGCTGATAGACAGGTGTTCAAATTCTTATTTTCCTCACTGTATATACTGATTTTCCTGGTCAAATTTGACCAACTTTCCAATTAAGTCAATTTCAACCAGTTTGAATGGAGTCTAGACCTGCAAAAACAGACATAAATAGAAAATGTTTATTATTAATTATTAAGAAATTAATATTTTACATATTTTGTAAATATGTTATATCAAGAAAAAAAGTATAAAAATTATATTATTATATTATAATTAAATATATAAATATATAAATTTGCTCTTGTTACCTTGTTTGGTTTGAGGTCTGTCTTCAGCTTTATATCTTTCTTATTTTTCTGGCACACTGTACACTGTGATACCCGGACATTTTAATTATATGAATTTGTTATTATTATATAATTAAAAAGGTATCAAATTTATGAAGTCAATGAGTGAAATGTTAATACAGTGCATAAGCCTACCCATTTCTCTAAGTCGGCTGATATGCCAGGCCAGTAGTACCGCTGAGAAATGGCATCTCTAGTTTTAAGCTGGCCAAAATGTGCACCTATGTTGCTGCTATGAAACTCCTAAACAGCATGTTAGCCTCTTTTGCAATGCAAACAACTCTACATTTTTTCACGTTGCTGGATCCCTTGTGTCGAACGTAAAACAAATTGTCATCTAAAAATATATATATATATATATATATACACATATATATATATATATATATATATATATATATATATATATATATATATAAAATCATAATCATAAGAACCTTTTTAAAAATAGTATGAACAGTCAAACTCAATGAAATCCTTGCAATTGCAAATTTTTTTTTATTCTTATACTTAACTTTAAGTACAAAATTTTCACTTGCTGCCTAATAATATTCTAATCCTAATAATACAAAAGATAACTTTCTTTCAGCTTCTCCCGTTAGGGGTTACCACAGCGGATCATCCGCATGTTTGATTTGGCACATGTTTTTACGCTGAATGCCCTTCCTAACGCAACCCTTTCCATTTATCCGGGCTTGGGACCGGCACTAAGAGTGGCTGGGGTTGGTTCCCTGACCGGGGAGCGGTGAGACCGCCGCATCCTAGCCACTAGACCACCAGATAATCAGTGTTATTTACTTCACCACTCATAATGTTCTAATGTCACAATGTTATGCCTGATCAGTGTACATGTATATGTACAGATGCAGACAAAACTGTTGGTACCCTTTCAATTAAAAAAAAGAAAAACACACAAATGTCTCTGAAATAATTTAAAACTGACAAAAGTAATAATCAAATAAAAATGTGCTAAAAATTTACGAATAAAAATCAGATATTGCTTTTAAATTGTGGTTTAATAGAAGCATTTATAAAAAAAATAATTTAATGAAACTGGACTGGACAAAAATTATGGTACCCCTAGAAAAGATTGAATAATAATTGACTACAGGGACATGATAAACTAAAGTGTGCCCTTTAGTTAGCATCACATGTGTCTTCAAACTTGTAATCAGTCAGTCTGCCTATTTAAAGGGTGAAAAGTAGTCACTGTGCTGTTTAGGTTTCATGAACATGAACCACAGAAAGCTAAGGAGAGAGTTGTCTCAGAAGATTAGGAAGGAAATATAGACAAGCCTCTTAAAGGTAAAGGCTATAAGACCATCTCCAAGCAGCTGGATGTTCTTGTGACTACAGTTGCACATATTATTCAGAAGTTTACGGTCCATGGGACTGTAGCCAACTTCCCTGGACGTGGCCGCAAGAGGAAATGGATAATACTAATGGGAACCAAAGAGCCCAAAACATATTCTAAAGGGATTAGAGGTGAACTCCAAACTTGAGGTACATCAGTGTCAGATCGCACAAACCGTCGCTGTTGGAGCCAAAATGGACTTAATGAAAGACGACTAAGCAGGACTCCACTGTTAAAGGCAAACTGACAAAGCCACAAAGCTTCTGGGAGAATGTCTTTTAGATAAATTAAGCATACAAAGAAAAGAACACTGTACCTACTGTGAAACATGGAGGAGGCTTGGTTATGTTCTTTGCTGCATCTGGCACGGGGTGTTTTAAATTTTTGCAGAGTACAATGAATTCTCAGGACTATCCTGGCATTCTGGAGTGAAATGTGCTGCCCAGTGTCAGAAAGCTTGGTCTCAGTCACAGGTCATGGGTCCTTTAACATGAAAATAACCCAAATCACACAGCTAAAAACAACAAAGAAACACCAAAGAACAAAACATTAGACTTTTCTTACATGGCCTTCTTTAAACCCAGTGGAACATCTGTGGAACGAGCTGAAACATGAAGACACCCTTCAAACCTGAGTAAAGTCAGGTACTGATTTAGGTGAGGAGGTCTGGGGTGCTTTCAGTGTTCACATTCACCCCAAAGTTGTTTGTTTATTTTAAGTGTTAGTATTTCGATGATTATTTCAATCAAATATGGACAAAAAACTATTTTGTTACTCATATTAGCTACATATAATTGGGTAATCTGTCACACAAATGTCATCTAAATAACTATAAATGCAGTGTGATAAGGGCGATTTTTCAAGGTATATAAATGAGGGTGCAAATTAACATATTCAAGTAACTTTACTGGCAATAGCAAAGTGGAATTTTCAGGCAGCAGTGGGCAGCGATTTGAAAGGTACTGTTAAAATCACTAAAAATTATTGACTTTTGTATTGATTGAATTATGCTTATTTTATAGACATAGTAATGTCATTAACAACCTTTACATTTTGCTCCTCTGGTAATTACTTACTGATCATGCAGAAATTCGAGCCTTTTCGTTTTAGGATGTAAAGCTGATGTTTATCGCCGTCCTTGGGATATTCCCCCTCTAAAAGAAACTTTTTAAGCTTCATAATGTTATGTTATAATCCATTTTGAACAGATATTACTTGTAGATTATGACAGACGATTAATTGGACACTAAGTTATTAGTGAATGCTGGTGAAGTTGGAGAAACCCAAGTGATCAGCGTGAAATATACATGGGGAGACCGGGGAAGACCTTTTAAAAGTAGTTAATTAACAAATGAAAGTGCAAAATAAGAATAAAAAAAATAAAGTAATAAATAAACTTGAGAAAAACCGTAATATTAACTAAAAAATATATAACTTTCTTTCGGCTTCTCCCATTAGGAGGCGCCACAGCGGACCATCCGCATGTTTGATTTGGCACGTTTTTACGCTGGATGCCCTTCCTAACGCAACCCTCCCCCATTTAACCGGGCTTGGGACCGGCACAATAAATAAAATCAAAAAACAATAAAGAGACAAAAAAGGGCAAGCTTTCTGTGTGAAATGGGGGTGGGGAGGGGGGTAGGGGTGTTGACATTCCTGTTGAAATGAGACTTAAATATTTTTTGGGATATAATACACAGAGGGTTAGGCATCACCAGAGTGAATATGGAGAACAATAACGATTTCCAGTATTTTATTCAGCACTTGATTACCCAATAACAATAATTGAATTCATCTATTTGGAATAAATAATCTTATTGTTGTTTTATTTATATATATATATATATATATATATATATATATATATATATATATATATATATATATATATACACACACACACAAATGAAGTCACACACACACACACACACACACAAACACTTTCATTCACAATGGTAACATAATGAATAAAATAAAAAAATAGAGAAGGCATAAGCATTTGAATAGCTTTGTTTTTTAAGTACTGTAAATTAGTTTTTAGTTCATGGCGCATGCACAACGGCACTGTTCTACACGCGCGGTTAAGGTACGTGCACGGCGCTAGGCGCGTTCTCACAACAACATTTAATGGACATTTAATGTTTTCTTTTATGCTGTTTGCGTAGCAAACTTTTCTAGACAATCTATTTTAAGCTGCATTTCAGCAACAGCATACTATGGTCACAGAATCTGGTGTAACGCCGGTCTTTCCTCGTCTCCCACCGTAGTCACAGTGAAGCCAAGCGCTACATACCATTCTTTTCATGCCTTTTAAATACTTTTTTCATGGTGGGGTTTGTTATCTGTACTTCATACCTCCTGCTCTGTGCTGTGTGCTCTTGTTAAGTGCAAAAAACCTACTCCCTGCGGCAATAAAAAAAGCTTGTTCCCCGGGGTCACACGCGCCCCACCCTGGCATTGCACCAAACCCCACTATTTGACAAGGACTGCATTAAACAAACACACACTTAAGAGCTCGAATAATTATATTATTAAAGATCTATGACAACTATGCTAAACTAAGCAAAAAAAAGATAATGCTACTCAGAGAATAGTTGTTCCATAACTTCCATGACCTTTAGTTTAATTCAAAGTTCTAAATAAGAATTAGTCAGGATCAGCATATATGTTACTAAGGGTATATTACACAGTTAAACTGCAAAGTTACTTTAAATCAATTATAAACTCTGTAGTCTATAGTTTGTAGAGGTCTGTCTCACCAAACCAGCAAGTTTCTGCAGAGTCGCAGTGCACAAAGTTAATATGCCAAGACCTGCTTATTATTTTTTTGTTCAGCCACTACACATTAAAAACTTTGACTTTTTATTCATTAGAAATCCAGGAAGTTCAATTAAGAGTGTCTGTCACCTTTCTTGTTAAAACAAGAACGAGCATAATGCCTCTCAGGCACTACCATGCCTGTTGTTCACTACTGGGCTGACCACAGTTGATCAAATTAACAGCCATGTCGCTTCTTCACCGATGTGGAGAAATGCACACCAAAATGTGGTGGTAGAAATTGATGTTTTATCGAGAGGCTGGAGGTAGACTGAGATTTGATGGAGGTTGGCTCTTTATTCTCTATGCATGATTGTACCAATAATGTGTACAGTAGCTTTAACATTAGCTGAACCTACATTTGACTGCACTTAAGTTTAGCTACAGTAGCTATAATTCATATTTCATAGCATAAAGGAAATAGCCATGACTACTTGTTTAACATTTAAAACACACTTTGATGATATACAGTATATTGCACTGTTGAACCACACATACAAGATGAGAAAATTGTAAGAGTTTCCTTACCAAAATCCTGCAAGTTCATGGTTCGCGAGAGAAAGAACAATTCCCGCTCAGGTACGTGCAACGGCAGCAAAGAGACGTCAAGCACGTAAGTAAATGAGCATGTGGAAACCAGCTCGTGTGAGTCGGAATTTAGGTTCTCATATTTTTTTATAGTTACTGTTAAACTGTTAAATTACTGTTTAATTACGGACAATATACTTTAGATAAAGTTAAATATTTTAGGTCGACTTGAAAGTCACATTATAATCAATGAAATGAGTTTGATTAATTTACGGTACATTTACCAAGAGACAAAATCTTTTTTTTTAGTGCATGTGTGTTTTTAAGTTACCCCTTTTCCTTTGGTACATTTTGTGTGTTGTCTCACTGTTTTCCTTTTTTACGAGTCTCTTTTAAGTCCTCTGTGGTTTTGAGTCTCTGTGTACATGTGTTCTGTTTTGATGATTGATGTTTGTGCTGTTTTGCCTTGCTCTTATCAGAGTCCTTTTTAAATTCTTCGCGGTTTTAAGACTATAAAACCTTGTTTTATTCCAGAGTTCTATTTCTAGTTTAGTCTTCCGAGTCTCCATGTAAGAGTGTGTTCCAATCCCTCCCTGTGGCAGACTGCTAAAGTATTTGCCACTCACTTTTATACCTGATAATCATTGTTTCTGACCAGAGGAAGCATCAAGATGACAGTGGCATCTGTGGTTAAATTGTAATGAAATGATCAAAAACACTGCATATTTCTCTTAAAAAAACAAAACCTCTGTCATATATTAACAAAAAATTAAGAATTTAAGTGCATTATATTAGAATTGTCCCTTATATTAATTTAGTTATTTTAGATTTGACACTTTGAAAGAGGAAATAAATAAAATGTTAATTGTGGGGTATGCAGAAGGTGCAAAAAAAAAAAGAAGGAAAGATAAATTGACAATTCTAGTGTTTTTGTTTGTTTCACTTACTGATTCAATTGAATTTAATTTTTTAACCACTGTTACGTACTAGGATAGCAGCAAATACAGGCATGGAGTCATGAATCCGTTTCAATCATTTATCTGAAACTCATTTGAAATAAATTTACAGCTCACTATATTTTTTTAGGTCTTAAACAAAAAGGTTCACATTCAAATCACCCCAAAAACATTTTAACATTACCCGTAACTGGCTGATACATCTCACTGTCCTTTAGGCATGGCCATCTCGACTATCCTACCGCACATGCATGCACGTAGTGTCTCTGTCACTGTTTCAAAAATGGTGACGGCACGAAAATCCTGGAAAACATCCAAAAAAGTATGGTATCCACTCCCGAGAAAGTCCACGAGATCTGTGCAAAGAAAGGGATCCAAAAAGTGAGAAGACATACAACAAAGTGAATCCGAATTTTGTCCGTCATCCCACCGAAGTCGCGCTTCCAGAAAGTTCTCCTCCGCAAATTCACGCTCTATCTCGTGTGATCAAGAATGAACCAATCACAAAGCATGCCGAGATGATCACTAGCCATTTGACCGTATCCGAACTCGTTGACCTGCTCATGAACTCTTTCCTATGTTTTTTTCCTTTTCTCTGCCTTCCATGCAAACAAAGCATAAGAGGATTAAACATTGATAACATCTTTACCACTGTATATTACTTATCCTTATGTTATTGCCATGTACTTAATCAAACAAATAGACGACCTTATGACAAAATAAAAATACAGAATCAAATCAAAATAAAAACAATACAATAGAGAAATAAAATGTAAATGTGGGTTCATCACACCACTTAGTTCATTCATCATTCATGCATAATCAATCAATTTTATTTTCTTTACTGTTGATCATGACCAAAATTCCCTTAATTATCTTGACAGTACGGACACCTCTTTTCCGTTTTTTCCCTTTCTGTTTTTTTAAACATTATGAGTGTCTTTATCAGCTTAAACAGTTTTAGTTGTGTGAAAGATGTGTAGCAATGAAATACTGACATCTAGGGGTGTGATTCAAATGCTGCATAAAGTCTGTTAAGATTATACCAAAATAAACCATAATATGACCAAGATGGCATCGCGGGGCCCAGCGTCTCTCCAGATTTTGCAATTTAGTAGCAATTCCTTCATCAACTGCAAGTTTATTCACTCAGAACAGGCTTGCACACATCTTATACAGCCGACAAGCATTATAAGACATTCCACAACTACAGAGAGGGGCTTTCAACAAATGTTGAACTCCCTTGGGAAATCGCCCAAACACTGCAGACTGCTGATCCAGCTCAGCCGACAGCGAGACAACAGCGCCGGTGCCGAGACCATTGACAAAGAAGGGGGAAGCGAGGCGGCATCAGGGCGAGGCTAAGGCTAAACCCGCATTAACCATTGATTCCAAACATCTTTCTTGCCAATGTATGATCTCCTGTAAACAAAATGGGTGGAACTGCTGCTCCGAATAACATCTCACAAGCGGATTAAGGATTTTTACGGAAACATGGCTCAACGACAACATTCCCAGCAGCGCCATTGAGCTCGGGGGTTGCAGTGTTTTCCGGGCAGACGGGACGGCAGAGGACTCTGGTAAGCACAGAGGTGGAGGTCTGTGCATTTATGTTAACAAATCATGGTGCATGGACTCAACTGTTACAGAAAGTCATTGCTCTGTTCATTTAGCGTATTTGATGATTAAGTGCAGAGAAAATTCTCAGCCATTGTTGTGACTGCGGTGTACAGTCGGCTGGATGCTAATGCTAAACTAGCTATGGAGGAACTGCATGCAGCTATCAGCAAACAGCAGTCTGCACATCCTGAAGGAGCTATCGTTGTTGCTGGAGATTTCAACCACTCCAACCTGAGATCTGTATTACCAAAATTCCACCGTAATGTCTCCTGCTCTACCAGAGGGGACAAAACAATGGACCAGGTATACACAAACATACCTGGGGCATACACGGCCATTCCCCTCTCCCACTTGGGTCAGTCTGATCACCTCTCTTTGTTCATGCTACCCAAATACACACCACTGATCAAATGGGTGAAACCAGCTGTGAGGACAGTAAAGGTATGGCCAGAGGGGGCCATTTCTTCTCTACAGTAACAGTTTCAGCATACTGACTGGAACATGTTTGCCTCACAGGCCACACTGGACTCTCACACAAACATGGACATTTACACTTCATATGTTTTGGACCATATTCAATATGTGCAATGACAATATCACTACCGTCAAACACGTGAAATGCTTTCCTAATCAGGAATGAACTCTGAAGTCCGTCTCCTGTTGAAAGCAAGAGATGCTGCTTTTGAATCTGGCAACGTAGAGGACTACAACAGAGCCAGGGCCAACCTGAAAAAAGGCATCAGGAGAGCAAAACTCACATTCAAACTCCACATAGAAGAGCACTTTCACAGCTTTGACCCCAGACGCATGTGGAAAGGCATCCAGACCATCACAGACTACAAACGTACAGCTCAACCAACCAGTAGTGCCTTTCAACTGGTTGGTTGAGCTGTACGTTTGTAGTCTGTGATGGTCTGGATGCCTTTCCACATGCGTCTGGGGTCAAAGTTGTGAAAGTGCTTATAAAGTCTAAATAAAGTCTATTCAGCGTTTATTAAAGTGGATGTACGCAAGGCAGCTGGCCCGGATGGCATCCCGGGACGTGTTCTCAGAGCATGCGCTGGACAACTGGCACAGGTTTTCACTGACATTTTCAACCTGTCACTGGCCCAAGCCACGGTTCCTACATGCCTGAAGACCACAACCATCATACCTGTGCCTAAGCACTCAGCTGCCGAATGCCTGAATGACTTTCGCCCAGTTGCACTCACCCCTATCGCTATGAAGTGCTTTGAAAAGCTGGTCCTGAATAACCTCACTGCGGGCCTACCACCAACAATGGACCCACACCATCGCCCGAACAGGTCAACAGAAGATGCAGTTTCCACAGCCCTTTATTCAGCCCTCACCCACCTGGATAAAAGCAACACCTACATCTGAATGCTGTTTATTGACTTTAGCTCTGCGTTCAATACAGTCCTCCCCACTGTGCTGATAACTAAGCTCAGTGACCTGGGTGTCTGTCCTCCCCACTGTGCTGATCACTAAGCTCAGTGACCTGGGTGTCTGCACCTCCACTTGCAGATGGATTCTGGACTTTCTCACCAACAGACCTCAATCTGTTAGATTGGGCATCCAGGTATCCTCAACCCTCATTCTGAACACTGGCATCCCACAGGGCTGTGTTCTGAGCCCACTACTCTACTCCCTGTTCACCCACAATTGTGCTCCTTTGTATAACTCCAACATCTTCATCAAGTATGCAGATGACACCACCGTGGTCGGCCAGATCGACAACAATGACGAATCGGCCTACAGGGAAGAGATCCGAAGTCTGACAGCATGGTGTGCCAACAAAAACCTGACCCTCAATGCCACAAAGAATAAAGAGCTCATTGTGGACTTTCGGAAATACAACAGCAGGAGACATCTACCAGTCAACATCAATGGAACTGAGGTAGAGCGAGTCTCCAGCTTTAAATTCCTGGGAGTTCACATCTCTGAGGATCTGTCCTGGCAGAACACTTTAGCCCTGGTTAGAAAGGCACAACAACACCTGTACATCTTGAGAAGTCTCAAGAATCAAGAAGACTCTTCACATTCCAGTCATAAACTGTTTAACCTCCTTCCATCAAGATACAGGAACATACGCACCAGAACCAGCAGGTTCAGGAACAGCTTTTTTCCATCCACCGTCACATTACTGAACTCTACACTACACCGCTAGATCACGAAAAAAACAAAAAAAACAAACACAAAACAAAACACTGTATATAACCTCTGTACTATACATGTACATATTACACATTATATCTTTTTTTTACTCCTCGTTACATCTGCACTATTTTTATCTATATGTATCTTTATATCCCTACTGTACATTATGCCCAACACTTCACATTCATGTATGTGTATATAATGTGTATATATATATATATATATATATATATATATATATATATATATATATATATATATATATATATATATATATATATATATATATATATATAATTAGATTAGAATCAAATGCAGGATATACAGTGTTTACATGATTTACATAAATAAAAATGGTATAATAGGACTATAAACAGTAATTGTCAGGGATCCACCAGCCACACCCTCGCCAAACCCTCCAATCACTCCAAGCAGCTCACCAACTTACTAATCATCCACACCTGGTCCAAATCAGTCACCACACTATAAAGACCCTGTTTATCCACATGCTCATCGTCCGTTCTACAGCTTAGGCTTATGAACATTCCGGACTACCCAAGCTACTCCGTTTGGTTTTGACTTAGCGTGCAAGATTCTGTGTGTATTGTTAGTGCTCACTCTGCCACAGTTTCCTCCAGGTTTGGTTTACCCGTGTATGGTGCTGATTTCTCGTGCTTTCTTTTTTTGCTTTGCATTAAAAGGCCATCATTGAATTCACTTTGGTTCCCGAATGTTCTTTGCGCCTGACAGTAATATACAAATTTTGTATGTACCCTGAATATAATATACAGATTAATATATATATGTATGTGACAGAATGAATGGGGTTCAGGTGGTGATTGACACTCCTGACCAATCAGTAGCGAGCAGGCACTATTTAGAGCGGGTTGGTTTGAGCCTGGCATGCGTCACGTCCGTATCCTCCCCTTTTCCGGCTGCTATAGTGATTTCAGGTATGTGCTGTTAGTATGTAGCGTTGGCTAATTAGTTTTTCTTTGCTTGTTGCACTAATGGCTCGTTTGTGTATCCTTAGCCTGTCTTTTCAGTGTGTCCCTGTTGGATGCTGGTTTGGATCTGTTTACTGCCCTCCCTGCAGGTATGAGGAAGTTGTTTAGCAATGTTTAGCTTTAACGCGTGTCAGGTGGCGTGAGTAATGTGCAGTCCTTGAACTTCAGTTTAACAGCAGGTTATTTGAAGGCTGCGTTTCCTGAGCGGTGCATTGATTCTCAGGAACTTATCTATCCGCGTTTGGTAAGTTGTTTCGGTTTGTTAGGGGGAATTACAGCTTGTAGTTGTGCAATTACTCGTATCATTTATATCCTGTATCATTGTTTGCATTATAGGATCCTCTTTTTTCGTCCTGGGTGATTATTGCTGCGATTTGACTTTTCCCTCGCTGCGTGCCGAGTGAACAACCTTGGCTTACAACTATTTAAAAGGGGAATTCTGCTGCTGCCGTTTGGCTTTTGTGATTTGTTTTAACCGGTATTGTCTGGTCTACTGTGGGGTTGAGCAACGTGCAAGTATCGGGCTGGCTTGAGGACCACGCGCCGCTCCTTTTGGGTTTTGCTTCCCTCAAACTTTTAATCAAGTTTTTCATTGGTTTTCGTTTAAGCGGTGTATATGGTGAATCATATTGTGCTTGGTGACTATCCATCATATTACGGTGGAATTGTGACCTTAATTCGCTGTTTCCTTCATTTCTGTCTGAGATTTATTTTGCTTTTGGTTTCTTTCAGGAGCTGGGGTCCCACGGGTGAAAGGTCTTTGGTGGTGCTATTTCTACATTTGCTGTACGACACTTTTGACGTGTATGCGTGGGTGTTTTGAGTTCACGGTGAGGTGTGTGTGTGTGGAAGTGTGCTTTTTGATAATTAGTGCTGATCACTCCGGTGGGTAACTCCAGCCCTGTATGTAATTATTTTATGTTTTGTTCATTTGGAAGTTGTGTAAATTTATTGTTTAATATTTTGTGTCCGATTGTTTATTTTTTTGTTACTTGTGTAATTGTCACCGGACCATATTCACCAGCGAGAACATTTTCTTTTTGTTTTTATATTTTAAAGTTTTCAATAAACTCTGTATTGTTTTATACGATGCCCACGTTTCCTGCCTACACTCAATAATAAGGGAATCGAACTTGTGTGACCTAATAAACTCTGGGGTTTACTTCTATTTCCTGGGTATAACCCTCCCAGGTGGCGTAGTCGACTTGGTTAGTATATAAAGTTGAGCTTGGGTGTGACGAGCCTTTCGGCTCTCGCCTCGAGGCCTCCCTGCACCATCCGCACCCCTCGCGCCACATGTACTATGAATATAATATACAGATAAATATATATGTACTATGAATATAATATACAGATGAGTATATATGTACTATGAACATAATATACAGATGGCTATTACTGTAAACAGAAATTTACAGAAGGATTTGAACGTGAACATATATTAGTATAAACAGAAAACGGGTATATATACAATGGTAATTAGGTAATGGTGAGCAGCAATGCAAAGAAAAGTAAGTGTGCAAATAAGCATAGATTTGTGTAAACAGTCCATTAGTGCAATAACAAAGTGTGAGGTGAGAATCGAGGAAGTGTACAAGTGAGTATAAATTTTTGTGTAGACAGTCCATTACCGCAATAACAAAGTGTGGGGGGGGGAATGTGGCAGTGTATGAAGGGCAGTAGGTTATTGTTATTGCACCATGTGGCTAGGTGCTGGATCTCCTCCCTGTAGGCAGTCTCATCATTGTTGGTGATGAGACCGATCACGGTAGTGTCATCTGCAAACTTGATGATGGCGTTAGATCCATTCACAGGCCTGCAGTCGGAGGTGAAGAGGGAGTAGAGGAAGGGCCTCAGTACACAGCCCTGTGGTACACCAGTGTTGCGTGTGATGGTATTGGAGCAGATGGAGCCAGATCGAACCTGCTGGGGAGGGCCCTCTTTGATGCCCCTCTTCAGGTTAGCTCTGGATGTGCTGTAGGCCTGAGCGTCGCCTGACCTGAAGACAGTAGTGCGTACCTTCAACAGGAGGTGCACCTTCTTGTTCATCCATGGCTTCTGATTTGGGTATGTGATGATCTGTTTCTGAGTAGTAACACTGTCTATGGTGGTACTGATGTAATCCAGTACAAAGGAGGTGTAGCAGTTGATGTCCGTGTGAGTGTCACTGGTGGCCTGAAAAGCAAATGTACTCCAGCCTGTGTGTAAAAACCTTTCCTGAAGTGTGAAATCTGCCTCTGCGGGCCACACCTTGATTCATAACTATTTACTTGTACTTGTTCAACAAGGTCTGCACTTTCATTTTTTACTGCTATAGTCTTTATATTTATTTACTGTACATATAATTTACATATAGATTAAATGCTGTACATATACTTGCATATTTATCTGCACTTGTCAATTTGCACAATTGCTACTATTTGCAACTTTACTAGATGCTAAACTGCATTTGATTGCTGTGTACCTGTACTATGCAATGACAAGGATTCATCCATCCATCTATCCATGGACGTGATTAATTCAGCAATACATATAAAAATAATGACCATGAGTGTAAAAGCAGGAAGTAAACAAAATACAGAGAAGCACTATGGCTTTCTTACATCATTAGCTTTAGCCTTATAGCAGTGCCTCATGACCTTAATTGCATTGGTGTGCATGGGTTTGTTCTGGGAACATAATTAGCTTTTAAAAATCCTGTACTGTTGTAGTATTATTTTAATGCAAAGAGCAGACTAGAAAATTCAACAAAAACCCCATGAACCTCAAGATCGATCTTGAATGTACTATTTTAGCCAGAGGTTTCCTGTAACACAAAAAAGCATTAAATCTTGAAAAAACAAACATTCTATTCAGAAATATAAAAGAGAATACATGCTTTTAATGAATGTATTTGCTTTCATTGCACTCTTGGTCATATTTCTCCATTAGAGTCTGGTGGTGAAAGACATGCTCCTGCTTCTCAGTTTTCAGAACCTACAATGAGGTACAAAATATTTTTTGCATTATAAAACAATGTGGAATAATACCTTGTTTACATAGGATACACAGAAACCAGTAGATCTTAGGCATCCTCATATCAAATATAATTATATGGCTGCCTGAAACTACATGATACCTGCTATATGCCTGCACTATTCTTTATGTATTATGCAAATCACGAGATTTAGAGAGTAAATTATAAAGAGATTTGTAGAGTACATTGTTTTCAGTCTTACAAAAACATCCCAAGCACTCCGTCTTCTTGTCTTCCAAGTTGTTTTGGTCTTTTCGCCCTATTGATCTTCAAGCACCATTTCACTAGTCTAAGATAACTAAGATTGTTCTTAGAATTCTAAGAATAACTGTATACTCTATACTGTACTGTACTGTGATGTAGTCCTGCCATCATTTTCAGTCACATAATAGACTGTGCATGTCATTTCCAGTTACAAGAATTTTTTAAAGAATTCACTGAGGTGCAGCTTAAAAAAATCAGTTTTGCTGATTTTTTATAGAACCTTAACACCTTAACAAAGAGCCATGTAAGACCCTTTAATTTTAAGGTGTTTTTGGACTATATAAAGCTATAAATCATTAGTGTGTCATTTCTGTCTGTGAACCTAAAGCTAGCTCAACAAGCAGATATCATGTATATCCAGATCCAAGCTCAAATCTGGATAAAAAATGTGAGACAGTCAAAGAAATACAAATGCAAAACCAAGAGTGAGAAACAATAAACCAAAATCAAGATCAAAACTGTGGTTAATGAAACTATGGACATAAAACTAAAATGGAAAGGTTGAACAAGCTACTTCACAAAACTGGTCGGAAACGATATACAGGCAATAATCAACACAAAACCAAAGACACCTGTGAACAAATCACGTGAGAATTCACAGGACAGCATAGAGATATGACATACATATAAAGACAGAAGCATGGAAGTCTTTGTAGTGCAGTAGCGCTCTGGCAGCAGAGTTTATTTTTTTCAACGTGAAAGAAATCCTGATGCGGTATTTATGCCAGATTGCCCAACTAAGCTTAAAGTGGAATGTGTTCATGTGTATAGTAACAATATATGTGTATAGTCAATTCAATTCATTTTTATTTGTATAATCCTTTTAACAATGAACATTGTCTCAAAGCAGCTGTCAGCCCGAATGAGCACTTCAGGCATTACCGCCTCAATCACCGAGGAAACGCCCACTCCCAACCAGCTGCACGGATATGGCGTCTAATTTTCTGGCACTTATAAGGACGCCTGAATCCTCCAGACAGTGCCAGATTGTCTTTAGGCTTGCCCTGATCACTCTCCAGCGTATTCTCTGTTTTGTTTGTTCTTTTGTTCCTGATCATTCTGTCCTCCGGTTTTCGGCTCGGCTCGGCTCGCGCTGAACGCGCTCCGGTTTCCGACTCGGCTCTGCTCTGCTCGCGCTGAACGCACTCCGGTTTCCGGCTCGGCTCTGCTCTGCTCGCGCTGGACGCGCTCCGGTTTCCGACTCGGCTCTGCTCGCGCTGAACGCGCGTTTCGGTTTCCGGCTCGCGCTCAACGCGCTCCCGTTTCCGGCTCGGAATTCTCGCCCTCCGCGCACATCGGCTCCCTGAATCGGCTCCCTGAATCGGCTTCCCGATTCAGCTCTGCACAGCTTTTCTCCCCTGCTTCTTTTGCATCTGCCTTGGATCCTATAACCTGAACTTTCTGACAGCAGCTTTGCACAGAAAATTAAAAGTAATAGTGACATGGAAAAAAAATAAAATTTTTATTAGAGCACCTCTTTAAAAAGTAGTTATGTAGTAGTCATGCAGGTATAAATGATAATGTAATTGAAGAACTCTAAAAATTGGAGTCAGGATCAGGACCAGAGACCTACTCCAAGTGGTTCTCTAATGGCTTTCCTGCATACTTATCCTTTATTCATGTGTAAAGGAAAAGAAACAGAAAGTGGTTATACTTAAGTTCCTGTGCAATGGCGGCGATCTGCTCCGTATTTGAATGAATAGGTGGTGGAATGAAGCCTACTCAAAACCAAAGCAGGTTCCTTTGCTCTGTACAGATGTGTTATATGTTATATTAACATATCTGTACAGATATGTTATATTAACTAATAACTAATATAAATAATAAATAACGAAACACAGACTCTATATGGAAGCAGCAGTTGGCATAAAATTATATGTTAAATGTTTTTAAAAATGAATGTTTTTATTGACCATCAATTAAATCATTGAATCCAAATCACTCAACAACACGACATATTACACTCTCGTTATTTATTTTACAAAAATTAAGCCAAAATTGAAAAGAAATATGTAAAAATTAAGTACTAATCATTGATTGACCCCCTCTAATCAAGTTTTAGTAGTTTGCTGGTCTGGAGCATGAAGGTGTTTGTTACACAATGCCAAAGAGTAAAGACAGCAATGATATTACAGAAGCAATTGTATATTAGAGAAGCAATGATATTAGAGAAGCAACTGACTTACTGGAACAGGTTTAGACCTCCTAGTTAAAGTGAAGGGAAGATTTAATTCTACTGATTCTAAAGACATACTATACAATTGTGTGCCTCCAACTTTTTTTGGAAATAGTTTTTGAGAAGATTCAGATCTTCTTCTTCTTCTTCTTTCGGCTGCTCCCATTAGGGGTCGCCACAGTGGATCATCCATCTCCATACCACCCTGTCCACCACATCTGCCTCTTTCACACCAACTACCTGCATGTCTTCCCTCACCACATCCATGAACCTCCTCCTTGGCCTTCCTCTTTTCCTCCTACCTGGTGGCTCCATCCTCAGCATTCTTCTACCAATATAATTCATGTCCCTCCTCTGCACATGTCCAAACCATCTCAATCTCGCCTTGTCATCAAAACATCCTTCATGCGCTGTCCCTACTCAATGCCACTGTCTCTAATCCATACAACATCGCAGGTCTCACCACAGTCTTATAAACTTTCCTTTTCATTCTTGCAGATACCCTACTATCACAAATCACTCCTGTCACTCTTCTCCACCGACTCCATCCTGCGTGCACTCTTTTCTTTACTTCTCTAACACACTCTCCATTACTTTGCACTGTTTACCCCAGGTACCTGAACTCCTCCACCTTCTCCACCTCTTCTCCCTGCAACCGCACCACTCCACTGCCCTCCCTACCATTCACACACATGTACTCTGTCTTACTCCTACTGACTTTCATTCCCCTTCTCTCCAGCGCATATCTCCACCTCTCCAGGCTCTTCTCAACCTGCTCACTACTCTCACCACAAATCACAATATCATCTGCAAACATCATAGTCCAGGGAGACTCCTGTCTGACCTCGTCCCTCAACCTGTCCATCACCACTGCAAACAGGAAAGGGCTCAGGGCCGATCCTTGATGCAGTCCAACCTTCACCCTGAACCAGTCTGTCGTACCTACTGCACACTTCACTGCTGTCACACTGTCCTCATACATGTCCTGCACCACCCTCACATACTTCTCTGACACACCTGACTTCCTCATACAGTACCACAGCTCCTCTCTCGGCACACTGTCGTACCATTTCTCTAAATCCACAAATACACAATGCAATTCCTTCTGTCCTTCTCTATACTTCTCCATCAACATCCTCAAAGCAAATAAGGCATCTGTGGTGCTCTTCCTCGGCATGAAACCATACTGTTGCTCACAGATGGTCACCTCTTCTCTCAGCCTGGCTTCCACTACTCTTTCCCATAACTTCATGGTGTGACTGATCAACTTAATTCCCCTGTAGTTACTGCAGGTCTGCACATCTCCTTATGCTTAAAGATCGGTACCAGCACACTCTTCTCCATTCCTCAGGCATCCTCTCACCTTGGAGAATCTTGTTAAACAATCTGGTTAAAAACTCCACTGCCATCTCTCCTAAACATCTCCACGCTTCTACCGGTATGTCATCTGGTCCAACCGACTTTCCACTCTTCATCCTCTTAATCGCTGCTCTCACTTCCTCCTTACTAATCCTATCTACATCCTGCTTCACCAACTCCACATCATCCAACCTTCTCTCTCTGATTTTCCTCATTCATCAGCTGCTCAAAATACTCCTCCACCTTCTCAACACACTCTCCTCACTAGTCAACACATTTCCTCTCCATCCTTTATTGCTCTAACTTGCAGTACATCCTTCCCAGCTCGGTCCCTCTGCCTGGCCAATCGGTATAAATCCTTTTCTCCTTCCTTAGTGTCCAACCTCTCATACAGCTCCTCATATGCCTTTTCCTTGGCTTTCGCCACATCCTCTTTACCTGCTGCCGCATCTCCTTGTACTCCTGCCTACTTTTCTCATCACTCTGTCTATCCCACTTCTGTTTTGCCAACCTCTTTCTCCTTATGCTCTCCTGCACTTCCTCATTCCACCACCACGTCTCCTTGTCTTCCTTTCTATTTCCAGATGTCACACCAAGTACTTTTCTAGCTGCCTCCTCATCACTCCTGCAGTAGTTTCCCAATCACCCAACACCTCATCACCACCACCGAGCCCCTGTCTGACCTCTTCCCTGAACCTCACACTACACTCTTCCTCCTTCAGTTTCCACCATCTTATTCTTCTTTCAGTCCTCACTCTCCTCCTCTTCTTCTTCGCCTCCAAAACCATCCTACAGACCACCATCCGATGCTGTCTAGCTACACTGTCCCCTGCCAACACCTTACAGTCTCCAATCTCCTTCAGGTTGCATCTCCTGCATAGCACATAGTCCACCTGTGTGCACCTTCCTCCACTCTTATACGCCACCCTATGATCCTCCTTCTTCTTAAAATAAGTGTTCACCACTGCCATTTCCATCCTTTTAGCAAAATCTACCACCATCTGCCCTTCCACATTCCTCTCCTTAAAACCATACCTACCCATCACCTCCTCATCACCTCTGTTCCTTCACCTACATGCCCATTAAAGTCTGCCCCAATCACCAATCGTTCTTTCCTAGGTACACCATCTACCACTTCATCTAATTCACTCCAGAATCTTTCCTTCTCCTCCATCTCACAGCCAACTTGTGGAGCATAGGCACTGATGACATTTATCATCATCCCTTCAACTTCCACCTTCACGATCATCACCCTATCAGAAACTCTCTTCACCTCCACTACACTCTTACTGTACTCTTCCTTCAGAATCACCCCTACACCATTTCTCTTTCCATCCACACCATGATAAAACAGTTTAAACCCACCTCCAATGTTCCTGGCCTTACTCCCTTTCCACTTGGTCTCCTGAACACACAACATATCTACCTTTCTCCTCTCCATCATATCAGCTATCTCTCTCCCTTTACCCGTCATAGTACCAACATTTAAAGTACCAACCCGAACCTCCACTCTCCTACACTGCTCCTTTTCCTGCCGTCTCTGAAGACGTCTTCCTCCTCTCCTTCTCCTCCTTCGGCCAACAGTAGCCCAATTTCCACCGGTACCCTGTCGGCTAACGATACCTGTGGCGGTCGTTGTTAACCCGGGCCTCAACCGATCCGGTATGAAATTCTCATTTGTGATCCGCATATTTGATTTGGCACGTTTTACGCTGGATGCCCTTCCTAACGCAACCCTCCCCATTTACCCGGGCTTGGGAACGGCACTAAGAGTGCACTGGCTTGTGCATCCATAATGGCTGCGTTTTTGAGGAAGGAAGGAAGGAAGGAAGGAAGGAAGGAAGGAAGGAAGGAAGGAAGGAAGGAAGGAAGAAAAAAAAAATAACGGGATATGGGAGGCAAAAAAATCGAGAAGAAAAAAATGGGACATGAGAGACAAAAAAACTGTCTTAAACCAAGGGCGCAAGTTTTGACTGAATACACGGTCAAACTGTAACCACCGCGCAAAAATACAAAAGTAACGTTAATTCCACAGCCGTTTTGAATGTCGCCAGCGCGTGCACTGCGATAACACGATTGGTTTCTATCTTTTAAAAGACAGCTTTGAAGTGTAGGTTACTGAATAGTACAGATTAAAGCTGTGTGTTTTAAAGAAGTAGTTTACCAAACATTTTACATATGACTTGCATGATAATTAGATTTTTTCAATAGTTAATACCAATAGTATTGTTCATTGTTAAAGTTGTGGATTAATTCATTTTATTGGTAATATTTAATGCTAAATGAGCATGTGAACTTCATTGCAAGTTACTCTGCTTTTACCTTGCCTTTAACTTAAGTAATTCATTTATTTATTTTATTTTTTTTAGGTTTCCTGTTGATTGCCTTCTGCCATGCAGTGAAATTGTAACTTTTGCTTCTTTACATCTGAAAAGAGGGCACAACTTCTTAAGCACTATCGCATAAACCATACTCGAATTGTTTCAATACCATGCCTCCACTCAGATTGCCCATATACTTTTAAGTAATTTAATGCACTGAAAGTACATCTTTCAAAAATCCATCCCCCACAAAGAAGTGTGTTATCAGGGAGGTCTAGTATTGGTGTAGTATGTTACAAATGCCATATTTGTGATTTAGTGGAGCTATGCAGTGAATCTAATTATTTTGCCTATTTGCGTACTCATTTGAGAAATAATGAAAAAGTGCAGTGTCCTTTTAAAGATTGTTAATTTGAGACAAATGTTTATTCCACATTTAACGTCCATAAAAGTAAGGCACATCACCAACACCAAGTCCCTGAACATTTTAGGTTGGGAATTGTTTCAAATACTCATTTAAGCTACACAGAAGAAGGTTCAACTCCCCCTGTTGCTGATGTTCCCTGGATGTAATGTGGCAGTGGAGCAAGACCAGCTGAATGACACACAACAAAAGCTTGAACACAATTTGGCATCCCTGTTTCTCAAAATGCGAACCATATGGCATATTTTCAGCAGTTGAATCAAATAAACTTGCTGTCCGAGTCATTGTTACATAGTACAATACAACAGATTATTGTTAATCACTATGGTGGGGCAGACAACTTAGTTGTTAAAGAACTTGTCAGGACAGTCAGCGACACAAAACTTCAAAAATGTCCCCTTAATGCTAGCCAAGAAGCATCAAATGACAGCAGCCTATCACATGGATGCAAGTTCTTTTTTCAAGTCAGGTATACAAATGTGGATAGGGTCTGTAGTTCACTTGTAAGACCTTTTCCTGACAATGTTCAAGAATATCTGCGCCTGAGAAGTCCGAATTGCTGTACAGTGCTTGTTTCACCCAGTGTTACTGTGGGAGCCATCTGGTTTCATGTTTTTTATTGTTTGTTTTTAATTGGGACACTAGGTGTCACTCTAACCTACCTGGGTTCACGTAATATAGGTAGGAACGCTCATGTGGGCACTAGGTGTTGCTTGACGGAGGGGGAGCACACATAGCTTTTTGACCGTTTTGAAGAGATCACTGAATGTGTGTTACATTGGGTAACCTCGGCACCTATTGTGTGTTTTGTACCTTATTTGTGGATATATGTGTATCTTTATGGATTATTGCAACAATATGGTGAGAATAAAGAATCAATCGTGAATAAATCCGAACTTCTCTTCGTATGTATGGACAACAAATGCGCGTCAATAAAGTGCCCAGTCTAGCAATCACCGCGGGCTTCAAATAAAGATTTAGCCCCTACACAAGTCAAAAAGCTTATGCTTCAGGTTACCGATACAGCGGATTAGTTTAGGCTACGGCCGCCTTTTGTTCAGATTACGCTGAGGACGTCGCAGTGGATTGTAGCCGAAGTATTGAGCAACTGGACGGCGTGCTTGTTCATTGAGCTTGATAGAGCCGTGGACAGCGTGAGGACGGCGCTCACAGCGGAGTCAACGCTCACGTTTCCATGGGTACAAAGGCCATCTATTAGCAGCACAGCTGAACTCAACACTGCACTTCGAAAGCCGACAAAAATTCACGGCGCCCAACGCGAGGTATGTAGAGCTACTATATTGAATGGCCATTCAGTTTTATTTATTTGTTTTGTGCGCACACATTGTGGGGCAAAAAATCCAATGCATTGGTGATAGTCGGGTTGGGGTGGACTGTTAAACTTTACGTTGCTAACGTTACTGTGTTTTGCGCACTTTGTGAACTTTTACGAACTTTTGCGAACCTTTGCGGACATTCTAACGAGTTATGGAGATGCTTGAAGCTGCAGACAAGCCCTCTGGGCCGACAACTGTTCTTGAAAGTGTTGTAAATGTCGCTGATGCGCAAAGGGACAAAGACAAACGTGTTATAAAATTAACTGCTAAAGCCTTTGCTGAAAGGCTTGAACGATTGCAAAAGGAAAGGAAGGCTAAATTAAATAAAGCAAGTAACTTGAAATTAGAAATGAGGGAGCTCATACAAAAGGGAGAGAAATCACAGGTTCATTGTGCTTTTAATAATTTGCTTAAGTTATGTGATGAAGCTAAAGGTGTTCATGCTTCTGTAATGAGAATGTTACCAGAGGTCGAAAAAGAGAAACATGATGTGTGGTTCAAAGCAAAAATGTTGAACAATGATGAATTTGTCTCTAAGGTGCAATTATGGCTTTTAAGTGTTGAACAAAGTGCCCTTGATGGTTGTGAACAAAATGTTATCAATGTTACTGATGTCAATATTATTGATGATGGTATTAATCCAGAGGATAGCGTTTCAAATGTAGCTAGTCAACATTCCAGCAGAAAGAGTGCACGTACCAGCACATCAAGCACCACTTCCTCTGCAAGAATTCAAGCAGAGGCAGACAAGGCAGCGCTGCTTGCCCGTATGGCAGCGTTAAAAGAAAAGCATTCATTGGAGGAGCAAGAGCAGCAAATAAGGAGACAAAAGGAACGACAGGAATTGGAAACCATGCTCGCGGAGTCTGCAGCTAAGCTGGCGGTGCTACAGGCTTCTGACCGCCATTCGAAGGTATCCAATGCAATGAATTCTTATTTGGAGAGAGAATCTAGAAACAGATTGAAGCCATTAACAAAGGAGTTCAATGTCATACCTCAGAGTAAACTCCAGCAGCAGTTGGTACTGCCAGCTAACAACCCATTATCAATTATATGGACGCCACAGGGAGTTGATCAACATCTCGTAACTAGATCTAAAGAGTGGACGTCTCCAAAAAGAAAAGGCCATTGTATATTGGAAAGGGAAGCATTAATGCCGACTCGAGAACTTAATATTAAACCAACAGACCTGAGGCAGTCAGAAGACCTCCTTACAGTTATGCAGAGGCAAATGAAATCACATCAGCCCTCGTCCAACAACAACGCTTATCATCATTGCCGGTCAGAGATATTCCTTTATTTGATGGAGATCCGCTGCAATATCTATCCTTTATGAGAGCATTTGAACAGGGAGTGGAGGAGAAGGCTAGTAACAGTGACTGTCTATACTACCTTGAGCAGTTCACTAGGGGTCAGCCAAGGGAGCTGGTCCGTAGCTGCCTTCACATGACACCTGAGTACGGCTATGCTAAAGCAAAACAGCTGCTACAAGAACATTTCGGCTGTAAGTACAAAATAGCTGCTGCATACATAGAAAGTGCTTTGTCCTGGCCTATAATAAAGACTGAAGATGTTGGTGCTCTGCAGGCTTATTCTCTTTTCCTACGCGGCTGTTGTAATATGATGGAGGAACTACAGTACATGCAGGAATTGGATATGCCGAGTAACATCAGGGCAATCGTTGGGAAGTTGCCATTCAAGCTCAGAGAGCGATGGAGAACCCTTGCATTTGACATATCAGACACAACTGAACGTAGAGCCTCGTTCGTAGATCTGGTGAAATTAATAGAAAGACATGTCAGAATACTATCTGATCCCCTGTATGGCGACATTAGCGACTTAGCATCTGGAATAACTGGATCTAAGGTCGTTAATAGGCCAAAGTTACATCAAGGAAATAGAATTAAAGGAAACAGCTTTGCTACAACTACTGCATCTATTGAATCAATGGAAAACGATAGAGAATGGAGGAATGTGCCGCAAGAGCACGATTCGCTAGTGATTCAAGGTTGTGTATATTGTGCTCAAGGTCACTCTTTGGAACATTGTCAACAGTTCAAACAGATAAGACACAAAGACAAGTTAAGCCTTCTCAAGAATAAAGAACTTTGCTCTGGCTGCTTACGCTCTGGGCACAGGAGTCGGAACTGTGAGCGGCGCTTGATTTGTAGTACTTGTGGGCAAAGACATCCGACTTCACTTCACATCAATAGGAGAGAGACTGCCAATGTGTCTATTGAGACTTTTAATGAATCAGGGGCCCAAGCGGCAACAGCATCTCCGAAAACATGTGGTCAGACAGGTGCCGGAGGAGATCGTTGTTTGCTTCCCATCTTGCCGGTCCAAGTTAAGTCCATTAAAGGAGATAAAATAATTCAAACATATGCATTCCTTGATCCCGGAAGTTCAGCCACGTTTTGCTCAGAGCAGCTTATGCGAAGGCTTAATCTTGCGGGGAGACGAACACATTTTCTCCTACAAACCATGGGGCAAGAAAGAGTGGTACCAGCCTACTCAGTTTCAGGCTTGGAGGTCTCTGGGATTGACGAACACCTCTTTTATAGGCTTCCAGAAACCCTTACACAAGGTAAAATGCCTGTAAATGCAGACAATATATTGACTGAGGGAGATTTGGCAAAGTGGCCATACCTAGCAAAGATTAAAATCCCTAGCATAAAGGCTAAGGTGGACCTGCTGATTGGAAGCAATGCACCCAAAATGCTGGAGCCCTGGGAGGTTGTTAACAGCAGTGGAGATGGGCCGTACGCCATGAGGACAGCATTAGGCTGGGTTATTAACGGCCCATTGCAAGGAAACAACAGTTCCGGTGCAGAGTGTATGACAGCCATGGTCAATAGGATTTCCGTGTGCAATTTGGAAGAAATGCTAAATAATCAGTATAACCATGACTTTAACGAGAGCGCTACAGAGGAAAAAGGGTTATCAAGAGAAGACATTAAATTCATGGAAATTATGGAAAGGTCTTCAATTCTTGAGCACGGTCACTATTGCCTGAAATTGCCCTGTAGGAAGAAAGAATTGTCTCTGCCTAACAACTTCTCTGTTGCAAAGCAAAGGGTACTTGGTTTAAGGAGGAAATTCCAAAAAAATGAGCTCTTCTTTAAGGAATATAATACATGTATCAGTGAGATGGTTGACAAAGGATACGCAGAGGAGGTACCTACCCAGCAGCTGAGTGGCGGCAACAGCAACGTGTGGTATATCCCTCACCATGGGGTACACCACCCAAGGAAGAAAACTATACGAGTGGTGTTTGACTGTGCTGCGACGTTTAAGGGAACCTCTCTGAACCGAGAGCTTTTGCAAGGCCCTAATCTCAATAGTACATTGTTGGGAGTCCTCCTGAGATTTAGACAAGAACCAGTGGCAATCATGGGTGACATACAAGCCATGTTTCATCAAGTCAAGGTCACAAAGGAGGATCGTGACTTCCTGCGCTTTTTGTGGTGGCCAAAGGGAGATCTGACCAAACACATAACTGAGTTTCGTATGACTGTTCATTTGTTCGGTGCTGTGTCATCCCCAAGTTGTGCCATCTATGCTCTAAGAAGAACAGTTGATGATAACCAGGCCGACTTTCCAGCAGAGGTGATCCAGACAGTTAAAGAAAACTTTTACGTAGATGACTGCTTAAAGAGTATGGCGTCCGAGGAGGAGGCCATACTTATGGTCAAACATCTTACTGCCCTTTGCCAGAGAGGAGGGTTTACTCTAACAAAATGGACCAGCAACAACCGTGTTGTATTACAAACTTTGCCCGAGGAACATAGAGCAAAGGATTTGAAGGAACTAAATCTAGATATGGATAAACTTCCTCTCGAGCGAGCTCTGGGCTTACAGTGGTGTGCAGAGACAGATTCGTTCAATTTCAAAATGGAAATCCATCAAGCATCTTGTACCAGACGTGGAATGTTGTCAGTGTCCAGTTCAGTGTACGACCCGCTTGGCTTTCTTGCACCTGTTCTTTTGCCTGCTAAGATCATGTTGCAGGAGCTTTGCCGAAGAAACTTCGGATGGGACGACACTGTTCCTTCTGACATACTGAATCACTGGACGAGGTGGATGGCAGAGCTGGATATGCTGTCCAAGTTCAAGGTGGAAAGGTGCATTAAACCAAAGGGTTTTGGAAACATCACACATGCTCAACTTCACCACTTTTCAGATGCTAGTGAGACTGGGTATGGAACTGTTACTTACCTCCGGATGCAAAACAATAGAAACAATTTCCATGTGGGATTCTTGATGGGCAAAGCTAGAGTTACGCCTTTACCATTCCTCGCTTGGAGCTCACTGCTGCTGTAATTGCTGTTCGCATCGACTTGATGCTTAGAACAGAGTTGCGGATTCCACTGCAAGAATCGGTCTTTTGGACGGATAGTATGTCCGTGCTTAAATATATAAAGAATGAAGACAAGCGTTTCCATACATTTGTGGCAAATAGGGTCTCCACTATAAGAGAAGCATCAAAACCATCACAGTGGCGATACATTAGTTCCAAGGAAAACCCAGCAGATGATGCATCTAGAGGATTAAGGATTGGAGACTTCATTGGAAACAACAGGTGGATTAGCGGTCCAGGGTTCCTTTGTAAACCAGAAGAGGACTGGCCAGCCACCGTAGTGGATACTGCGATTGAAGCAGAAGATTTGGAGGTTAAAAGGGAAGTTGTTGTGAATGTAGTCAATGTGAGTGACTCTTCTACCGGTACCAACCGTCTTATTGCCCACTTCTCAGACTGGAGGAGACTAAAGATAGCAGTAGCTTGGTTCCTTAAGTTAAAAGAGATACTTCGGAACAAGAGTTACAGAAGGAGGGCATTTGAGGCTTCTAATACACAAAGGCAGCGTGAGATGTCAGAAAGAAGAACCCTGTCGGTAGATGATCTGTGTGAGGCTGAACTTGCCATAATTCAATACTGTCAACAGCAAAGATTTAGCGAAGAAATTGGCAAATTGTCATCAGAGAATGGTGCCGTGAGCAGACAGAGCATCCTCTACAAGTTGGATCCATGCTTGGATGGCCGCCTCCTGAGAGTAGGAGGGCGACTGACAAAGGGTGCGTTGCCAGAAGAAACTAAACATCCACTGATTTTATCCAAAGACCAACATGTAGCTACACTCATTTTAAAGCACATCCACCAACAACTTGGCCATAGCGGCAGCAGTCATATATTGTCCACATTGGTACAGTCGGTACTGGATTACTGGTGCTAAAACAGCTGTGAGGAAGATCATAACGGAATGTTGTTTCTGTAGAAGACACAATGCTAAGATGATGGAACAGAAAATGGCAGATCTGCCAAAGGAAAGAATCCTTCCAAATCATCCACCATTTACCAACGTGGGGTCGACTACTTTGGACCGATAGATGTGAAAAGAGGACGGGGTACAGTCAAGCGCTACGGTGTGATTTTTACCTGTTTGTCCAGCAGAGCGGTCCATTTAGAAGTAGCCAACTCCTTGGATACAGATGCATGCATAAATGCGTTACGCCGATTTATTTGCAGAAGGGGTCAAGTTTCTCATATTCAATCTGATAATGGGACCAACTTTATAGGAACAGAGAGAGAGCTAAGGGAATCACTGTTAGCTTTGAATCAGGCACGGATCGAAGGAATGCTACGACAGAGGGGAATCAAGTGGAGCTTCAATCCTCCAGCAGGGTCACATTTTGGTGGTGTTTGGGAGCGTGTGATCTGCATGGTAAGGAGAATCCTTAGTGCAGTGCTTCGACAGCAAAGGCTTGACGATGATGGACTTCATACAGTCATGTGTGAGGCTGAAGCCATCTTAAACGATCGACCCATTACCAAACTGTCTGATGATCCAAATGATTTTGAACCCCTAACTCCTAATCATATTTTGCTCATGAAAGGAAATCCATCTCTACCTCCCGGACTGTTTCAGCAACACGATCTGTACAGCAGACGGAGGTGGAAACAGGTCCAGTATATCTCTGATCTCTTTTGGAAGAGATGGATACGTGAATATTTACCTTTCGACAGAAATGGAATCAAAGGAGGAATAATCTTAAAACTGGAGATATTGTGATCATCATGGACCCTGCTGCCCCACGTGGTTCTTGGCCGCTTGGAAGAGTCTTGGAGACCTTTTGTGATAAAAGGGGGCTTGCGCGATCAGTACTTCTGCAGACAAAGACAAACACTATTGAAAGACCTGTAACAAAACTTTGTTTGCTGCAAGAATCATAGGTTGGCCCTTTAAACTGCATTGTTTGAGCGCTTATTAAATGTTTTAAACCTGTGGTATGTTTATATGTGAGGTAAATCCTGTATATTGTGATCCCTCCTTTATGGCTCCTTCATTGTTATGTAATGGAATTGTTTGTCTGTTAGCCATCACACTTAGGGGCCAGGATGTGGGAGCCATCTGGTTTCATGTTTTTTATTGTTTGTTTTTAATTGGGACAATAGGTGTCACTCTAACCTACCTGGGTTCACGTAATATAGGTAGGAACGCTCATGTGGGCACTAGGTGTTGCTTGACGGAGGGGAGCACACATAGCTTTTTGACCGTTTTGAAGAGATCACTGAATGTGTGTTACATTGGGTAACCTCGGCACCTATTGTGTGATTTGTACCTTATTTGTGGATATATGTGTATCTTTACGGATTATTGCAACAATATGGTGAGAATAAAGAATCAATCGTGAATAAATCCGAACTTCTCTTCGTATGTATGGACAACAAATGCGCGTCAATAAAGTGCCCAGTCTAGCAATCACCGCGGGCTTCAAATAAAGATTTAGCCCCTACAGTTACCATTGATGGTATTAAGTATTGCCCGGACATGGTAGTATCTTTTGGATCTTGTTCAGGTTTGCCAACATTCATGCAGATTGAGAAGGTTTTGGCAACCAACACTGACAGAATGTTCCTCTGTAAACCCCAGACTGCATGGTACATTAAGCGGTTGCTCTCTTATGAATTGTGAAATGAAAAGTCGTTCTGCCTTCTGACCTTTATGACCCCTTCCCTTTGACAGCGCACAATGTCTCAGGTCATTTGTTAGTCACATTGAAGCATTACATCTGCTGCTAAATTACATGATTACGCTATTATACTTTTTATTGTTTGTGATTTTGAATTTAGTTTTTTTTTTACTTCAGAATTTCATCTTACCATGGCAATCATACTTCACGTTATTGTGCACGAAAAACCAGCTGATGTTGATGCCTTGAAACATGTGTTGCAAGAGAAGCTGCAAGTCTCATATTCTTTTAACGTTCAGTACGAAGACCCTGATTTTAATCATGTACTATGCAACCTCAGCGACATCAATGATTTGCCGGAAAGGGGCAAAGCTGAAAATAGATTACGTCTCCCTCCTCAAGTCAAGCTGACACAGTACTTCTGTCAGGTTCTGAAACATCAGAACAGTTGTCTTCTGAACGACAGCGTGCCTAGCCTGAGGAATTTAAAATTCACAATTTTTCTGTAAATGTTGGGGAAACCGTCAAGGAAACCTTGCTTTTCTGAAAAATGGAACAAGTCTTACTGTTGGAAGAGACCTAAAACACGATATACTGGAAGCACTTGCAGGGGCTATGTACACATTTAAGGCATATTCAAGAGATGAAGATTTTGCTCAAGTAGCTGCAGCTCTTGTCAAAGCACATCCATGTTTGACCAAACCTGGCTCCTTAACAGGCGCAGCTGGTTGGAAAAACAGCCTGAAATTAAAAATGGCAAACTATAGAACAAAGCAGCGTAAATGTATCTGTAGTAATGTTGCTGTCAAGAGAAAGAGAGGTGCAACAGACAACGTGCAGAAGAAAGGCATTAAAAAACCTAGACGGTTTGAATTAAATTTCTTGCTAAATTTTCCCAATGGGGAAAACGAAGAAAGTCAAGAACACACAAGAGTAGAACTTGTAGAAGAAATGAAAAAGAGGACCCAAAACATAAGCCTGATTGGCCAGAAGATGGACAGCACATTTGCCTTGAGAAGGAAGGAAATCATTCATACTATTTGTGAGATCCTGGAAAAGTCTTATTTTATTGTAAATAACCTCTTTGTGTTTGTTCTTAGATCTTTGCAGAATTTAATCGCATATCTGGAAAAAATCTGAGATCCGAGTTCTATGAAGCATTGGACAAACACTCTACACGTTTGATTGAAATTTTCAGGAAAAAAGGAGGAAACCAAGGAAGAATGCTTGATGCAATTTCGTGTCAAGTTGATTTAAAGGTAAACCTTTATGTAGTTGTCTTTATTGTATAGTCTGTGTATGATCGTTAACCTCATTCTCTGTTTTTCATAGTCATCTGATGTAACTTGTGTGCGCACCGCAGTACTTCATGGCCTTCCAATCCTCCTGGGGGATGATTCTGTGGAATTTTTCAGGACATGCTTTGTAAGTAATGTTTGTGTTTACTTCTTTGTTATTTGTGCTAATGCTAAATTGTGTATTAGGATCCATTATAATATAGATCAGATGAAGAGTACACAGTAGGTATTTGTCTCTTGACCTAGCCAGCATCTCAGCGATCACTTTCAATGTCCAGAAATGTAGGGAAGACATTACTAAAATAGTCTTTGTGATCATACTTAATCAAATTACATTTAAATGACTGACAATAATACTAACAGTGGTGGCTAACACAGAAGAGTGTAAATTGATGAATAAAGTTGTTTTTTTGCAAGCAAAATATTCCTGTGACTTTTGAACAACTATGATCACATGGCCTGTTTTAGCAATGTCTTTACTATCTTTCTGGATGTTGAAAGTGAAAATGATGCTGTCCAAAACTGGGCAGGGAAGCTCAAGATATCATAATTGGTATCTTGTGTAAAACAATATAAAGCTAATTGCTGCCAGAATTTACATTTTACAATCAACTTTTCCTTTAAAACAAGATCACACTTTCTTATGCTTTGTGCTTACACAGGACACTGTTCCAAGGTATGGAGAAATTACCACGTGTTACTTTTCTTTGTTTAGGATTCAGATGTAAATGTAGACCTGAGTGCAGTGGATGTTGGCCTGCTCACAGTTTTACCAGAAGACATGCCTGCCCAAACTCCACATGCCCTCAATGTCAACTCATTAATGGTAATCATTTTGGAGGGAAAAATTGTGGTGGGTGATGTCCCAAACTTGCCACATGCTGTATGTCTTCTCTTTGCTTTGATCTATGCTCTAAATGTAGACTACCAAAAGACAATGAAAAGCACATTTGATGCTATTCAGAGAGTATTTCTGTCATTACATTACATGTTACAAAGATTTAAAATTCTTTCAGCATCAGAGGGATCAGTTTTTTTTTTTTTTAAGAATTGTTATAACTAAACCTTCCAGCTAAATGTCTGTTTATGTTTATGTCTGTTTATGTTTAAATGTTTATTTTGTAATTTTTATTTAAAGTTGAGCACTGGAAACTAAAGGGATAGTTAAACAAAAAATAGAACTTCTGTCATCATTTACTCAACCGTTGTTATTTTAAACATGTATGTTTTTTTCTTTTGCAGAACATAAAAGATGATGTTTTGAAAAAAAAATGCTGGCACTTTCACTTGTCATTTGTCAATAGAAGTCAATGGGAGCCAGTGGTTCTTTGGTTACCAACATTCTTCCGAATATCTTGTTTTGTGTTCTGCAGAAAAAAGTTTAATAGGTTTGAAATGACAAGAGAATAAGTAAATGATGACAGAATTTTCATTTTGGGGTGACCTATCCCTGGACTGTGTTTTTCTGCATGTTGCCTTTTTTGAAAAACTGCTGTTTATGCAGTTATTTGATGTCAAGTGGCAGTTATTGATTAGTCAAGGTCCCCATGCTGTTTAGATAGAAGTATATATTTATACTATATATATTTAGTGTTTGTACTGCATTGTTCTTAAAAATCTGTGTTGTTTATTATTTGTTTATAAAAAAAAAAATTCAGAGTTTTAGATTTGTGTTGAGTGTCTTTTGTCTTTTCTGTTAGCAGTACTTTAAAAAACGTTCACTTTACCTTAAAAAACTTTGGAAACTGATTGCACATAGTTTTTTTATGTTGTCATTACTTAAAATGGAATATTAACTTAATATAGTAGGCTTACTTAATTTCTGTAATATTAATAAATATTATATAATAAATATTAATAAACATTTAGAAGTATATTAACTTAAATTTACTTATTATACCTCCTTGATATTTATTAATAAATTTACTAAAAAATAATAAATTCAGCTTACCTGTAGCTAATTATTACCCTAACTTAGATTTTTGCCTTAGTTTGCTTTGAAAAAATAAGGCAATCAGTGTCCAAAGTTTTTTTAAGTAATCTGAACTAGAAAAGAATTGCTGGAACAGGTTTGGACCTCCTAGTTGAAATTAAGGAAAGATTTAATTCTATTGATTCTAAAGACATCTTATACAATTGTGTGCCTCCAACTTTGTAGAAATAGATTTTGGGAGGATTCAGATATGGCTGAAAAAGTTGATGTCCAAGTACTTTTGTCGTATAGTGTATGCACCATATATTTCGGTCGGGATTTATTGACAAAATTTTTTTTTTTAATCCACATAATTAAAGTTGGAAAGTTTGCTGATTCACAGTTACTACATATCCTAAATAAACATTCTTCCAAATATGAGTAGTAAGTATTATGTATATTGTATTATGTATTATGTTCTTCAGATACAAATTGGTTTATGGCACTAAGCGTATTTTATATTTGCATACTATTTATCATATTTGAAACCAAGGTTTTTTTTGTCTTTGTCTTAAAACAAGTTTTAGCAGTTTGCTGGTCTGGAGCATGAAGGTGTTTTTTAACACAATTCAAAGATTAAAGACAGCAATTATATTAGAGAAGCAACTGTTCCTCCCCATCAATTTGGGAAGGGTTATAAGGCCATTTTCAAACAATTTAAAGTTCATTATTCTAAAGCAAAAAAATATACTTTGAAAAATGGGAAAAAAATAACCTATTGCTTGAAACTGTTAAATCCCCCCTATGCATATAGGCTTTTTAAACACAGCATTGAATTAAATAAAGTTAAAATATAATCTTTGATATGTATGATTTTGGTGTCTCACCGACACTATTTTCCCCTCAGACGGCATGTAGGCAGGCCTGTTGCTGATATGCAGTTTGGTCTGCAGCGTGTTTAAGTTGATCTCCAGCTGGCATTTCTCCTGCACTTTTGGTGGCTTGTGAATGCAACAATAGACACAGAAATTTTTAAGTTTTCCTGGTTGACTCCAAGTACTTTACAAATCTGCTAGCAGCAGTATCCGCCTTTCATGAGCAGAAAGACATGTATGTTTGATTAATGATGATTAATGATTAATATATTGTAACCTTGTATTGTAAGTGTTTGTTCAGACAGCTGTACCTGCTCAGCTCCAGCAAAAGCATGGTAAAAGCAGGACACATAGGTCATGATGGCTCTCGGTTTGAGGGTGTTGATGATGTTTGGAGTAGTGAAATGAAATGAAAATTACATCTTATTAGACCCATTGCCACAGTTGTATAAATAACTAAATAACTAAACATGTAAAATAAAAAAGGGTCATTCTTAGGAGCCCAGTGAAAGCATAGTGCTTTAATAAAATCCTGCAAAAAGTAATTCTGTAATACATTAGATAGAAACATAGATTAGATAGATTAAAAACAATTTCATCCGTGAAAGATATTCCATAGGCACCTGCAAGTGGTTTTATTAGAAAGTGGAAACATTTAGAAGAAATCAAAGCAGGATCACCGAGTGCTGAGGCGCATGTTGCATACAAGTCACCAACACTCTGCTAATTTCATAGCTGAACAGTTCAAATTACCATTGGTATTAATATCCTGACAAAAACTGTGTAATAAGAGCTCCAAGGAATGTGTTTCCAAAGCCAAGCAGCTGCATGCAAGCTTTACATTACCAACTATAATGCAAGCATCAGAAGGAGCAGTAAAGCATGCTGCTATTGTACTCAATCCACACTATAGACACTGTAGAATTTGGTGGAGGAGGGAAAATAGAATGGGGCTGTTTGCTCTATTGGATAAATGGGCAAACACTCAAAAGGTTATGGAAAGCTTTACCAGAAGATGCGAAGAAATGACCAAATCATTATTAATATACAGTCCCAGTTAGTGTAATGGTCAGTAGTCCCAATACAACCATCCATATAGTATATACATATACATATACAGTACACATACATATATACACTAGAGTGCCTGTTAAAATTTTAGAAACACCCAGACTTTTATTGCTTTTGGGACACATGGATGTTTATTTTGATTGTATGCAATAAACTAGGTAAAGGTAAAAAAAAAAAAAAACAGACAAGAATTAGACAGCGATTGACTAGAAGAAAATTCGGTGGACACTGGTAAATCTGGCAACTGGTAAGATCTTTGACATCTTGGCTCTAACAGAAACCTTATATAAGGCAGATAACAGGAGAGATGTTAGCAGACTGCCTCACACCCCCAGTCAAACATGGATGTGAAAGCTTAATGAAATTGGGTTATTTTTTAAGTAGAAACAAAAACTGAACCAACATGGCAACCATTCCATACTTCAACACCATTTAATTTTATCTGGACTTCTGCTCATTGTGAAAAGCTGCTGTTCATGCTGCCTTTTTTTAAATAAAATAAATAAAATAAAGTTGAACATCTGAACATTTCTATATTTATTGTAGTCTATACTATACTAATCTACACGATACCAATCTATACTATACATATAAACAAAAGGAACATGCATTTGTCTCTCAAATACCATCAAAGACAAAGTACTTCCAAACTTTTGAAAGGTGCTGTATACTTATACGCATTATAGACCTGGATGGGATTAGATAAGTGTGGTAATCAGATAATATAAAAAATAAGATTTCAAGGACCTTTACTGTTTTATGACAAAATAAGGTTTTATAAAATAAGTTCCAAAAAGGTATTTATTTATTAATGTTTTATACCTGACACACAATGAGCTTAGACAAAACACTATAAATGGGTGGCACATTTGTGCTCTACTGTGCAGCAACCTTGAATACAAGCATCTCTATCTGCACTGAAATCCATTTTGCCGTCTTTTGGCATTTACCTCTCTCTAATGAATGAGTGTAGCCTGCTAAAAACTCAGCCTTTATTAGCTCGCTGAAAAAACACATATAGAAAACACATTCTTTCCTCCATATATTATTCTGAAAACAAAACAGGATTAGTCCCTAGTCCTTATTCCTGTGTTTTCTGTTTTCTGTGATTGTTGTTGTATGTAGCACCAGGGTTCAGGAGGAATGTTTCACTGTGTAATGCGTCAGTTATATATGGTTGAAATGACAATAAAAGCTTCTTGACTTGACTTGACTGACATACTGACATCTCTTTACTACAAGAGACAATTACAATGTCTATTGTAAAATACATCATGTAACGGTGCTAAGCAGGCAAATGCAGCGCAAAAATGTGAAGAATCTCTTCATTAACCGTACACTGAACTCATTATATTTAGCATACAATCCCATTCGCTCAACGTATACTGCCATTACACACACACACACACACACACACACACACACACACACACACACACACACACACACACACACACACACACACACACACACACACACTCTTCCTACATACAACCCTAAGCTATCTGTATACCAGAAATGGAATTTAGTTTGTTGACAGAAGATCTCCTCCACTGATTACATCCTGATGAGAAACCTCACCACCTAGTTTGCATACAGCACTAAGCAGATCAGCTGAGTGCAACACCACACCAAGCAGTACATATATTCTTGCTCCAAACATAACACTACTTATTTAACCCAAAAATATCTGTTTTGATGTTTTGGTCATATATCAGCTGTCCATGAAACATTTTTCCAGTAGACTTCTGGCTTGTCGATGTGATCTTTAAACAAACTGCAGACAGCCAGCAATGTTCTATTTGGAATGTTCAATTTGCACGTCTATCACAGGTCTTGAATCCCCTTAATTTCTATCTCAATCTATCTCTGTGACATATGTGATTTTACTCGTTTAGTGTAACAACAGATTACCAAAATACCCAGAGCGGTGTGCTGCTTACTTTCAGGTAAGTTGATTGTTTTGTGCGTGGGGTATTGCGGGAGTTGGTTTTAGTTTAACAGGGGATACAGTTGTGTGTTTTAGTGTGGTGTACCCTCAGTGCTCCCGTGGTGCAGCATCACAGCTATCACGTGATCTAGGTCGGGGTGCCAGCTGTTACTGTTACCGCCTTTAGAAAAGATAACGTATGAGTTCTGTATCTGCTGTGATATCATAAGTAAAGTGTTGTAATTATAAACAACCTACATGCTTTTAAATCAGGGTTGTAGTGATGTGTTGCTTTTTTTATGTGTCTGTGTGTGTTAGAGCAGATCGAGTGAGAGCATGTCATGCTAAAATAGCTCTTTTCCTATCCTTTGTTCTTTGAGCCACACTGCTGCTTTAACTGCTTTGTTATGCCGTATGATAGATAGATAGATAGATAGATAGATAGATAGATAGATAGATAGATAGATAGATAGATAGATAGATAGATAGATAGATAGATAGATAGATAGATAGAGACAAATAAATATTCATGGCACAAGTAGAAACTTAAGTGAAAGATTGTATAAAAATTTAAACATAAGAAGAGTAATAGGGTAATAGGCAAAACACATTGTCAGATAATAAAGAACGTAGGAGAATAGTTGCAGGAAATTGTATAAGACACAGATAGTAATATGTTTCTATTAGAGCATGAGTTCATGGATGATAGTTTATATATATATATATATATATATATATATATATATATATATATATATATATATATATATATATATAAAGAGAGAGAGAAAGAGAGAAACAACGAATAGAGAGAACGAGAGAGAGAGAGGGAGGAATGCACTGAATGGGGGAGGGGGAGCTAAGAGCTGGTGCAGGTTTCCAGCTTCTTGCAGGAGAAAAACTCACTTAACAAACAAAAATAACCCGCTCAAGAAAAGTATCTAATTTAATTTGAGTCTGTTATCTCAATAAAACTATTAACATCAAATGTGTACAATACATACAGATACAAAGAAATTACAATAATAGGTATTAAAAGGGACAGGAACTAAGCCCTCCCCTCTCCATACAGCATACACTTGTTGCTAGGAGATGATCGCATCGCTTTTGGTTCCCAGAGACTGAAAATTTGAGTCTTGAATACTCAGTACTCAGTGTATCTCAAGCAGCAATTTACAGCATCAAAGTTGAGCCTCTGGACTTGAGCTATATCACAAACATGAATTCTTCACAGAAGAAACAAGTGGACTGCAAGAACTTTGCAGAACTATCTTTAAATGAGTCACAGATTTCAGTTCAGTGGAGCTCGGAGGTGACATCATGTCTCTTTTGGAGCATTATTTACAATGAGTTTTTGCTGAACCTGTCAATATTTACAATTCTGATACTCTTCACCTTTTCACTGGTTGTTAACATTTATCTGCTCCTGGGACTGGAACACTCAGAAGCTCTTTCCTGGAAACCACGGTATGTGCTTTTGAAGAATCTCATTGTAAGTGATTTGCTGCTGACGGTGACGATCAGCCTTCCGGCTCTTCACTGCTTGCTGTGGCGTGAAACTATGATCTACAATTTTAGATGCATAGCGCAATATTTCACTGGTGCGGTCGCGATCCTTGGCTCGCTTCTGACCATCACCTCCATGGCTTTGGAGCGCTTTGTGTACACGTGCCACGGCATCCACTACCTGGGGATCATGACCAACATGCGCTTGTACTGTTTCATGATTCTCATCTGGTTGTTGGCTTTAGCAGGTGCTGGATCTTCTACCGCCCTGGTGCTGATGAGCAGGGCAAATTTTGGTTGCATCCTTGCAGGGTTTGTGTGTGAGCCGGAAGTTTTACAAGCCCAGCTTGAGCCATCAAACTATTTTGAGACGTTCAACAAAATCTTCATCGGATCTGTGCTTTTCCTGTGCCTTCTCGTTTTCTCCTTCTCATGTGGCCGTATGTATCAGGAAGCTCGGCAGGTGCAGCAGCCGTTCCAACAGGACAATGCCCGTGCTAGATGTACAATCTTATTCTACTTTGCCATCTTTTTGCTTCAGTTGTTTCCAAGCATTATCAAATTGATTACTATGTTCAGCAGGGATGTAGACAATCATATCTACATGATAATGCTGTCATTGGTGCCACCATGTGTCAATCCAGTGGCATACGGTATTAGAAATAAAGAGGTGAGTCAGGCACTTGGGCGACTTTGTGGGTGTAAGAAGCTTAAAGAGCTATTTTGTCGTTAAGCTGTTTAAGTAAACACAACAAAATGTCTGTCAGGAGCCTTTTTGTGTGTATATGTTGTGCAGTCAGCTATGTTTTAATGTGTTCACTGAAAGTTGTAAAACTTCAACCAAGTCGTATGTGCTGTGTATTTGAGCAAGCCTTTTCTAGGCATTTTCAATTAGTAATCCAAGTTTTTTACTTCTAATATGCCAAATATATGTGAAGCATAAACTGAGTACAAACTGCATTATACATCAGAAACCACAGGACTATCCGAGAACCTCTGCTGGACCTTTGAGTAATGCTTTTAACTTCAAAACTGCTTATCTTAATTCTGAATCACCATTCATTTTCATTCTAATGAAATATGTGCCAAATTAACAAATCAAAAATGTTGACTATGTAATTCCTAGATAAGATGCACCTTTTTCAGCTGCTCACTGTTGTAACATACAGGCATTCATACAGGTAGTCGTCAACTTAAGACTACGATTGGGACTGATAGACCGGTCGTAACATGATTTGGTCATAAGTAGAGTAGGCTATATGTACAGTACTGTGAAATTATGCCGGAAGCTGGTACGCCGCGGCTATCGATTGTGGTCGAATGGTCGTAAGTTGCATAGGTCGTAAGGTGTGTGTGTGTGTGTGTGTGTGTGTGTGTGTGTGTGTGTGTGAATAAAAATCTGTTTAATTATCCTTATAACTTATGTATCCAAAAAACAAACAATTCTGAAAATGTTAATAGATTTTTGTATTTATGGTTCAGGTTGGATTTTTTTTATGTATTTAATATACAAATGTTTGAAAGTAATTTTGTTTGATCTAATTAAGTTATTTCTGTTTTTTCTATTAAAGTGTGATGTGCAGTATATGTTTATATATATTTATTTTCATTTTTTGTGCAGTTAAATAATAGTGTTATTTGTAAAATAAAAATGTTTGCCCAATTTTGTTTGTGTTACTTATTGGTAGGTTTGGATAATTTGTGTGATAGGGAGGGTACTTGGGGAGTGGGGTTGTTTGGGGTAGGAGCTGATAGAGGTTTGAATGGCAATAGTGGTGAAGGTGTTGGACTTTTGATTGGAAGGTTGTGAGTTCAAATCCCAACACCACCAAGCTATGGGCTTAAATTTCATTTAACAGTAGGGGGGACAATAAATATAAAATTTCTCATGAGCAAATAATAGACAAATAATAGTCAAATTGTACTTATAAAGACACAGTGTCCCCACAGTGAAAAACTTTGCTTTTATCATTATTATTGTAGCATGGTGACTGCGTCATTATGGTTATTTTCAACGTTTCTCTCAGGTTCAATGACAAAGCAAAACAAGGAATAAAAAAAAAAGTCAAAGTTTTTATTTAAAGTTAATGAAAACACTTAAGAACAGAATAGAAATTGATTATACAAAAAAATACAGTGGGGTCAGTTCGGACGTAGCACAGTGCTCATTTAGTAAATGCACAGATAAACAAAAAGCCTGCCAAGTCGCCCCAAATAAAACACTACATGTGAAACGGCTTTGGCGTGGTAGTTGCAGTGTACTATGCTACAAGCTATCGTAAACAAGCTAACGTTAACTAGATAAGTCATATTTTAATCGCTAATAGAGCACATTCATTGAAAATTACCCCCCCCCCCTCCCCCACCCATCCGAGGGTTGTCCCCCCCCAGGATTTCCGCCCATGCACCAAGCTGCCACTGCTAAACCCCCTTCTAAAGGACCCTTAACCGCCAAGTACTAGAAATGAGAATAAGTGTGCTAAATGTGTATTTACAGACATTTTACATTCTCACACACTGTTATTCTAGAGTGTTTAATCCCTAATGTTAAGCGTAGATGGTTCAAACTGAACTCTGATGTACAGAACAGCTAAACCTTGTCCCTTCTTCAGGATATTCATCTTTAGCCTCAGGATTCCTGTGCATTGTAGTTTGTTAATGCTTTTAAACGTTCCTGAAGATTTTACTTCTCACTCCCATGTGAAAAAAATTGTTTATTTCTGTAAATTATTTGAAATTAGTCAAGTCAAGTCAAGTCCAATTTATTTCTATAGCGGTTTTCACAACAGACATTGTTTCAAAGCAGCTTTACAATTTAGCTTTAAATGAGTTCAGCATTGTGCATGAAGTTCTAATTAAACTATCTGTATACTTTAATATATTTTAAAGTTTCAAGTTTAATTTTCTCACATGATGTACAAATGTCAGTGACAGTTTGTACAATGAAATGCTTAAAATGAGGCTACAGCAAACTACAGCAAATATAAAAATTAAAAGGTAATAATGAGGCAAAAGAAAGTTATAATTGTCTACAAGTGTGTGCAGAGACTGTTTGTATATATACATAAATATTTACATATATGTTTGAATTATTTTCTAAAACAAACTAACATGTTGAATGACACATTTTCCACAAAGCTATTCCTTACAGTTCTAATAAATATAATAATAATAATAATAATAATAATAATAATAATAATAGATTCTTTTAACAAGTGTATAATAAAAGATAGTTGTCTCTCTTACTGTTGATCTGTGTCTGGTCATGGTGCTTCTTTGCATTCTCATGGCTCTGTACTGCTAGAATATATCTACGATGCGTGTGTTTCCTTATTGGGTAAGAAGACATAGTAACCAAAGATGTGTGAGCCCAGATAAATACTTCCTTTATAACTTGCATACTCACATCGTAAAGATCCTATCACATGTTTGACTGTGTTACCGCAAAGAGCCACATCATACACATGGGCACACATGAACATCAGCCATTCCTTCCTCTCACACACACACACACACACACACACACACACACACACACACACACACACCTCTTCATTGTAAATGTCACACACCAACATGATAATGACAGAAATTGACTCATACAGTACTAAGACCACAGGACAGTTATTTTCAACAATGAACATTGTGTGCACTGTCTCACACACACAAACTCTCAGTTCAATCAAGTCCACAAACAAAAATATAATCATTTATAATAGCGTTTTTTTTTTACTATGCATGTTACTTAGTGGGACTCCTGCCATTCAAGGTCAGAGTGCAACTGTGATTCAATAGCCATGTTAATGTCCGATATTCTGTGTTCAACAGTGTGGCGGGACAGTTGGATGTCTGATACAATGCGTTTTAGGTTGTCGTTTTCAGAAGACAAGATTTCAACAACGTCATTATTATTATTTATTTAATGAACTCCCCTTCATTGTATGGATTTTTAGCTTGTGTAATGTTCCAAACCAGTTAAAACTGTATCTGCTTTTCTGCCTGACTTTTCAAAGTGACCAACTTGTGCTTGTGAAGTTCAGTCCCTTTTGGAAATTCCTGGTCGAGGTTACCATGGAGTGAGCTGAAGTGGCGCTGAAGATTTTAAACTTTGAAATGCGCTAATGATGCCTGACATAAGGCAGATAAGACATAGGGCGTCCTGTGTTTATTTTCATATTTTCGTTTTGCTGTGCACTTTTTCCTGCCATTTTGAGAGTGAACTTGACACAAATTGTTTACTTTAGGTAAGTAAACAATTTGCATATCGAAGTTTGTGTTTGTGTTTTTTTTTAAATGTGCGTGTTCGCTTCGCTTGAGTTCATTATTGTATTTTCGTAAAATGCGCATGTGTCCCAGTAGGCGCAAGATCATTTAAATCTTAAAAATAACGTATTAAACTCAAGCGAAGTGAACACGCTGTTGAAATGTATTCTTTAGTAGCCTTGGCGAACCTTCCTATCTTGACCTTCTTGGAGATAGGATGCTCCTGTCTTTGCTGACCTGTACATTTTGTGCTATCGCGTGACTGGATGTTAGAAGACCAAGGGCGTTCAGTTAGAAGATAGCTATAAGCACATCCTGTTCCCTTTTCTTACGCACATATGTTTCTGACCCCTATCTCTGTCAACACACGATGACTCTGTCCGTGTCGCAATGACCTCTCCGCCTTTCCTACGCTGGCTTGGACTGATGTGTACATATACCCTGCTTTGCAGCCCAGTTCTCTGAGCAGTGGTATTGAATAAACCAGACTTGATTTTAATCGTGTGGGTTGTTCTTTCATTGCTCCGGAGTGCTCCTAAGGCCTTGCAGAGAAGAGACACAGACGAGAGGGCAGGGGATCTTTCTTACAATTTGGTGACCCCGACGTGATACTCTCGACCAGGTAAGACATGTTTGATTGACTACCTGGTTGGCAGTATTTGGACTAGGATATCTCCTTCAGGGGAAGGTAGACCTCAGTATTGGTATTACTGAGCAGGTATAGTATTAGGGTATTCCTGTATAGCCCCTGAAAGGAAGGAGCACCTCAGTATTATAGTTACTGGGCAGAGCGCGCTGTAAAACAAAAGGAAAAATATTCTCTCTGTGTCTCTTGCCTGTATTGCTGATAAGTATTGGTGTTGGTATTTTAAAATGGGAAACTCATACCCTAAGCCTGAGCCTGGAGAGACGCCTTCTGTTTGGATGCAACGTTGTGGTCTAACATACTTCGTTACCCCTTATCTTGACAATTTAGCTGGTTGGACTGAGGCAACCCCTCAGATTCCACCTTACCCCAGAGAGGATACATTCGACCCAGGATATTTAGCCTCCGCTTATCGCATGATTTATGAAGGCCTCGGAGATCCACAATGGAATCTCGGTTAGATGCGGGAATGTTATGGGCGATGGTATGAGATGAAGAAAATCTGTGACGAACGTAAAAACATCTACACTCCAAAAAGAGTATTGAAGGGTATTCCAAAACCTAGGAACCCAACAGATCCTGGTCTTTCAACTCCCATACCACTCTCCATTTCTCTCGCTAAACCGCCGCCTTATTCGGGGGGAAAAAAAGAGGTATTGCCCAATGCGCCTGACCGTGACCCCGAACCACCTCCAGTGGCTAATATGTATCCATCGCTAGCCGCGATGAAGGTCTCCGACACAGGAGAAACCTCAGCCAAGAAAAACCCAAAGAAGGGGCTAAAAAAGAAACCCAAGGAAGAGGAATCTAGTGATTCCAGTTCCGACTCTAGCTCTGACAGCTCAGACGATGACAGTGACCCTGATGATGTTGGTCCCGATGCTGGGACGCTTCCCGATCCTCCCCCGTGGAATGCAGCATGTGTATGGGTAGCTAAACTCTCAGGAGTACAGGTTACTCCGCCTTCACCATCTGCTCTTAAAGATATCATTAGTCTCTTGCCCTCCCCCGATAAACCTCTGCCTTTTGTCGATATGTTAATCAAAAGTTCGCGTAACTGTCAGCTGACTGGCGCAGATTATAGATTCATCTTGCAAAGTAAACTAGGCGATAGTTATGACGAGGATAGTTTGCTTGGACACGTCCCGGTGTTAAAATATTCGAATGACAAAGTAGTTAATGAGGAGATAAAGGAGGAGGAGGAGGGGGGAGAGGCGGCAGGAGGAGCAGAAGAAGGAGTACGGCCGCGTAGAAAGAAGAAAACAACACGAGTAAGATCCACCTTGTTCTGGAAAGATAATCCAGACGCCCTGATAACGTTGACGTCCTCCATATGAGGCCAAGGTTAAACATTTGACGCCTGGGTTTATTAAACAATATCCTTTATTACCTGAAAAAACTACTGGCATTGACTCTATTTTGAATTCTCTTTTGCAACAGGGCGTTGTCACCCCATGCGTCAGCCCATACAACACACCTGTTAATCCTATTCCAAAACCAGATGGCTCGTGGAGATTCACCCAAGATCTGCGAAAAATAAACGAACTGATTATTCCAGTCGCACCAATTGTCCCTGACATCTCCTCCATTATAGCCTCAATTCCATGTACTCATACAGTCTTTTCTGTGATTGACCTCTGTTCTGCTTTCTTCAGTGTTCCTGTAGGGAAGGAGACGCAGGCTCTCTTTGCCTTCACACACAGGAGGCAGCAGTACACGTGGACTAGGCTGCCACAGGGGTATATCGATTCCCCTGCGGTCTTCGAGACCACGGTCAAGAACGCCCTGCCGAGCCTCTGCCTCCCCCCTGATTCAGTGGTTCTACAGTACGCTGATGATCTCCTGGTAACTGCTACCGACTATGACACCTGCCAGGCGGCCACCCTGGCCCTAGTCAAGCACCTGGCTGCAAAGGGTTTCAAAGTATCCAAGACGAAACTACAGTTCTGCCAGAACACTGTCCGGTACCTGGGCTATGAACTCTCTCAGGGTTCCAGGAAACTGACTGCTGAACGAATACAAGTCATCATGGACACTCAGCGGCCCGCCACTAAACAGGCACTGCAGGCTTTCCTCGGCCTTATCAACTACTGCCGTCAGTGGATTCCAGACTGCTCTTTGTATGACAAGTGTCTGCGCACTGCGGTGAAGCATTCTGATCCCTCAACCGCGCCCTTGACATGGAATCCGGAAATGCTGGCCGCCTTCGGGGCCTTGAAACGAGCCCTGTGTACGGCTCCCACACTGGGACTGCCTAACTACAGCCTTCCGTTCCACCTGTACGTGGCAACTCAACCAGGCACAGCATCTGGGGTGTTGGCTCAGGAACATGGGGGAGGCATGCGACCTTGTGCGTTTCTTTCAAAATCCCTTGACTCCGTGGCTCAGGGTTTGCCGGCCTGTCTTCGTGCCGTTGCCTCCTGTGCTCTGATGGTAACTGATGCTGAAAAGATCGTTCTATCTCATCCTCTGATTCTGCACACCTCACATCAGGTAACACAGATATTATGCAATCTAAACACGCAGCACATGTCTTCCCAACGTCGCTCAGGGTATGAGACTGTTTTGTTGGCCACTGAGCAGTTAACTATACGTCCCTCGTCTTCCCATGACACTGTAGCTCGCGCCCTACAGCGCCTGCTTAGCGCACGGGAAGACTGTATGGGGGGCTCCGACCATGATTGCCTCACCGAAATTGTCAATGACACCAGTATTCGCTCTGACCTATCCTCTGTTCCCCTACAGATAGGCGATGTTCTCTTTGTTGATGGCTCCTGCTCCAAACCTAGTGATGGTGTTTACCTTTGTGGTTATGCTGTCTGTCGCCTGCCTAACTCTGTTCTTGAGTCTTTTTCTCTCCCTTTCTCCTCTGCCCAGGCTGCTGAACTCTTCGCTCTCACTCGTGCCTGTGTTCTCGCGGAGGACACCGACGTCACCATTTATACTGACTCCCGTTATGCCTTCGAGGTGGCTCACGACTTCGGCCGCATCTGGCAATCTCGGGGCTTGATGGCAAACCCATTTCACACGCATCATTAGTACAAGATCTAATGATGCCATACATCAACACCTTCCCACACCTGAGACACCTTTTCAGGAATGGCAGATCGATTTCACACACATGCCAAGACAGGGCCCTTTCAGATATCTTTTGGTAATGGTGGATAAATTTTCACGGTGGGTAGAGGCTTTCCCTTGTAGCAAGGAAAACGCTAGAGTCGTGGTTCAAAAGCTAACTACTGAGATAATTCCTAGATATGGCATCCCTGTAGGAATTGATTCTGATAAAGGAACCCCATTCACCTCCAAGGTCACTCAACTTCTGTGCAAGGAGCTGAAGATTAATTGGCATTTCAATATTCCGTACCACCCACAATCATCAGGCATTGTGGAACGCGCTAATCGTACAATAAAGGACAAAATTCGTACAGCCATGCACGCATCTGGCTCCAAAAATTGGCTGCATGCCCTCCCACTCGTTCTCGCCGATATGCGAATGACCGCACAAGTTGCCCTTGATCATCTTTCACCGTATGAACTTGTAATGGGGCGACCCTTTCCCCTCCCATGGCGACGAGGCAAACAGGCTGTGGGTACGGGGGACCTAGATGTGCATCTCAGCGAGTACGCTGCAGGGTTGCTGCAAACATTAGACGATTATTGGACACGGGTAAATGCAAGGAGACCCCCAATTCCGACTAAAAACACTCACCCCTTTAAGGTAGGGGATCGAGTCCTGGTGAAGAAATTGGACAAAATGGGAACACCCTTGGGTGAGACCCCATACAGTGAACCTGCAGACGTGATCGCTGTGACTCGTACGGCTGTATTAACTGATCTCTTTCCACAGTGGATCCACGCCGGACAACTGAAACATGCCCAAAAGTGATAATTGTTATAAAGATATATACTTAACTGTGGTGTTCTTATATGTCCTAGTGATCAGAAGTAAGAACTGACGGCCATTGGTAGAACTTATTCTTCCACAGAGTTGAAGAGGGGGAATGGTCTAAGTAAGCCTGTGGATGACCTCCGTCGCACCTCAGACCTTCCTGTGCCGCCTCTTCGGACATTCTCCACATTGCAGGAAGTGTCGGGAGAAGCAGCGAGGGACTGAACAGCAACCTCTTCTCGAGAAAAGCGCAGCCAGTGACCGGTATGGCTGCCATCGTTCCACTACTCCTCACCCTGCTTGGGACAGGGTTACCCGTCCAAGCCCATCCACATGACATTTTGCGTTTGCGAAATCCATCTAATGATCAATACACTGATACATTCATGTAATTATACTTATTAGTTATTAAGTATAAAAGAGGGGATTGTTGAAATGTATTCTTTAGTAGCCTTGGCGAACCTTCCTATCTTGACCTTCTTGGAGACAGGATGCTCCTGTCTTTGCTGACCTGTACATTTTGTGCTATCGCATGACTGGATGTTAGAAGACCAAGGGCGTTCAGTTAGAAGATAGCTATAAGCACATCCTGTTCCCTTTTCTTACGCACATATGTTTCTGACCCCTATCTCTGTCAACACACGATAACTCTGTCCATGTCGCAATGACCTCTCCGCCTTTCCTACGCACTATGGCTTGGACTGATGTGTACATATACCCTGCTTTGCAGCCCAGTTCTCTGAGCAGTGGTATTGAATAAACCAGACTTGATTTTAATCGTGTGGGTTGTTCTTTCATTGCTCCGGAGCGCTCCTAAGGCCTTGCAGAGAAGAGACACAGACGAGAGGGCAGGGGATCTTTCTTACACACGCACATAAAAAAAAAAACACGAACACAAACTTTAATACGAACGTAAGAGCCGCATGAAACCAGGCAAAGAGGCGCATGCGGCTCGAGAGCGACGGGTTGGCCACCCCTGATATAGACAATGAACAGATAACAAAGGAATGTGTTTAGAGAACAGTGTGAGAACCATCCTAAAACCATCCAACTGTTCTTACCTTACCAGAGGTGGCAAAAGTACACACATCATTTACTTAAGTAGAAGTACAGATACTCATGTTTTAAAATACTTGGGTAAAAGTTGAAGGACTGATTAAACCTTTTTACTCAAGTGAACGTAAAGAAGTTTTGGCTCTGACATGTACTTAAGTGAAAAGTAGTTATTACTTTCACCTGTTTTAGTGACACATTGGTAACTGGACCTCACCTCATATTTATATTAGGGCTGTCAATAAAATTAAATATTTAATCGCAACTTAATCGCACATTTCTATCTGTTCTAAATGTACCATATATTAATACTTCCTGTTTTTAATACTTTAAGCAACATGGACATGGAGAAATGTGGATGCAACATAGAGCATGAAGACAAAAAATTCTTGTAAATGTTTTAAAGTAATTATGCTGGTTAAAATTACGTAAATCATGAGGACACCAAACGGAGCCTTTGCTATGCTTCCACACGGACAGTTAATGAGGTGATACCGGAGAAACTGCACCTCAAGTCATGTCAAGAAGCTTTTGTCATAATCATACCGATTTTATGGTATGGTATGGTTTTATGATATAAATATGACTGATTTATGTAATCATACTAATTACATAATCAGAAAATATTTTCATTCGATGTGACTGTGGTTTATGTAAAAGGCATTTAAGGTTTTATATATATATATATATATATATATATATATATATATATATTATGTCTGTGAGGCAAATATTCACTGAGATTCAGGTTGTTTTATTCATGTGTTTGTGAAGGGAGATGACATGGCAGAGAGCACACACTGTCTGTTTATTTTAAAAAGCACAGCGTTTTGTTGTTATTATAAGTGTATACAAATAAAATTAGACATGTTACAGAATGATGTATTGTTCTTATCTGTACGATTAATACAGACAGTCATTTACGTTGATTTTGTTGTTTTATTTGAGACTTGGCGTGGCCCGGGTTCGATCCCCGGTCAGGGAACCAACCCCAGCCACTCTTAGTGCCGGTCCCAAGCCCAGATAAATGGGGAGGGTTGCGTTAGGAAGGGCATCCAGCGTAAAAACGTGCCAAATCAAACATGCGGATGATCCGCTGTGGCGACTCCTAATGGGAGAAGCCGAAAGAAAGTTTATTTGAGACTTGGCGCATAAATAAAACAAATGTTTACCGATTACAAATATTTTTCGGTGGAGCTTATGTATTTATTTTATAACCAAGTAAAGAAAGGATGTCGTGAGTAAATGTATGTTTTGCTGAAGGTTTTACTTTCTCCTCTTTTATATATATATTTTTTTTTCCTTTTTTTAAATAAAAATGGTAAAACAGAAATGCACGCTGATTTGATAGCGCGTTAATAAAATTTAGTGCTGTTTAAAATAATTTTAATTTTATATTAATTTATATATTATATTTAATATATTATATTAAATTAATATTTATAATAATACAAAACAAATTAAAAATGTTGTTATCTAATGAATGTGTTCAGGCTGAACATCCACAAATAGAACACAAGCAGAGAAAAGATGATGATGATAGTCTGTGGTGTGTGAGAGCCAGGACATTATACACACTGAAAAAAACCTAACCTAACCTGATTGGGTAAGAAGACATAGTAACCAGAGAAGTGTGAGCCCAGATAAATACTTCCTGTATACCTTACATACTCACATAGTAAAGATCCTATAGACACTGAACAGATAACATAGGAATGTGTTTAGAACCAGTGTGAGGACCATCTTAACACTAACAATATAGCTGCAAGCAGCGATGGCAGGCCCAAGTGCATCAAGTGGGTAAATATCAGTGGACTATTTAGGGCCCGAGCACCGAGGAGCAGGCCAGAATGGCCTGCACCAAAGGTGCGAAGCCCTATTGTTTTCCTTAGAATTTATTCTTTTTTTTATTTATTATTATTTTTTTTTAAACACATTGGCCATTTGGGGCCCTTAACGTACTCGAAAACTGTTGAAATTTGGCACACACGTCAGAGTCCTTTGTCACTAGGGCCGGACAAAGGCTGGAATATGGGCATGGCAGGGGGGCTCTGTAGCGCCCCCTGAAATGCAAAAACAAACATTGGTGCACAGATCCGGCAATTATGTTCGCACATGCACGAGAGTTGGTACGCATATAGACCTCATCAACCCGAACAACTTTTGCCCTCAAAAATATGAGCTCCGCCCAACAGGAAGTCAGCCATGTTGGGTTGTTTTATAAGTGCATGCGGTGAACTTTTAAATACTCCTCCTAGGGAATTCATGCGATTGACATCAAACATGGTAAACATGATGCGAGACATTGCACTTGCTAATTTGCGAAGGGATTTTTGATATTTTGAACGCTGCTGCCATGGCGAGGCGACAAATTTATGGCGAATTCAGGGAAACAGGTAGTGTCTAATATCTAAAGCATAAAATTTCTTATTTGGATGACACGCAGTGTGTATGTTCGGCCAAGGATTCCGATCTCATCGATGTGCCTATCGTGAATCTCGGACATAGCGCCACCAACAGGCGCCAGGAAGTGTGTCAGTCACAAACGGTGGATTTTTTGACAGTTGCATGTGATGACCTTTTAAATACCCCTCCTAGGATATTCATGCGATTGACACCAAACGTAATCAACATGATGCCGAGACATTGTAGATGATAAATTGCAACGTGATTTTTGATATCTCGAACGCTGTTCCCATGGCAACGCGTCAAACTTTACTTTTATTTCAGGCATATTTAAGGTTTTTGGCATGCTTAGATTACCTTGAAATTTGACACATACATCACATTTATCGGCTGTTAAGTGTGGACAAAAAGGTCGGACAATGGTGTGTCTCTTAAGTGGCTCACTAGCGCCCCTGTTTGTTTAAAATGTGGGGTTTCTTTTACCTACAGTCCCCAAATGAGTGAGTAACAACATAAAAAAGTCCACTGATATTTACCCACTTGATGCACTTGCCCACCGTGCATTGTTTTCTGGGAGGCACCGTATAGCGATACACGAACGTGCGAGGGCCCGCCATCGCTGCTTGCAGCTATATTTTATGTTGTTACTGACCCATTTGGGGACTGTAGGGAAAAGAAACCCCACATTTTAGACAAACGGGGGCGCTAGTGAGCCACTTAAGAGACACACCGTTGTCCGACCTTTTTGTCCACACTTAACAGCCGACTAATGTGATGTATGTGTCAAATTGCAAGTTAATCTAAGCACGGCAAAAGCCTTAAATATGCCTGAAATAAAAGTAAAGTTTGACGCGTTGCCATGGGAACAGCGTTCGAGATATCAAAAATTCCTTTGCAATTTATTATCTACAATGTCTCGGCATCATGTTGATTACGTTTGTTGTCAATTGGATGAATATCCTAGAAGGAGTATTTAAAAGGTCACCACATGCAACTGTCAAAAAATCCACCTTTTGTGACTGACACACTTCCTGGCGCCTGTTGGTGGCGCTATGTCCAAGATTCACAATAGGCACATCGACGCGATCGGAATCCTTGGCCGAACATACACAGTGTGTGTCATCCCAATAAGACATTTTTTCCTTTAGATATTAGACACTTCCTTTTCTCTGAATTCGCCATAAATTAGTCGCCTCGCCATGGCAGCACCGTTCGAGATATCAAAAATCCCTTCACAATTTAGCAAGTGCAATGTCTCGGCATTATGTTCACTACGTTTGATGTCAATCGCATGAATTCCGAAAGTTGTTCGGGTCGATGAGATCTATATGCGTACCAACTCTTGTACATGTGCGTACATAATTGCCCGATCTGTGCACGAATGTTTGTTTTTGAATTACATGGGGCGCTACAGAGCCCCCCCTGCCACGCCCATATACCAGCCTTTGCCCGAACCTGGGGACGCACGACTCTGACATGTGTGCCAAATTTCAAGAGTTTTTGAGCATGTAAGGGACCTCTAATGGCCATTTGTTTGAAGAAAAAAAAAAAAGAAAATAATAATTCTAAAGAAAAATATAGCTGGCGGGCCCTCGCACGTTAGGCCCTAATAATAAATATAGCTGCAAGCAGCGATGGCGGGCCCTCGCATATTTGTGTATCGCTATATGGTGACTCCCAGAAAACAATGCACGGTGGGCAAGTGCATCAAGTGAGTAAATATCAGTGGACTATTGTATGTTGTTACTGACCCATTTGGGGACTGTAGGGAAAAGAAACCCCACATTTTAGACAAACGGGGGCACTAGTGAGCCACTTAAGAGACACACTGTTGTCCGACCTTTTTGTCTACACTTAACAGCCGACTAATGTGATGTATTTGTCAAATTTCATGTTAATCTAAGCACGGCAAAAGCCTTAAATATGCATAAAATAAAAGTAAAGTTTGACGCATTGCCATGGGAAAGGCGTTCGAGATATCAAAAATCCCTTTGCAATTTATCATCTACAATGTCTCTGCATCATGTTCACCACTTTTGGTGTCAATCGCATGAATATCCTAGGAGGAGTATTTAAAAGTTCACCGCATGCACTTATAAAACAACACAACATGGCCGACTTCCTGTTGGGCGGAGCTAATAGGTTTGATTGTGAAAGTTGTTCGGGTCTATGAGATCTATATGCATACCAACTCTCGTACATGTGCATACATGTTTGCCCGATCTGTGCACCGATATTTGTTTTTGCATTTCAGGGGGCGCTTCAGAGCCCTACTGCCACGCTTATGTTCCAGTCTTTGACCGGTCCTAAAGGCAGACGACTATGACGTCTGTGCCAAATCTCCGGTGTTTTTGAGCATGTTAAGGCAACCAAAGTGCATGCCAAGTGCTTAAATACGCCTGAAAATGAAAGTAAAGTTTCTAAGATTCTTGGTTCTGAGAATTAAAGACAGGAGGTGGAGCTGGAGGTAGCAGAGCTAAACATGTTTAGGTTTTCATTGGGAGTGATAACAATGGACAGGATTAGATTAGAGGGACAGCACATGTAGGATGTTTTGGGGACAAGGTGAGGGAGGTGTGATTGAGATGGTTTGGACATGTGCAGAGGAGGGACATGGGAAAAATCAGTAGGAGAATGCTGAGGATGGAGCCATCAGGAAGGAGGAAAAAAGGAAGGCTATGGATGAGGTTTATGGATGTGGTGAGGGAAGACATGCAGGTAGTTGGTTTGAAAGGCAGATGTAAAGGACAGAGTGATATGGAGATATGCTGTGGTGACCCCTAACAGGAGCACATAAAAGAAGAAGACGAGATCATAATATACCAAGATTAATGTAATCCTCAGACTTTTCCAAGTTTTATGAAACAGCCCTTTTTTAAAAAAATAAACAACCTTGTTTTTTGGAACGTCTCGCATACACCAAAGTCTGATCACTATGCTGGGGAAGTGGCAGCTCAGTGGTTAAGATGTTGTGATCAACAGGTTCAACAAAGCTCTTAACCTTCAACTGCTCAGCTTTATAAATGAGATAATTGCAAGCTGCTCTGGATAGATTAGATTTACATTTTTCACTGCCATAGACTCATAACTATTTGCTTGTACTTGTTCAACAGGGTCTGCACTTTCATTTTTCACTGCTATAGTCTTTATATTTATTTACTGTACATATAATTTACATATAGATTACATGCTGTACATATACTTGCATATTTATCTGCACAATTGCTACTATTTCTAACTCTACTAAATGCTAAACTGCATTTCATTGCTGTGTAAATGTACTATGCAATGACAAGGATCCATACATCTATGGACATGAATTATTCAGCAATAGAAATAAAAATAATGTCCATGAGTGTCAAAGCAGGAAGTAACCAAAATACAGAGAAGCACTATGACTTCTTTACATCTACATCATTAGCTTTAACCTTATACCAGTGCTTCATGCCCTTAATTGCATTGGTGTGCATGGGTTTGTTCTGGGAACATAATTAGCTTTTTAAAAAATCCTGTACTGTTGTAGTATTATTTTAATGCAAAGAGCAGACTAGAAAATTCAACAAAAACCCCATGAACCTCAAGATCAATCTTGAATGTACTATTTTAGCCAGAGGTTTCCTGTAACACAAAAAAGCATTAAATCTTGAAAAACAAACATTCTATTCAAAAATATAAAAGAGAATACAGGCTTTTAATGAATGTATTTGCTTTTATTCTTGCACTCTTGGTCATATTTTTCCATCAGAGTCTGGTGGTAAAAGACATGCTTCTGCTTCTCAGTTTTTATCAGAACCTACAACGAGGTACAAAATATTTTTATTGAATCATAAATCAATGTGGAATAATACCTTGTTTTCATAGGACACACAGAAACCAGTAGATCTTAGGCATCTTCATATCAAATATAATTATATGGCTGCCTGTAACTACATGATACCTGCTATATGCCTGCACTATTCTTTATGTATTATGAAAATCAAGAGATTTAGAGAGTAATTTATCAAAAGATTTGTAAAGTTCATTATATTCAAACTTACAAAAACACCCTAAGCACTCTGTCTTCTTGTCTTCCAAGTTGTTTTGGTCTATTCGGCCTATTGATCTTCAGGCACCATTTTACTAGTCTAAGATTGTTCTAAAAAGAACTGTCCACTCTATACTGTATTTTACAGTGATGAAGCCCTGCAATCATTTTCAGTCACATAATAGACTGTGCATGTCATTTCCAGTTACACAATGGGGTCCCCTGGTGGTCTAGTGGTTAGGATGCAGCGCGCTCACCGCTGTGGCCCGGGTTCGATCGCCGGTCAGGGAACCAACCCCAGCCACTCTTAGTGCCGGTCCCAAGCCCAGATAACTGCGGAGGGTTGCGTTAGGAAGGGCATCCAGCGTAAAAACGTGCCAAATCAAACATGCGGATGATCTGTTGTGGCGACCCCTGATGGAAGAACCCGAAAGATTTCCAGTTACAAAATGGACTGTGAAGAACTTTTGAAGGTTTTACTGAGAGGTGGCTTAAAAAAATCTGTTCTGTTGATTCACTTTAGTCTTTAACAGAGGTGGCAAAAGTACACACATTCTTCACTCAAGTGAAAGTACAGATAATCATGTTTTAAAAGTACTGACTATACTTTTTTACACAAGTTAAAGTAAAGAAATTTGGGCTCTGACATGCACTTAAGTAAAAAGTAGCCATTACTACTACCTGTTTTAGTGTCACGCTGTTAGCTGAACCTCACGTCATAGGGCTGTCAATAGATTAAAATATTTAATCGAGATTAATCACATGATTGCCATGACTTAACGATTTGCCGCATCAGTAAAACAAATGTTTACTGATTACAACATTTGTATTTATTTATTTTCTATCTCAGGAAAAAAAATGGCATCCTGAATAAAAGTGTGTTGCGTTAAGTAAATTTCTCTCTAATTCCGCCTCTTTTATATTTATATATTTATTTATATTTTTAATTTATAAAATGCTCAAACAAATGTGCGTGTTAAAATTAGTGTTGTTAAAATTAATTTGCATTAACACCTTATTAACGCGTTAATTTTCACAACCCTAATAAATATATCAATCTTCTTCTTCTTTCGGCTGCTCCTATTAGGGGTCACCACAACGGATCATCCCTCTCCACACCACCCTGTCCTCTACATCTGCCTCCTTGGTCTTCCTCTTTTAATCCTATCTGGTGGCTCCATCCCCAGCATTCTCCTACCGATGTACCCCATGTCCCTCCTCTGCACATGTCCAAACCATCTTAATCGGGCCTCTCTCACTTTGTCCCTAAAATGTCCTACATGCGCTGTCCCACTAATATATCAATACAAAACTAATTTAAAATGTTGTTACCTAATGAATGTATCCATGCACAACATCCACCATATAGAACACAGGCAGAGAAAATATGATAATGATGATCAGGTGATCAGGAAAGTCTCAGTCTTGTTTTCATCGCTGACTCCCTCTGTCTGATCCACATTAACACCAGACTTCTTGTTGCCCTTTGCCCTGCTCATTGTTATCTTTAAGAACTACTCTACATCTGAGATGTGTGAGAGCCAGGAAATGATACACCCGTGGTAGATTGAAAAAGCCAACCAATGACATGAAATAGATTGATGGGCTTAAAACAGTGATGGGCTGATAATATTGACATTTCACCAAATAGAATAAAACTAAAGTAACAAGCCTGTTTTGAAAGTATAAGAGGTAAAAAGTACAGATATTTGTGTTAAGATTTTATGAGTGAAAGTAAAAATAAATAAAAAATTAAAAGTGAAGTAAAGTACTGATACCAGAAAAATCTACTTAAGTACAGTAATGAAGTATTTGTACTTCATTACTTCCCACCTCTGGTCTTTCGGCAAACTATTGTCCCTGCTTGGTCTCATGTCCTGTGCCTAAGGTTAGGCAGAGAAGATTTAGTCACCATAGTCTCAATGGTCTCACAAACTGTTTTCATGCCTCAGTTGTTTGCAACTGCCCTTCTGGCTCTCAGAGACCTTTCAACTGAATCAATAATACCCTCCATTAGAATTGCACAGAAAACAACTGATCTTTTTTTTTAACAACTTCACACTGTTCCAGGTCTTGGATTTGATTTTAAATTGTTCATGTAAGCAATCAAGGATGCAATTTCCTTTCTCTGTGAGATGTTTCTCCTTACAGTACTTGTATTTGTACTCCTGATACTGACAGAGTACAAGTACAATGAAAATGCAGTTAGCATCCAACTATTAATGTAAATTAAATAGCACATAAATTATATTAAATATCAAGAATTTGGTGCAATGAGGTAAATTTAAATGGCATGATGCATGTAATATTGATCAGAACATTACAATGAATGCAGATGTGGCAAAAGGATTAAGGTAAACAAATAACCATCAAATGTAAAGTACTGTGCAAAAGCTTTAGGAACATGTGAAAAGGTGACAAAGTGAAAATGTTTCCAAAGTGTTAATGTAAAGTAAATGAACAGAAGAAAAATATAAATCAGCATTTGGTGTGACCACCCTTTGGCATTCAATTCTTACACTTGCACAAAGTCAGGGATTTTGTAGGATCAGAGAGATCGGTGTATGATTAACCAGTTCTATCATCAGTTTCATATTTAGGTTGAAATACATTCATAAACTGAAGCAGAAACAGCTGTGTAGGAAGCTTTAAACTGATTAAAGAAAAGCCAAATTCTGTTACTAATTTGAGGTTGTGGAAGTTTCAGGTCACAGGTCATACAACATGGCAAAACACAAGGTATCTATACTGCATCAGCAAGGGCTTTCCCAGGCAAAGATTTTAAAGCAGACTGAGGTTTCAAGATGTGCTGTTCAAACTATTTTCAGTGTAAAGTGTTTGATTTTTGATAGTGGAAGATGTTCAGCAGTGCCTTCAGAAAAGAGCTGGTGGAAACCATTGGGACCCAGGTCCACCCATCTACTGGAAGAATTGTGGACAAAAAGCTATACCTTGGACATGGAAACAAGGCTACACGACTCAACTATGCACAAAAACATAATACATAAACAGAAACAGAAAAATACCAGCAGGTGCTATGTAGCTCTGTAATATTTGACTGTATCAAAAACCAAGTTGTTTAGCTGAAGGGCTGGAGAAAGGTACAATAATGAGTATCTGCATCCAACAGTGAAGCATGGTGGAGGTTTCTAGCAAGTTTCGGGCTTCAGCGTATAGAACAAGAAGTCTTGGAAGTAATAGTTTTGTCTTTGTCCCCCACAAAGTTCTCAGCATTATCGAGTGTGTCTGGGATTACATAAAGATCAAGATGTTTGGAACAACCCACCCGCCTAATTCATTTAAAAACCACCAAGAAGTGCAAGTGAATGTAAAAAAATGTATGCTGTTTTGCAGGAAAAGGGTGGTCACACCAAATATTGATTATTGATTTAACAAGTAATAGTATTTTATACACTATACACTGTATGAACAAAAGTTTGTGGAGACCTGATCATAAGATTCATATATGCTTTATGAACATCCCATTCCACATTTTGCCCCATTTGCTTGTATAATAACCTCCACTCTTTTAAGAATATTTTCCACTAGGTTTTGGAGTGTAATTGTGGAGATGTGTGTTCATTAAACCTCAAGTGATGTCAGGTACTGATGTAGGGTGAGGAGGCCCTGGGTTCAGTCAGCATTTCAATTCATCCCAAAGTTGTTCAGTAGGGTTAGATAATAGATAGATAGACAATCTAATCTTGGAATGCTCTTAAGGTACCAGTGGCCAATGATCCTGTCCTTTTCTTCTCAGTTGGAGACACTCTGTGCAGCTGAGAATGGTTTCACATCAACAGCCTAAAGATCCATAAAGTTCCTGAGCAACTCAAGTACTTTAAGGATAGATTTGAACTGTAATTAATTTAAACAGCCTACTATAATGGCTTAATCTCCCCTGTTCTTAGAAACAAAATCACATCACTCAACTGAATATGTTTTTAAAACCACATAATAACCCAGTGAACATATTCTTCTTCCAATTTATATTAACATTGTCCTCTTTAATCTTTCTTTTATATATAAGCTTTACAGAAATCAACAGTCAAGATGAACGGTGTGCATTTATCCCTGATGAGCAGCCAGATCATCACAGATCCAGCATCAGCTTCTCTCTATGCCAGAGCCTTTAAGCACTCCAGGAGGTCCAATGTCAAAACCACACATGTAGTGGGATCCAATAGGCACTGGTACGTCTCTAGATGGTTCGGGATGTTTGCGAATTCGGCATCTACTTTTTCAAAGGTCCATAATCTTCACGAGGTGGGACATGACTGGAGCTGGCCAACCTCAGGATGCCTCGGGATGGGGAGAGAAAGAGAAGCAGTGAAGAGGAATTATCGTAGCTGCTGTTCATGATCTTAACAGCACAAGTTGATAATGTGCATGTGATCAGATGTTCTGGAGCACAAGGTTATGATGTGAGACGTATGTTATGTGTAGGCTTTGCTAAAAAGACCTGATGTCTGCACTTAAACTGGGAGAGTGTGTCTGAGCCCCGAACACTGTCAGGAAGACTACTCCAGAGTTTAGGAGCTAAATGTGAAAATGATTTTGTGGGAGAGCGTGTGGGTGTGGGAGAAAAGGATTGCCACAACAGGTCGGATCGATTGGCTTCACAGCCGTTTTTATTTATTTCTTTATATTCACTGGTGTCTGGTTGCTCGGTGCTCTCACAGCACACTTCTGGCACACGCATATCACACTCACACCTTCTCTCTCTCCTCCCTTTATGCGCCTTCCGATCACTGCAAAAGAGGGCGCAGACATCAGGTCTTATTAGCTGCAGGTGAAGCAATTCCCCGCTTACCTGTGCCCGGCCCCGCCCCCCCATTCACAAACCGACACTTGACCACACCCCCGCTGCCACAGATTTACCACCTTTAGTGGACTTTGCTATTCTAGGAACTACCAGAAGCCCAGAGTTTTGAGATCTCAGGGAGCGTGGCAAATTGTAGCGTGTTAAAAGACTGGAGAAATACATGGGAGCCAAACCATTTAGTGCTTTATAAGTAAGAAGTAGTAGTTTGAAGTCTATTCGAAACTTAACAGGAAGCCAGTGCAGGGATGATAAGATTGGGGTTATATGGTCATATTTTCTTGACCTTGTAAGAATTCTGGCTGCCGCATTCTGAACTAACTGAAGCTTGTTTATTAATGATGAAGGACATCCAACTAGTAATGCATTACAATAGTCTATTCTGGAGGTCATGAACGCATGGACGAGCTTCTCTGCTTTGGATATAGATACATGTTTCTTAACTTAGAAATATTTCTAAGGTGAAAGAAGGCTGCTTTTGTAACTTGGTTGATATGATTATTAAAAGACAAGTTGCTGTCTAAAATGACTCCTAGGTCTTTTACCATTGAACTAGTGGTTACAGAACATCCGTCTAAATGCAGGTTGAGATGCTGGAGCTTCTGTATACTGGTTTTTCGGCCGATGAGCAAAATCTCCGTCTTATCAGAATTTAGTAGTAGAAAGTTATGGGTCATCCAATCTCTTATTTCTTTAACACACTCAGTTATGCAAGCTAATTGAGCTATATCGCCTGATTTTGAGATATATAGCTGGGTATCATCAACATAACAATGGAAGCTAATTCCATGCCTTCTAATAATAGTTCCCACGGGAAGCATGTATATTGTGAAAAGCAGGGGTCCTAGAACTAAAGCTTGTGGCACGCCATAATTTACTAGCATTAGCCTGGATAACTCTCCATTAAAGTCTACGAAATGGTAACGATCAGGACAGGTAGGATTTAAACCAGCCTAATGCCTGTCCCTGAATGCCGCTGTAATTCTGTAAGCGATCTAGGAGGAGATCATGGTCTATAGTGTCGAATGCAGCACTAAGATCTAGTAAAACCAACAGCAAAATAAAACCTTGGTCTGAAGCTAAAAACAGGTCATTAGTGATTTTAACTAGGGCAGTTTCTGTGCTATGATGGGGCCTAAAACCTGACTGAAACTCTTCAAAGATATTGTTCTCTTGCAAGTGGGAACATTACTGGGCAGCGACAATCTTTTCTTAAATCTTAGACATAAATGGGAGATTTGAAATTGGTCTGTAATTCGATAGCGTGTTTGGATCCAGATTAGGTTTATTAATGAGGGGCTTAATAACTGCTAACTTGAGGGATTTAGGGACGTGACCTAACGATAGTGAGCAGTTAATGATATTGAGAAGAGGCTCACCAGCTGTATATAACACTTCCTTCAATAGATGAGTTGGAATGGGATCTAACTGACATGTTGTTGATTTAGCTTTGGTGATAACATCATGCAGCTCTTCCTGTCCTATACATGTAAAACATTTTAGATGTGGAGTTGTAGGTGAGATAATGTCAGGAGATGCTGTCAGAGGTTGGACCGCCACAATTGTTTTTCTAATGTTATCTATTTTTTCAGTGAAGAAATTCATAAAGTCCTCACTACTAAACTGTGATGGAACACATTTTTCAGATACCTGATATGTAGTTAGTTTAGCTACTGTACTGAAAAGGAACATGGGATTGTTTTCGTTGTTTTCTATGAGTTTGCCCAGGTGTTCAGCTCTAGCAGCTTTTATCGCCTGTCTGTAGCTGAGCATACTGTCTTTATATGCAATTTAGTAACAATTTAGTTTTCCTCTATTTTCTCTCCAGATTACGGGCTGTTCTCTTGAGGGCATGCGTATGACTATTATACCAAGGTACAGGTGCTTGTTCGCTAACTTTTTTTAACCGGATGGGGGCAACAGTGTCTAATGTGCTAGTGAGGATAAGGTCTATGTTGTTACCCATTTAATCAAGATTATTAGCAGTAATGGGTCTAGTGAGAAATTGAGATAAATCGGGCAGGTTATTTATGAATCTGTCCTTAGTGGTCGGAACAATAGTCCTACCAGGTCGATAACGTGGTGAAACACGGCTAATCTGCTCTACCTGTAGTGTGTACAGTATGAGATAATGGTCTGTGATGTCATCACTCTGAGGTAAAATATCTATATCAGTGATGTCTGCTCCGTGGGGTATTATTAAGTCTAATGTGTGGTTAAAGCGATGAGTTGGTCCAGTGACGTTTTGTTTAACCCCGAAAGAGTTTAATAAATCGACAAATCATAATCCTAGAGCACCGTTTACATCATCTGCATGAATATTAAAATCTCCTACAAGCAGCACTTTATCAAAATTGATCAAGAGGTCTGAAAGAAAACAAGCAAACTCTTGAAGAAAATCAGCGTAGTTTTCTATGTATGTCTGAAAGTACAATTTAAAGAATGAGCACTTCAAATGATTTAAAACTGAATCCTAATCTCTGACTGACATTAAGAGAGGCACTATAAATGGTTGCTACACTACCCCTATGACCAGTCTGACGTGGCTCATGCTTATAAACATATCCTGACGGTGTAGACTCGTTAAGACCCATATAATCACCTGGTTTAATCCAGGTCTCAGTGAGACAGAGTGCATGGAGATTATTATCTGTGATCATCTCATTTACAATCAGTGCTTTGGGTGCAAGTGATCTAATGTTTAAAAGACCAAACTTTAGAACTTTGTTGTGATTGTTTATCTGGCATTTTACAGTTAAAACTGAAAAATGCCAGATAAACAATCACAACAAAGTACTGATTGTAAATGAGATGATCACAGATAATAATCTCGATGCACTCTGTCTCACTGAGACCTGGATTAAACCAGGTCTCAGTGGAGATCAGGAAATTTTCAACTATGAGAACACGCATACAACAGACCAAATAGTATGCGTGTTCTCATAGTTGAAGATTTCCTGATGTCTTACCAGTCAGATGGTGTGAAGTATCCTAGAGATTTTATCTGATAGCACTGCTGCTCCAACTCTGCTGGGGTGCAGGCCATCAGGGCAGAAGAACCTAGAACTCTCCCAGAAACAGTTCCAGTTATTAACAAAGAGAAGTTTGTGCTCTCGACACCATGACTGTAACCATTCATTTAGTGCAAGGAGTCTACTAAACTTCTCAGCCCCTCGCTGGTAAGTGGGAAGAGGTCCTGACACTATGATCCACGTTGTGGGTGATGTGCTGCGTACCGTCTTCACCAGGATCCTGAAATCCCTCTTTAAGATTTCCGTTTGCCTCAGCCTGGTGTCGTTCGCTCCGACATGGCGAACAACCCCTCCGAAGTTCTCATTCAGGATCGCGGGTACCTGCGCATCGACATCGAGAACACGAGCACCAGGAAAACAGTGAGTGTGCACCTTACCTTTGGCTCCGGTAGCGCGGACATTCCGGACGATGGAATCTCCGAGAATGACGATATCGCGTTTCATCTCGCGGAGAGGGGCGAAGCGGTTCTTGGTCGAGATCTCGAAGGCCGGTGGTGGCGAGGGAGACGTCCTCGACCGGGGCTTGGCTTGCGGCTTCCGCTGCTGCAGCATCCAGGGTCCGTGATGCAACGGTGCCAGAGTGAGCGATACCCCGGTGGGCCGCGTTGTAGGTGCGTTGGGCCTGGGCAGAGAAACACGCGGAGTTGAGGTGCTGGGAGCGTTAGGTTTCACCTGGGAATTTACCTGGGACAAGTGCAGCTCGCGAATCTGTTTCTCCAAAGCCTCCATCTCCAACTCCACTGTTTGCAACTCAAACGAGTCCTCACCTGTGCTCAAAGGCAGACACACAGCCGGCATAGTGCTTATAATCACGAACAGAGTTAAGATACAGAGATATGATAGAGTGAGAGGCAATGAATATAGTCAACACTAGTGATAGTCGAGTTAACTAACTACAGGCACAAGTCAGGAAGACAAAAACAATATAGGATTTTTAATAGAGGAAAAAGGGATAGATAAATAGTAAAGTTTGTTTGAAAACGGCGAGAGAAATACAAACACGGAACTCGCGGCAAACAAGTCAAACACAGAAAGCTACGTCACCGGAAGTCCACCAACAGACTAGGAGAACCTGTGCCGTTTTAACATTTTTATAGTTTGCTGAAAACATATTAACAAACAGTGAAATCTGTTCCTTCATGTTTTACCAAATTATGCGAACATACAGGCCTAAACCCTTACAGTTATTGAACCTCTTTTTTCTTCATTGGTTACCACAAACAGTTTACCACACCACATCTCAATCATTCACTCCTGTCAGTTAATGATATAATCAGACAATCGTTTAGTTTGTTTAGGTCTATCCTGTGTTGGTATGTTTGACAAATCCACTTTGGAATTCAGATCCTGAGAGTCAGGACCACAGCTCCTTGTCTTCAGATATGATTGCTCACGTTCAGTCCCCACATCTGTTGTTTCATCGGTGTTATATCTTTTGACATGAGTGTGCACCCCGATGCTCTTCTTGCTTTTGCTTTTTGCTCTTCATCTCTGTCGCATTCTTGCTAATCTTTGCATGCTTCTGCAAGATTTGCCAACTCTTTAAAAGCAGTTCAGCGGGGCTCTTTCCGGTCATGAGATGTTTCATGCTTCGATATACAGTGACATATTTTCTCAGCTCTTTTTTTCAATCAAGTCCCTCTGCCTGTGCAATTTGAATTATTTTTATTATTGACGAGTTTTGGCATGCCACTTCCCAATTAGCCTGAGCCCATTTGGGAGTGTTTTACTGATGTTAAATGCCATTGCTCTCACAGAACACACTAAACTGTTCAGACTTGAACTGAGGTCCTTGGTCTGACCTACATGTGATGGGCAGGCCATGTCTCCTAAATATAGACTTCAGACTGTCTATCATTTTGTTAGATATTGTCGACATCAGTATCTCATATTCATAGTAGGGACTATAATAGTCAACCACAACAAGTATTGAGTGACCAGTTAGGAGTGGGCCTAACAAGTCTATGGCCACATCTTGCCAGGGTCCATCTGGCGGTGGTGTGGGTCTTAGTGGTTCAGGGGCATTGGGCCTGGACACCACCTGGCACCCATGACATGACTTGCAATTTATCTCTGCTGCTTTATCCATACCCGGCCACCACACATTGAACTGGAGATGTTGTTTAGTGCCCACAATTCCTAAATGTCCTTTTTGTGCCAGTGCCAATGCCCTTGGTTGTAACACTTTTGGTAATACTATCCGTGTTTTATGGAGGACCAAATGACCAATACAGCACAGCTTGTTGGCTTTCGGAGCATAAGCTTTTCAGTTCTCAAAATGTCTGCTGTTAATTGCAAGACGTACTTCTTTCAATTCCGAGTCCCTTTCAGAGGCCTCCTCTTCCTCACTAGTGGTCAAAGCATTAGGCGTAGCACTCACTGCAATAAATGTGTCATATTTTTAGGACTTGTCCATGTATGTCCAACACTCAACACAACACAACATTCAAGAACAGCTACAATACACAATCACGTCCACCGTTTGGGAAATCGGACCATGCCGCCATCTTCCTCATGCCTGTTTACAAACAAAGGCTGAAACAGGAAGCTTCGGTTCAGAGGGAGGTCAATCGGTGGCCGCTCTGCAGGATGCTTTGGATGACGCAGACTGGGACATGTTCCGGCGCAGCTCTGATGACGTCAACGGAAGCGGTTGTGGGATTCTTCGGGAAACTAGCGGATGATACGGGGCAAAAAACAACAATCAGAACGTTTCCCAACCAGTAGACGTGGTTGGATAAAACCATCCGCGATGCTCTGAGATCCCGCTCCGCTGCCTACAACACGGGGCTCGCCACTGGGGACATGGATGAATACAAGGCTGCGTCATACAGTGTTTGCAGAGCAGTGAAGGATGCAAAGCGGCGCTACGGGAGGAAACCAAAGTCACAGTTCCAACATGGTGGCTCTAGGAGCCTGTGGCAGGGATTAAGAACAATAACGGACTATAGAACACCATCTTCCAGAATGGTGAATGCGAACGCTTCTCTGGCAGACGAGCTAAACACCTTTTACGCTCGTTTCGAGGCTGCAGCTAACCACGCTAGCGGAGCTAGCCGCACAACCAGCGTGTACGCCGAGAGAGCCGGAGAGGTAAACACGTTCACCATCTCGGAGCATGACGTGAGGAGGGCATTCAAGAGAGTGAATACCAGAAGGGCAGCAGGATCAGATGGCATCACAGGTCGGGTTCTGAAAACCAGCTAGCACCGGTGTTCAATGAGATATTCAACCTCTCACTGGAACAATCTGTTGTCCCCTCATGTTTCAAACAGTCCACCATTGTTCCTGTCCTGAAGAAACCCCAGCCCACCTGCCTTAACAACTATCGCCCTGTAGCCTTGACCTCAGTAGTGATGAAGTGCTTTGAAAGACTGGTCAGAGACTTCATTACTGCATCACTACCAGACCCACTGGACCCACTAAAGTTTGCGTACCGTCAGAACCGGTCCACTGAGGACGCCATTGCACATCTCCTCCACACTACAATCAGCCACCTGGACCAAAGAAATTGGAAATTTTACAAAGATGCTTTTTGTGGACTACAGTTCAGCATTTAACACTATAATTCCCTCCACACTCACCTCTAAGTTGGAGGTCCTGGGACTCAGCCTGCCGCTGTGTCAATGGATCTCTAACTTCCTGACTGACAGACCACAAGCCGTACCGGTGGGCAAACACACTTCATCCACCCTCACCTTCAGCACTGGAGCTCCCCAGGGTTGTGTTCTGAGCCCCCTGCTGTACTCACTGTACACATATGACTGTGTGGCCACTTCCAACTCCACAACCATCATCAAGTTTGCTGACGACACTATTGTGGAGTGCCTGATCTCCAACAACGATGAGACGGCCTACCTACAGGAGGTTAAAAACCTGGAGAGATGGTGCCAGGAAAACAACCTTCTCCTGAACGTCAGCAAGACTAAGGATTTGATCGTGGACTTCAGCACGAAGCAGGAGCGGTCATACCAACCGCTAAACATCAACGAGACCCCAGTGGAGAGAGTGGACAGTTTCCGGTACCTTGGTGTTCACATCACACAGGACCTGTCTTGGTCCTGTCACATCAACACCCTGGTGAAGAAGGCCCGGCAGCGTCTGTACCATCTGAGACGCCTAAGGGACTTTAAACTACCCTCTCAAGAGCTAAAGACTTTCTACACCTGCACCATTGAGAGCGTTCTGAAGGGAAGCATCACTCCCTGGTTCGGGAACAGCCCCATGCAGGACATACGAGCCCTCCAGAGGATAGTGCATCAGCTGAACGTACCATCCACACCGAGCTTCCTAACCTGCAGGACATCTACAGCACACGGTGCCGGACCAGAGCTAGGAAGATTGTGAAGGACCTCAGCCATCCCAACAATGGACTCTTTTCTTTGTTGCGTTTGGGGAAACGATTCCGCTCACTGAAAGCGAACACAGAGAGAATGAGGAGAAGCTTCTTCCCGCAGGCCATTCGGAGTTTAAACCAGGAAACACCCAGGATCTACAAAACTGGCCCACTCTCTGCATCATCAGACCTTTTTTCCCTGCACACATCTCACTTTTCGTGCTACAACACTTTAGACACTGGACTCGCACAGCACAGTGCACTGTACCTTTTATTTTTTTATACCACACCATTTCGCACACGGACACTTTACACCACACCATACTGCACACGGTCACTTATGGACACTTTACACCACACCATACTGCACATGGACACTTATGGACTCTTTACACCCTCTTGATGTCACCCAGATGAGGATGGGTTCCCCTTTTGAGTCTGGTTCCTCTCAAGGTTTCTTCCTCATAACATCTAAGGGAGTTTTTCCTTGCCACAGTCGCCACGGCTTGCTCATCAGGGACAAATGCACACCATTCACCATCACTGTTGATTTGTGTAAAGCTGCTTTGAGACAATGTCTGTTGTGAAAAGCGCTATACAAATAAACTTGACTTGACTTTACACCACACCAGATCACACACGGACACTTTATGGACAATCAAAAACCATGCTTAAATTGTTTTACTGTTGTTTACTGTTTAACTGCTCACTGTCATAAGCATTTTTTTGTATATATATATATATATATATATATATATATATATATATATATATATATAGATAGATATCTTGATATATTTTTGTTTTTATATAGTTTTTATACTTTATTTATCTGCCTTCTTTTCCTTTTTTTTCTTTTTTTTACCCCATTTTTATTCCCTAATGCCGGACCGTCGTAAAAAGCATTTCACTGCATGTCTTACCCTGTATGTATGTGTATGTGACAAAAAATTTTTTATTTGATTTTGATTTGACATGTCTCTCAGTCTTTGATGTTTCCCCCAACAATTTTGACAGGGGTCTGCAATGTTCAACTTGCCAGGCAGGTACGCGATTCTGAAATTGTAGGGCTGTAATCAAAGAACCCAGCGTTCTATGCGGGCACAGGGCTTTAAGCGGGGACTGTATATGGCTTCTATTGGTTTGTGGTCAGTGATCAACTCAAATTCTTGGCCATATATGTAAACATGTAACCTTTCACATGCCCACACAAGCGACAGGACCTCTTTTTCTGTCTGGGAATATCTATGTTTATGGTCTGTTTGGCAGCGACTAACATATACATACCTACAGCATATTGGCACTGTCTCTGCTTTTTGGATCTGAACTGAGACAGCTCCCAGGACAACTGGGCTTGCATCCGCTATCACCCTCACGGGGGCATCTTTATCAAAATATGCTAATGTGATTGCTTTGGCCAATTCATCTTTCAGCGCAAAGAACACTTGTCTTTGTTCTGGTCTTAACTAAAAACTAATCCCCTTTTTCGTCAAGCATTGCAGCGGTTCTGACAGCATGGCAAACTGCAGGATAAATCTGATGCTGTAGCCTACTAGAGCTAAGAAGCTTCAGACCTCTGATACTGTCTTTAGCTTTCTTGCCTCCCTTACAGCTCGCTTCTGTTGGACCGATGAGGATCCAACTTAAAAGTCGCTGTTTTAACACCATTGCGGAGATTCAGCAGAGAAGGTGCTTGAAGCATAAAAGGCCTTTGAAAATGGTCAAATTGTGATGTCTAGACAACTGTGTCACAGCAGGTTCCAGATATGCAGTGGTTAGTACCTACCAAAAGTCATCCAAAAAAGGGCTGCTCAGAGCTCTGGGCACATGGGCACATGAGCATCAGAACTAAAGCAAGTAGAAAAAGATAAAAGGTGTCCTTTGTTTACATCATATAAAAGTCATAAGGAAGAAATATGAGCCTCTGGGCAGTGTTCTGCTAGGAATTCTTGGGATTTGGTATTTATTGGATACGCTGGCTGAGTACTTCGCTTCATGGCAGCGATAATTGCAATTTTGGAGGCCTTTTTCAGAGGCTTCCTGCCCCGCTGCAAAACCTGTTTAAAAATTATTTTAGGAACATCGGTTCAAAGCATTAACATGGCTTCTAAATCTTTGTCAGATAAATAAAATGTATTTGAATTGTGCTTTTTAACGTCGTCATTTGCCTCATATTTGCTTTACAGAAATAAATACATCACAAATATAAATTAAAACATCAGAAATTTGGATGGGTGGATGAATGGATGGATAGATAGACAAACCGACAGACAGATGGATAAATGGGTGGATGAATGGAGAGTGTGATATAGAGAGAGAGAGTGGGGGAAAATAAGTATTTGATCCCCTGCTGGTTTTGTGATTTTCCCTCTTTAAAAATAAATTAATAGTCTAGAATTTTTATGGTAGGTTCATTTTAACAGAGAGAGATAGAAAAAAAAAATCCATAAAAATAACTTTAAAGAAGTTATATAAATGAATGTGTATTTGATCCCATACCAACCAGGAAGAATTCTGACTCTCACACACCCAGATTAGTCCTGTCCATGTGAGAAAGAACTCCTAATAACTCATTATGTGTGTAAAAGACACCAGTCACAAAATCAACCTCTTATATCTCTTCCATTCAAACCTCTCATATATATATATATATATATATATATATATATATATATATATATATATATATATATATATATATATATATATATATATATATATATATATATATATATATATATATATATGTGTGTGTGTGTGTGAGTGTGTGTGTGTGTGTGTGTGTGTGTGTGTGTATGTATAAGTATGTATGTATGTATGTATGAGTATATATATGTATGTATGTATGTATGCAGGGGCGCAATTAACAGTTTTAAGGGGGGTATGCAAGACAGAATTTTGGGCCCCCATATAGTCAAGTCAAGTCAAGTCAAGTTTATTTGTATAGCGCTTTTCACAACAGACATTGTCTCAAAGCAGCTTTACAGAAATCAATAGTCAAGGTGAATGGTGTGCATTTATCCCTGATGAGCAGCCATGGTGACTGTGGCAAGGAAAAACTCCCTTAGATGTAATGAGGAAGAAACCGTAAGAGGAACCAGACTCAAAAGGGGAACCCATCCTCATTTGGGTGACATCAAGAGTTTGATCATAAATCTTTCAACAATACAGAACACTGGAGGGTGAGAACTAACATGAGCACTGGAGTATAAGATTATAAGTAAATGTTCTTGCAACAGTCTTTGGTATAAAAGTAGGAGCTACTGAGCTCAACATTTGTGATCATCACAGATCCAGCATCAGCTTCTCCATGCCAGAGCCTTTAAACACTTCAGGAAGTCCAATGTCAAACTCCACACATGTAGCGGGATCCAATTGGCACTGGTACGTCTCTAGATGGTTCAGGATGTTTGCGAGTTTGGCATCTACTTCTTTAAAGTCCATAATCTTCATGAGGAGGGATGTGACTGGAGCTGGCCAAACCTCAGGAAGCCTCGGGATGGGGAGAGAAAGAGAAGCAGTGGAGAGAAATTAGCATAGCTGCTGTTCATGAATTAGCTACGCTATATATATATATATATATATATATATATATATATATATATATATATATATACAATGTTATATTATTAATAATAAAGTTAATATAGTTTAATTTTATTTACAGGGAATTAATTTTATTTCACCACAGTGTTATTATTTAAAATATATGTGCGTATGTACGATTTAAAAAAAAAACTAATTGGAAAAATTTTAATTGATGATTGTGGGGCCCCCTAGCGTTCTCTTGGGCCAATATGCCTGGCAATATGCCTGGCATACTCTGCACCCTGTATGTATGTATGTATGTATGTATGTATGTATGTATGTGTATGTAGGTGTGTACGTACATTTAACGTACAGCAGAGGGCGCTGTTTCCATTGAACTCCATCCCGCATGCACCTGCTTGGCCCCGCCCCGTGGGCGCTCCTGACGTCCAATCAGCGCTCGTTTTTATTCCGTTATATATATTTTTTTTTCTCGGTGGCGCTCGGTCATATCGCAGGTCCGGGCGCTGAGAGCTGTTTCTCTCTCTCCCTCTTTCTTTCTCTCTCTCCCCTGTTGCGGCTTCACCATGGCCGAAGGCGGAGAAGGCGAAGACGAAATCCAGTTTTTGCGCACCGTAAGTACGACCGGCATCTGCGGCATCTTCGGTTCTCAGTTGTGTCTGCGGCGGCGCGTGCGTGCGTGCGTGCGTGTGTGTGTGTGGGTGATGCGAGGGTTTGTATCCGGTATATTGGAATCCTGCAACAAATCCGCAAACCAGACTGTCTGCTACAAACGCGTTCGCGCCCATCCACGCGAATTCACGCGCATCCACGCGTTTGCGCAGGGAGAAAATGATGCAGTGACGCTTTCACACTCCATTCGAGCATCAAACACGTCGGGATGCGTTCAAGAGCCGGTGTGCACACGGTGTTTAACACACACACACACACACACACACACACACACACACACTACAATGATGGAAATGACTTCCACCTGAAATGCAGCCATCAGCAGAAGTTGTGGATGAGGATGTTGGTGCTTTACTGCTGTATTCCTTATTCCTGGGATGTAATGGCATGCAATACGGCCAGACCTTACTGCTGACTTAGCAGGAGCATCTACACACACACACACACACACACACACACACACACACACAGGTGAAATAATTAAAATAATCAGCATTCAGCAGGCAACACTTTAATGTGTAATGTTCACACTCATTTAAGACTTTATACAATAAAATACGAATTTAGATTAATGCAAATGAAACATGTGGGTTTGCAAATGTAGCTGCAGATATTTGATAGTTTTAGGATTTTTTTTTCAGTCTGTACAAACTTTGTACTGTACATACAGTAAGAGTGAGCTCAGAAAAGTGGGGACCGTGGAAGTGGAAGCTCAATGGTTAAGGCGTTGGTCACTGTATCCGAAGGTTATAAGTTCAAATCCCGGCTACACCGAGCTTCCATCGAGTCTGGGCCCCAGAGCAAGGCCCTTAGCTGATCAGTTGCGTTCATCAGAGATGAAGATCTCCTCACTAATCCGACGTGACGGTGTTCACCGGCGGGTGTAATGAGTCTCTGGTTTGCCATTTGTGCCATGAGGGTTGAAGCTGAAGCCAGATTATCTGTGCGTCACTGACACCAGCATGAGCTCACACGTGACCCTGCATGCATCCGTGTCAGCTACAGGCCATAATAACGCCCTCGTGATGATCTCTTGCTGAGAGAGGCTGTTCAGCAGTGTGTGTGTGTGTGTGTGTGTGTGTGTGTGTGTGTGTGTGTGTGTCTGGATCAGCTCCCTTGATAAAAGAAATGCTGACGGTCGATCACTCAGGTTGCTAGTCTTTGCAGATCTGGTGACGTGTGAGCACTCGTCACTACACTCATACTGTGTAACGGTTGTTGTGTTACAGTTGTATCTTGCTGACAAAGTGCACACTGCTGACACAAAACAACACCACTGGAATGTCAAGAGTTAGCAAGCAGGTTCTCGAGCTGTTTGATATCTTGTTATGGCTGCAGAAGAAATTCAATAGATACACTGTGGCAAAAAGTTTGTGGGCATCTCAACATAAAATTGTGCTTTTTTTTTTTAAACATCCCATTCCACGTTTAGTTCCTGTTTGTTCTCTTCAATCTTCTGGGAAGATGTTCCACTAGATTTTGGAGTGCACTTGTGGAAATCTGTGCTCATTCAGGCACAAGGGTGTAAAATCAGGTACCGATGCAGATGAGGTGAGGAGGCCTGGAGTGCAGTCAGCGTTCACGTTGATCCCAAAGGTGTTAACCCAATAGGATTGAGATCAGAGCTCTGTAGTGGGAGATCTTTCACTCCAGCCCATGTAAAGCGTATCTTCTTGGAGCTGGCTTTATGCATAGGGGCATCGTTATGCTGGAACAGGTCTGGGTCTCCTTGTTCAAGTGAAGGAAAAATTTCATTTTACCGCATCCAAAAACATGATGTAAACTTTGTGCCTTCAAATTTGTAACAGTTTGTTTTGTGGACATATAATTGTATGACAAATTTAACAGTTCATCCATGAATGATCTTTTTTATGGCAACCAATCAGAAATGATTCTCCAGAAAAGTTAAAGCTCAAAAATTCAAAGTATTAAAACCTTAAGTTTTTGCGATATTTCAATATATCGTGCAGCCATGACAGGTTTAAACTGAGGAAAATATGCCAATTGACGTAGGTTACACGCTAGGCTTTGCAGTAGCATTGTTAGCAGATAGCAGGTCAAGCTAGTTGTACTAGCTACAAACACTCACCTGAGGTAATTGTCCTACAGAATTTTACAACAGAATATCATATTTTGTTGTTTAAAATATACAAGTGAACTTTGAGTATGGATTTGGTCTGTAATTAATATAAACTGTTTGCTACAATGGCTTTTTGCATGAAAAGTCCTACATTTAAGCATTTATCATAATCAGCAGGATTTTCCTTGCCACAGTTATCACTGGCTCACTCACTTATAGGAATTAAACATATATAAAAAAAACGTTATCTCTGTAAAGCTTTTTTTTTTTTTAATAAGTTCCATTATTAATAACGAATTAAATTGAATTGAACATTTGATATAAATAATAGTTGCCAGGCTTCATATCAGTTCTGTTAGTAGATTACAGTGTAAGATAACTGTAATACTGACCTGAGGCCACGTATGTATCAGTATATCTACCTGTACAAAGCATCTCTCGAGTAAAATACAATAAATGACACAAATCCATGTGAAAATGAGATGTTTGGTTTACATGCGACATCCAGGCTTTGTATTAGCTACTATCAAACTAGCAACGGTTAACTGTACTGATCGCAAACACTCTCCAGAGATTCCAGTGATTTCTGCTTCTTCCTAACAAGCAATTTCTATCATGACATCTCTATATGCATTTTATAATTCAATTCAATTCAATTAATTTTTATTTGTATAGCGCTTTTAACAATGAACATTGTCTCAAAGCAGCTTTACACAGATAATGTGGTGATTAAATGTAAATATGTTCTTTGTAAGTATGTTTGTCCCTGATGAGCAACTGTGTTTGTAGCAAGTACACTCAGCTTTCAGTGTCAATGTCTATTAAGGCGAGTAACTTGCAAATAAATTGTATATGTAGTAAATAGTGTGCAAGCTTTTTGCCACGGCTTTCACTTTTACAGAGCTGGCCTGATCGATCACGCCCACATGAGACAAACTATACGAGACATGAGTGACTTGTCTGTAGGGTAAGATCGAAGCCTTCAGCAATCTCCTTCAGACCCTGACTTGAGCAGTGTGAGTTGAGGGCCTTGCTCAGGGGCCCAGCAGTGGTAACAGATTATAAAAAATGTCACTCCTCTTGTAGGTGGATCTAAAAAAAGCCTGCTGTGTTCAGACCGGAATAAAGGCTGGCGAGGCCGATGCCAGAAACAAGTTATTTTCCATCTCAGGCCTTGAAGAAATATCCGTCCCTGCTTCATGGCATACCATAAACACAATTTATTCCACTCTCAAATCTCTTCTGGTCCAATTACTGTTCACTTTCACTGGTCTACTAATGTGTGTGCTTAAGTTTATAACTTTATACCATCAGAATCTTTGTGGAAAACATTTTACATTATTGGTATTTAGCATATGCTCTTATCCAAAGTCAATTTCTGAACAACCGAACGGTTGAGGCATAAGAGCCTTGCTCAGGGTCCCAGCGTTGGCAGCTTGGTGGTGCTGTGATTTAACCTCATGACCTCCCGATCAGAAGTCCAACATCTCAACCAGTGAGCTACACCTTTCCGTGTTGGATGAGAATCGCAACATGTTTGAAAAGCCTCCCAAATGTCAGAACAAACGTGCATGTCTGCTTGTCTGAGGACGAAAAGAAAGCATATGGATGAAGACGAGATCGACTGAGTGATCAGGTTCCGGTCTGCTAGTCCTGTAATGAGCCCATCGTGTTGCTTTTCTCCAGCGTATCCTCCTCTCTCTCCTTCACCGTCCTCTTTTACTAATTCCGAAATCAAATCTATCTGTTTCAACACAATTCCCACAGGATGTCCAACACTGGTGTCCAGACAGGGACAGAGCGTGCGAGTGACAATGTCCTGTTCAGAATTACGATAATACGTGTTCATGTTCACGTGTGTGATCACATGACTGTGGTTTGAAAATCATTCAAAAAAACAGGCAAAGCATTTTGGTGCACTGGTATTTCAGGGCAAATCTCTTTCTTCCCTCACGCTTTCTCTCGCTGTCTGTCTCTCTCCGTCTCTCTCATTCTTTCGCTCTCTTTGTCTTCGTCTCATTCAATTTTAGTCTGCTTTATCGGTGGAAATGAAGGTGATCTTTTTTTTGTATTGGCAAAGCATACATTACATAGTTAAAGTGAAAACGAGAACTATTATACCTGGTAGCAATGCGTCTTTGAAAATCTCACTCTCTCTCATACATACACACACACACACACATACACAAACACACACACACACACACACACACACACACACAATTCCTAGCGGAGTGAATAAAAATCTCTGCATCACGTTACAGTTTGATAAAATCCTCCTGTTACGTAACAGACTGGAGAGAAGGGAGCCAACATGTGTATATGTGTTTAGTTTAATGCAAGCACACTCTTTCTCTTTCTTACACACACACACACACACACACACACACACACACACACACATACACACAACCATAAGAGCAACTGTAAATGAGCATATCTAAGTGTCTGGGCTTTATTTTATTACTTCACACTCCAGCAAACCCGCAGGAACCTTAAAGAAGTGATAATTTTGTGGTGTGTAAAAGCTACATACAGCCCTTTTATCACTCCTAGACACCAGTAGGCGTTCCTAGTAGTGGTTGCCATAGTAACTTTAATCATTGGGTGGCACAGCTGGGGTTGCATCTTTCTGAACCGTTCCAGCAACGTTAAACTGCCACTCTTGGGGCCCTTGAGCGAGGCCCTTAACCCTCTCTGCTCTCAGAATGCAGTACCCTGGCAGACCCAGGCTTCCTGAGGCTGGGATATGCGAAAAGATTTTTCTGTGCTGTGGCGTACACGTGACAAATAGTCTAGTTTCATCCAGTCGTGCTAACTCTGGATAAAATCTTCACAAACCCACATTTGTTTGCTGACGTTTACGTCACCAACTTTCATTCATTTACGGCATTTGGAAGATACTCTTATCTAGAGCAACTGAGGGTTAGAGGCCTTGTACAAAGCCCTGGAAGTAGCAGTTTAATGATGGTGGGATTTGAACTCACAACCTTCTGAACAGAATTCCAACATTTTAACCACTGGACCACCTCTCGCCCATTCAAGATGAGTGGCTTTCGGGTGTATATGTGTGAAGGCAGCTTACTTCTCACATGTACTTTACAGCACACTGAAATTCTTACTTCGTATAGCTCAGCAATGTAGAAAGCTGGGCTCAGAGCCCAGGGTCAGCAATGATACAGCACCCCTGGATCACAGAGGGTTAAGGGCCTTGCTCAAGGGCCCCAAGAGTGGCACTTTGGCAGTACTGGATCTTAAACCCCCAACTTTCCGATCCGTAACCCAGAGCCTTAACCACTGAGTGTTTATCATTACTGTCACCATGAAAAACTTAAACTATACAAGTTCCAGCTTTGGGTTTGATTGATTGATTGATTTATTTATCTATTTATTCATGCATACTTTACTTCTTTCTTCCTACCTAACTTTTCTTTCTTCCTTCCTTACTTCCTTTCTTCTTTCCTTCCTTTATTTCCTTTCTAACTTTCCATCCATCCTTTTTTTTCCCCTACTTCATTCTTACTTACTTGATTCTTTCCTTTCTTCTTTCTTTCTGTCCTTTCTTTTCTTTCATTCTGGCTTTCCTAACTTTCCTTCGCTCCTTTTTTTTCCTTACTTATTTCTTTCCTTCCTGATTACCTTCCTTTCTTCCCTCCAGATTATAATAGACAAACATGACCTCTGTCATATAAATTAATGCCACACGAGTAAAATTTTAGTGTTTGGATTTTGAGCTCTGTGTGTGTGTGTGTGTGTGTGTGTGTGTGTGCGCACTCCACTTTGTTGCCTGCCTGAACTAGAAGCTCCCCAGATTGTGTGATGTTTTACGTTCATTACTGAAGTCACTGCAGAGGCAGTTTGATTTACTCTGTAATTAAGAGAGGGTGTGTGTGTGTGTGTGTGTGTGTGTGTGTGTGTGTGTGTGTGTGTGTGTGCTCGCGCATGCATGCGAATGCAGTCTCTGTGTTCTGCAGTGCCACCTTCATTTATCACTGTTGTAAAAGCTCCCCTCGCTCATTTCATTTTCTCTTGGTTTTCTTGATCTCAATCTCTCACGCTAGCTATGATCCAATATCTCAATTGCCGATCACATTCTCCATGCAGACTCGTGTGTGTGTGTGTGTGTGTGTGTGTGTGTGTGTGTGTGTGTGTGTGTGTGTGTGTGTGTGTGTGTGTGTCTGTGTGTGTGTGTGTGTCTGTGTGTCTGTGTGTCTGTGTGTAAAGGGATACTGCTGCAGTGTGTGGCTTCATCCTAAGAGCGTGTGTTGTACTGCATCGTTAAAGAGCGAGCGAGTGTTTACAGTCTTTCTGCATGAAGCAATTTAGTGTTGGTGGGAAGAACGTTTCTAAACATTCAAACAGAAAATGGATTTATAATTCAATCATCTTGTGTTATTATATTTTGACAGAAGGATTACTGCTCGAAAAATAGCTCTGGATCGCTCTGTAATCAAAAGGCATGTGTGTGTGGCAACCAAAGGAAGCCTTTTATACAGTGACATTTCTTACTATATATAGTTTGGAAAATTACAGACTTTTCCTAAAATGGAAAGACTTTAATTTGAATTTAAATTAGACTAGTGAAGGTTACACTCTGTTTTTCACCACTAGGATCATTCAAAATGTTGATCTGGGGCATGAAACTATAGATATGATCCATATCAGATATTGGCACCATGTACCAAATAATGTAATTGGTTCAACTTTTAATGGCACTTCCTAATTCATCTGTTGTGATACTTTCATAAGACCTGAAGTGCAAAGCTACATTGCTGAACATTCTATATATGATTTGCTTCTCTTTTGCAATGATGTACTGAATATAAGTCGACCAATTCATCGTGTTTTGCCGATTAATTGGCACCGATAATTGATTGCTGGAAATCCAAAAATCCATAGTGATAGTTTTTCTGGGTTGCATTACAGTTCAAGAGCGGCCTTTACAGAGCGAATCACTGATGCCATGTGCTGTTTATTTTATTTATTTGTATTGTTTATTTAGTTTTTGTTTCAATTTGAATGAATGTCTTTATTTTTTTATGCCTTAATTTCTCACAATTGAATACAATTGACATTTAAAAATGTTTTTAATAAGCACATTTTCATGATTCAGTAATGTTTTTTATTATTATTATTTGTAATAAAGTTTTAGTGCCACGTAAAAAAAAAATCTTGGTGAATTTGTCGTGAAGTCATAGCAATACGAGAATGAAGTTGAATATTTTTAAGAATAAAATAAAAATCACAGGAATGAAGTAAAAATATTTTGAAAATAAATTTGTAGAAATATTGTTAATGAAAGTGTGAAAAAATGTTGAAACGTTTTGCATAAAATGGCTGTGAGGGATTTGGTTAATTTGGTTTGCTACTTTAGGTTTGGGTTCGTAGATTATTTAAATTTCTTAACATGACACTAAAATGCTACCGTACTATTTTACATGTTATGCCTGTTTGGTGTTTTTATAATTATTTTCAGTATCCATTAATTGATTAATTGGTTATCGGCAAGTATAAGCCAATCAAGCTATTGGTATCTGTAAAATCCACTAACGGTCGTCCTCTAGTATTGAATCACACAATAGATCCACAACAATCTAGAAGGGATTCCTCAAAACTAACTTGTGCTCATGAGCTCCGCCCTTAAAAGCAGGACGAGTCCTGAGTAAAGACTTCAGTTCTTGCTCGGGGACAGACAGTCAGAACAGGGCTGTCACGTGTGCCACCATTCACCACATCGCTCTGCACCAGATGTTCCTCAATATCCTAATTTATGTTGTATTAGAGTTTTCAGTATCATTAAGAGATGAATGTAGGACATTCTGATAAAGCCGGTATGGTTATGGACACCTGTGGACGTTGCTGGTCAGTCATTTTTGGTGAAATAGAGGAACACACAGGGGGATGGAACCTGAGTAAAAAGCTGATGAATTTACCATCTCTGTCTTTCTCTTTCTTTCTCTGTCTCGAGAACATATCAGCTCATGTGTCATGTGACCATCACCAGCTCAGTGGAAACCTCGTTGAGATTGTACATTGGGAACCTATTCTCCATGACTCATGCTTTTTGGCTTGTGTGTGTGTGCGTGTGTGAGTACTCTCTCTCTTTTTCTCTCTCTCTTTCTCTCTATCTTTCTCTTACCCACGCAGCACTGCAGCAGTTCGACCTCCTCTGCAGTGTGAGCAGTCACACAAAGACCACTCCCCTTCTGGCTTGTGTGAGTGTGTACGAGAGTATGTGTGGTGTGTGTGTGTGTGTGTGTGTGTGTGTGTGTGTGTGTGTGTGTGTGTGTGCACTACAGCATATCTACAGCATATCTGAGAGAACATTTCTTTGTCTCTGCAATGTATATGATTGATTTAGAGCCAAGATTCAGATTCACCTTACTGTTTTACTTCAGTAAGTGTGTGTGTGTGTGTGTGTGTGTGTGTGTGTGTGTGTGTGTGCGCCTCGGAGTTCTGGCCGTACTATCACCCTCCATCTGTCCATCTGATGTGCTGCCCATGGCGAAGTGAAATATTCTGGGTAGATTGATAAGTCCCTCTCTCTCTCTCTCTCTCTCTCTCTCTCTCTCTCTCTCTCTCTCTCTCTGTCTCTGTCAAATTATGCATTACAGTGTTTCCAAAACCATTTTTTTCAAATGACATTTTCAGTAATAATCTAAACAAAATATTCTATTAATAAAATGTATTAATGATGACATTTAAAAAAACAGGGCTAGCCTGTTTGAGTCTATATTTGTAAACACTAGGCTAAAGGTGGGAGTGTTCACCTCAGGTTGGATGCCTCATCACTCATCATTCATCACTCACACAAACTCACCCACTCATTCATGCCCATGGGTGATTTATGTTCTTCACTTCACCAACCTGCTTGTTTTTGGGAGGTGAGAGAAAACCAGAGAAGCCCAGAGGAGACCCATGCAAACATGCATGAAGCTGTGAATCAAACCTAGGGATCCTGGAGCTGTGAGGCAGCAACAATATCTACTGAGCCATTAGCCTACTACAACCTACTGCATCCTACTACTAGTTATACTTCCTATTTACTATTATCCACCACTTAATAGCATTATTATGACACATAAAAAAAAAAAAACATCAATATTACAGAGGAACGCAGTTTAAGAGAGCGCAGCCTCACAGACGGGTATTTCATGAAGTAAAAACGAGTTCCATTACCAAAGCAAGAAATCCTGTGAACACAATTCAACAAGTCTCGTTTCACTGCAGTCACAGCTGCGCCGCACATCATCTCTAGCAGAAGCATTGATATTACCTTCATAAAATGACCCCTTGCATTTTTGTGCAATTTTTCCATGCATTACGGTTTTCCTGGGGATTTGAAATTAAGGCAAATTGTGTGTTTTTGTGCAGGAAAGAAAACATGAAAGTATAAATGGCTCATGGAAAAGTTTAACTACCGTTTTAGATTGTTTTGCCTGACCTTTTTCTCACGATGTCCAGCCTTTCTCGAAAAGACCATCTTGTAAATCTCCTTGACAAACTCCAGGACATGTACAAGATGGATTTTTTGACTTTATGTTCTTGTGTCTGCGACCAAATAAATTTTTTTTCCTCAGTCAGCCAATGTGGAATGAAAACACAGCTATTAAATCGACACGGATATATTCGAGCTTGTGCAGTTTGCTACAGATACAGTTTGCGAGTCTGACTAGCACTTTCTCTGACCATACAAATAAAGGGCTTGAAAATGCCGACTTGACTGGATGACTACTGGGGGCCTTGGAGTCAAGTCAAGTCAAGTCAAGTTTATTTGTATAGCGCTTTTCACAACAGACATTGTCTCAAAGCAGCTTTACACAAATCAACAGTGATGGTGAATGGTGTGCATTTGTCCCTGATGAGCAAGCCGTGGCGACTGTGGCAAGGAAAAACTCCTTAGAAGTCTTAGAATCTGATAGGTTAAAGCTTGGTAACAGCTCATGTTATGTCCATGTTCAAGCAACATGGAATTAAACCTACAGTACCAGGAGCCTGTTCATTTCTGCTGGCCTTACAGCAATATGTTCAGCAAGACAGCTCAAATCTGATTGGATAGAGATTCTAACTGAAATTTAATAAACGCTACAACAGCTATTACTATGATGTCTACTATTACTTACTACAGTGACAACTAGTACTATTAATACTTACTGTTTTGACTACTAATAATACCACTCGCTATTTAATCTTACGGCTAATCATTTTACTTTTATTTTCTTTATAAAAATGTGCAGTACCTTTTATTCTTTTATATAGCAAGCTTCTGTGACCAAACCAAATTCCTTCTTAGTACAAACATACTTAGCAATAAAGCTCTTTCTGATTCTGATTACTGCTATGCCTATTTCCTACTACTACCACTACTATGACTACTTCAGCTATTACAATGCTGCCTAAGTACTACTTATTATTAACTAGTTGTAGTAGTGAAAATGTTAGTAGAGGGCAGAGTTTAGAGTTTGAGCGTGACCCTTCATCAGTGGTGGACAGTAAAGAAATTACAGTAAATGTAATTCGTTACTGCAGTTAAGTAGTTTTTTTTGTTTATCTGTAATTTAATGAAGAATTTCCATTTGTGGAAACTTTTACTTTTACTTCACTACATTTCAAAGTCTAATATCGTGCTTTTTACTTTACTTATAAAGAACATATTCACTTTTAATCACCACATTATCTGTGTAAAGCTGCTTTGAGACAATATTCATTGTTAAAAGTGCTATACAAATAAAAATGAATTGAATTGAATTGAACTTAAATACATTTTGCAAAATCAGTCATTATTTTTTTTTTGTTGTGTAGATTAAAACTTCACTGGTCAAACATGCAGCAAGCCACCAATCAGGGTCGAGCGCGCGCTCCGTTTTAAACTTGTTTTGATTGGTGTTTGGTGGTTTCTACAGTACACATAACTAATATACAGTCAACAGCAAGCAGGACATGTTGGCCTTATTTGCGTGATTTTTTTAAAAACTAGTTAAATCTTACTTAATTTGGATACTTAAGATAATTTGAAGGCAAAGACATTTTGTACTTTTACTCAAGTGAAAGTTTAAAGGGAATTTGAATGCTTAATATGCTTTATCTCAAGTGCATGGTTTGTGTTCTTTATCTATTACTGCCCTCCATTTAGTGTACAGTATGTTTCATAGCCCCTTCTGTCATGCAGCAAGCACAAAGCATTTCCTCAAAAAGGCTGAGGACCCTAAACCTATACTCCAGTTTTGTGTGTATCATTAATTCCAGTCATGTGAATTCATTCGGATTCAGAGCCATTGCTTTTGCTGCATTGTTTTTAGGAACAGGGAACCTCAGAGACATGACGTCATTGTAATATACACAATCCGATCCAGTCCTGCCCCAGTGTAACATTTCTGCTTTGTAGAGATGTGGTGGCTTTCATTTGATTTCATATCTAGAATGAGGATTTTGAACGAGAGTCAAACTTTAGATACTTGGACACCATTTCTTTTATATAGTGAAACAGAGGGTTAAAAAGTGAATCATCAATCATGCAAAGAAAGAGTTCTTCAAGCAAAGGGTTGCATCCATCCAAATCGACTGGATTCTCTTTCTGTCGCTCACTTTTTTCTCTTTTGCTGTCTTTATGGTCAATAGACCTTCAGCTTTACAGTGACAACCTTAAATTCACACTAGATGCCACACGTAAGAAATTCTCCATAGCCGAATCCAGCTGTAATCGCAACCCAGTTTATTTCACAGTGTGACATGAGACTTCAGGCCAGTAAAAAACCCACAAAATTTGCGTCCATTGTAGTTCCTTGTGTTGGTGTAATGAGCTGAACACTTTGATCTGCAGCTACAGGCTGCACAAGATGGACGACCACAACTGCGCAGGAAACGCCTTTGGTTTTAAAGCCACGCAGCCCGGAATGAGCGCCGGCCGGTTGTTGTCACAGGCGCTGCACCACTCCGATGTTTAATGCGCTAATTCTGTTGTCACAGACAGTGATTTTGTTTGAGATTATGTAATAAGTGTGATAATCAGTTTTATGATGGCTGTTGGAACGAATTGCTGATTGTTTGTTTGTACGTGTGTGTTTGCTAATTGATCGACCATGATAATGTACACTACACAGCATTTCTGCCCCCTGTGTATCAATGAAGTCCCTGTTTTATTTAGACTACTCTATGAGTTTGTGTGATTATGTAAATGTCTTCCAGCCTACGCAGTGTGTGTCGGGTGGGCAGGATTGAGACGATTGATGGTGATCTAGGGAATCGCCGTCAAAGCTCCGGGGACTTAAGAAACAGCAAGTGGCAAATCTCTCATTTCGAAACCGTCTCCCTCTGCTTTCTGTACGCGTTGCGAATTCCTGTTTAGCACAGCTTTTGATAAAGCTGTTTTTTTTGGATAAAGCAGACGAACAATCGCGCACGTTTTACACATGGTCACCATAGTAACAGCAACACTACACATAGTGCATATCTAGTGTGGGTTGTGCTACTGGTTTAAACCTACAGGCAGCGTGTCAAGACTGTAAACTCTTTGAGCATAAAAAAAATTGAGCACTCATGTCTATAGGGTGATGAAACTTGTTGGACATTTTATTCTTGCTCTCAGCATTTGGTTCAATGAGTTTATCTTTCTCACAGTGTTTAACAAAAGACATTTGTTGTGATGCTTCAGTCAAGGAACGTTAGCTCAACTTCCCCCCGAGCAGCTATCAGTGCTATAAAATTCATGGAGAGTCTGTTGAACGTTCGAATATACTTGTTAAAACTCTCAGATATGATCCCTTAGGTCTAATTTAATTCCTCCTACAAGAAACTAATTGAAACTATTATATGATAAGAAATGAATAAGAGACCGGATTGAAATCTACTACTTGAATATTCCTTTCAAGACACATGTCTTAGAAGACGTGTAGTTACATTACTACATTATATATACTGTATATATATTAGACATGCAGTCAGGATAGAGGAGAGGCACTTTAGGGGTTATATTCCAATAAATAGTAAAATTGATTTAAAATTTTAAATGTAATCTGGTTGTTAAAATCGCAGATTTGTAGAGTTTGGCTATAATTCCTACCAAAGCACTAAAAAAAGTGCAGAAGGCTCTTGTATGCTCTTATTTGCATGTCATCCTCTTTTATCATCTAAGTTACTTATTTTACATATTTCACTGTATAAAAGATAATTCAGCTTGTAGTTATCGATAAAAAAAATAAAATAAAAAAGTAGCTTGAGAGGCAGCCGGTGCACATGCCCCTCTGATGTGGAGGTTCAAGAGCCCAAGTACTGATCATATAACAATTTCTTTGGCTCTCAGCATGATGTCTAGCTTTTGAGGATCTTTGGTCTACTTCACTTTGTCAGGCAGGTCCTATTTAAGAGATTTCTTGATTGTGAACAGGAGTAGAAGTAATCAGGCCTGGATGTGGCGAGAGGAATGAAACTCAGGTGTGATAAACCACAGTTTTAACAGGGGGGCAAACACTTTTTCACACAGGGCCATGTAGTTTTGGATTTTGTTTTCCCTCAATAATAAAAACCTTCATTTAAAAACTGCATGTTGTGTTTACTTGTTATCTTTTTCTAATAATAAAATTACTTTAATGATCTGAAACATTAGTGTGAGACAAACATGCTAAGAAAATAAGAAGTCAGGAAGAGGGCAAACACTTTTTCACACCACTGTAAATATTAAAGATTAGTATTAACTTTCTTTAATAAAAGTACAGCACTGGATTTAACATTTTTACCTACCAAAATCAACCAAAAGGAAGGACAAGCATTTGAGCATCAGGAAAGAACCTTAAGCAATGGAAGAAGGTGGCTTGGAAATTTTTTTTTTTTTTCTTTTTATATCACGGTCCAGGTGTGTGCACGCTGCTTCCCTCAAGAGGAGATTGCAACAGAATGCACTATGGGAAGCGCATGTAGAGTAATTGTGACGCTCTGGGCAAACTTCTGCTTGGGATCGGGCATTCAAATAGATGTTTCTTTGAAACCCTACTATTCAGCAGATAATGTAGACCTTTTCATGGCAACTGTACTCCATAATTACAGTGGCCTTTTTTCAGCAAGATAATACGCCTTTCCATGCTGCAAAATTTGCAGTTCAAAGATCATGACAAAGAGTTCCACAGATCTCAAACTGATATGGCATGTCTGATGAATCTGTGGGTGGTCCTGGACAAACAAATCCAACCCATGGAGGCTCCACTTCATATCTTACAGGACACAACACAGTGAGTTTAGTTTCTTTAGAGGTCTTGTGTAGCTCATGCCTGGAAGGATCAGAGCTGTTGAAGGACAAAGGATGACTTACACAATATCTAACATGTGGTTTTAATGGTTTGGTTGATCATTGTGTGTGTGTGTGTGTGTGTGTGTGTGTGTCTCCCCATCATCGCAGACCCCATCTCCATTCAGCATTTTGATTCTTTGAAGCGTGTTGAGCTTTGAAGCTGACCTTTCAAAGCTGTCTGAAGGGACGAGTTCACTCCGACACACACACACACACACACACACGTTTGTGAACTCAGGTGACCTTTGCTGAGAGGAAGACGATCAGTTCCAGCCAACACCCCGTCCCAAACAAGAAAGGCGACCAAACATGATTTTTCCATATAATTGTGTATAAGGTGTGTGAACAATGATTATCATCACTGAAATTGTGACACACTGTATTGGGGCATTCGCTAATTTGTCTTCTAGGTGACAGCTGGGCGATCAAACGCCGAGCTGCACTTGGAGCCGTTATTATTCCCTGTTTTTAGCACAGTGTAGCAATGAATAATGCTTCTCGCCACTCACTACCCTCCTGAACGTCTGCCATTTTGATTAGTGGTGCATGCCATGTGTCTTGGGTGCTGCTGCTCTGTTTGGCCATGAGTCCTGATTGCCCTATCCGTCATCCTCCTGCCCGTCCCAGACGTGAAAGATTAGCTGACGTGTGACATGTTAGTATTGTTAGTGACCATTCATCCACTGTGCTGTCTGCTTAAGGAACAATTTCCGTTTGGAGAGTTGATGAGGACGATTTAGCATGTCTGATATAGTGCCAAATTCTCTCTGTGGGACCAACACGGCCTTTATTTTCAAACCTAGCAGTTTCACCACTGTTTGCTAGTTAAAGCTAACATCAGTAGCTAGCATGATCTCCTTTCAACAGGAACTGTTTATTCAGTGTGTGTGTGTGTGTGTGTGTGTGTGTGTGTGAAAGAGAGAGAAAGAGAGCACACAAAACTACGTCATATTTAGGAGCACTTCCACATTTCACTGTATTTGTAACCACCATTCACAAATGTAACACATCAGAACCTTCTCAGAGTTTAGAGATTCAGAGATGACATTGGAAAAGGCACAGCACACAATTTAAGAGGACTCTTCAATAATAATAATAATAATATAATAAAAAACCTCGAAAGCCTGAATTTGCTGTATACCTCAAGATTTTCATTTTCAAACATTGTTGCTAGAAGGTTAGGATTTGACTGCTGTCTCAACAGGATATAACATTTCTGTTTTCAGAAATGGTGGAATGAACAAATTCTTGCCAAAGACCTGCTTTAATGCTCGGATTTCAGTGAATTTAATTTTAAGGCCACAAGCAGAAACTTGAAATGTCTTACATGGAGAATGGTTCAGAGGTTTCTCCAAATTTAATAGTGAAGGTGCTGATATATGATGGATGGATGGATGGATGGATGGATGGAGGAATAGATAGATAGATAGATTGATAGATTGATTGATTGATTGATTCATGTCCTGAAGCATATCAGGGACTTATCTGTTTACTTCCTGGTCTGTTGCTCCTCAGCGTTTGAAGTGTTTGAAGTCATTAAGGTCAGTGTGTAGCATGAGGGAGGCGAAATCAATAAAACACTGAGCGATTGATTACTCCACATGTGGTGGTATGAACACAAACACAGTTAGACTTACACAAACAAACACACAGCAGAGTTGTAAAAAGAACACACATCCTTCACTCAAGTAGAAGTACAAATACTCACGTTTTAAAAGACTCTGGTAAAAGTTGAAGTACTGACTATATTTTTTTCAGTCAAGTTAAAGTAAAGAAGTTTGGGCTCTGACATGTCCTTAAGTTAAAAGTAGCCATTACTACTACTGGTTTTAGTGTCACACTTGTAACTGGACTTTACATCATATTAATATATTAATACAAAACAATTCAAAATGTTGTTACATCCACCATATAGAACCCAAGCAGAGAAAAGATGATGATCAGGTGATCAGGAATGTGTCTATTCTCAGTCATGTTTACATCACTGACTCCCTCTGTCTCATCCACGTTAACCCCAGACTTCGTTACCTTCTGCCTGCTCATTGTTTGCTTTGTTGGCTAGCCTACGTCTGTGGTGTGTGAGAGCCAGGAAATGATACAGCAGTGGTAGATTGAAAAAGCCATGCAATGACACAAAGAAATAAGTTGATATGCTGAAAACTTGCTCACTTTCAAAAGGTGCTTTATCCTGGCCAAGGTTACTTTGAAACCAGAGCCAGCCTCGAATATGGATCTGGAGCCTGATGTCAGTCCATCGCACTCTGACAGGAACTAAATCTGAAAAATAGAATGGATGTACATTTTCCACATAGCCATAAGGTGGACAAAATGAAGTTTTCTCAAAAAAGGAGAGCCATCAGAAATCGGATGCTGCTTTCCTGCTTTTTACAGCAAATAGAATTATTTCAAAATAGTAATGCTAAACGATCGCGAGCTTAGCCTCAAGATATCAGCGGACATGGCAGGTTGTTCACCCAGTAGATCAGACAACCCGGTAATCTAATGTATTAACGTTGACATTGAATCGTCCTACTATAAGGAAATATGAGAGAATTTTAAAAGGTTGGAACTCTTGAAGTTTGTGAACATTTTGGAAGAAATTATTTTACAGTGTATTAAATAATCGCTATCATTTATGTTTAATGAAACAGATTTTGTTGCTGCACTTCAACCCTACCAGCTGTCTGTTTCATGTACATCCTGTCTTCTTCTAATGTTCTCATGTCTTCCTATTCCCAGAGCTCCCTTGCATTGAGTTTCTCACAGCTGGGAGAAGTCAACTATTGTCTTCTATAACACACAATTGTGTGGATATACTGAATCACTGTATCACTGCATGGCTGTAAGTTTTGCTTGATTTATCTCACATTATGTTGACTCCAAGCTAGTTTGTTAACTGATAAGGACTCATTATAGAAAGGTTTTCAAATACAGCCAATCCAGTAAACCCCTGGATGTGATCGCAGTCTATTGCCCAGGCCGACTAACATAGTGCTGTAAGAAGACTGTGGAAACCAGAGGGGAAAACTCAAAAGTGTGTGCTGGATCTACCGTGAGGCCCTGGAGATGTGAGGCAGCAACAAAACCCACTTTAAGAACATGCTGCACAAAATTAAAAAAAGTGAAATACCAATTTTTAGCCCAAAGTCTATATCAAGTGGGCAGAAATGTTGCTTAAACCAACTATGAGGAGTGATATATATTTTCTTTGCATAGTCAGTGTTGTAGACTGAACCAGCTAATATGTCTGTATGTTGATTTTGGAGCCTTTTATCTGGTGTAGCTTCAATTTTCCAAACATATGAACTGGTAGTCCCCAAGTTACGGTGGTACAACTTACAATTTTTTGATCTTATGGTGATAGCGATACGACTAAATAGTAAAAATATTTTACATTTCGCGTGGCAGAAATATAAACATAGCATCGTATATAGGGTATGATATGATGGCACACTGCCAGGATGTACGGTGGTCGACAGTTCAGATGTCTCGATATTGCGTGCATATACAGTGAGGAAAATAAGTATTTGAACACCCTGCTATTTTGCAAGTTCTCCCACTTAGAAATCATGGAGGGGTCTGAAATTGTCATCGTAGGTGCATATCCACTGTGAGAGACATAATCTAAAAAAAAAATCCAGAAATCACAATGTATGATTTTTAAACTATTTATTTGTATGATACAGCTGCAAATAAGTATTTGAACACCTGTCTATCAGCTAGAATTCTGACCCTCAAAGACCTGTTAGTCTGCCTTTAAAATGTCCACCTCCACTACATTTATTATCCTAAATTAGATTCACCTGTTTGAGGTCGTTCGCTGCATAAAGACACCTGTCCACCCCATACAATCAGTAAGATCCAACTACTAACATGGCCAAGACCAAAGAGCTGTCCAAAGACACTAGAGACAAAATTGTACACCTCCACAAGGCTGGAAAGGGCTACGGGAAATTGCCAAGCAGCTTGGTGAAAAAGGTCCACTGTTGGAGCAATCATTAGAAAATGGAAGAAGCTAAACATGACTGTCAGTCTCCCTCGGACTGGGGCTCCATGCAAGATCTCACCTCGTGGGGTCTCAATGATCCTAAGGAAGGTGAGAAATCAGCCCAGAACTACATGGGAGGAGCTGGTCAATGACCTAAAAAGAGCTGGGACCACCGTTTCCAAGGTTACTGTTGGTAATACACTAAGACGTCATGGTTTGAAATCATGCATGGCACGGAAGGTTTCCCTGCTTAAACCAGCTCATGTCCAGGCACGTCTTAAGTTTGCCAATGACCATTTGGATGATCCAGAGGAGTCATGGGAGAAAGTCATGTGGTCAGATGAGACCAAAATAGAACTTTTGGGTCATAATTCCACTAAACGTGTTTGGAGGAAGAAGAATGATGAGTACCATCCAAGAACACCATCCCTACTGTGAAGCATGGGGTGGTAGCATCATCTTTGGGGTGTTTTTCTGCACATGGGACAGGGTGACTGCACTGTATAAAGGAGAGGGTGACCGGGGCCATGTATTGCGATATTTTGGGGAACAACCTCTTTCCTTCAGTTAGAGCATTGAAGATGGGTCGAGGCTGGGTCTTCCAACATGACAATGACCCGAAGCACACAGCCAGGATAACCAAGGGTGGCTCTGTAAGAAGCATATCAAGGTTCTGGCGTGGCCTAGCCAGTCTCAGACCTAAACCCAATAGAGAATCTTTGGAGGAGCTCAAACTCCGTGTTTCTCAGCGACAGGCCAGAAACCTGACTGATCTAGAGAAGATCTGTGTGGAGGAGTGGGCCAAAATCCCTCCTGCAGTGTGTGCAAACCTGGTGAAAAACTACAGGAAACATTTGACCTTTGTAATTGCAAACAAAGGCTACTGTACCAAATATTAACATTGACTTTCTCAGGTGTTCAAATACTTATTTGCAGCTGTATCATACAAATAAATAGTTAAAAGATTATGTCTCTCACAGTGGACATGCACCTACGATGACAATTTCAGACCCCTCCATGATTTCTGAGTGGGAGAACTTGCAAAACAGCAGGGTGTTCAAATACTTATTTTCCTCACTGTATTTTTGGTGTTTCTGATTTTTCAAAACCAAGTTTTAGCTCTTGTCTCTCTCCCTTTTATCTTGGTCATCAGAAACCAAAACAGAACGCACCAGTCTTATCACCACAGGTGTGCCTCTTACCGCTCGTTTCGTCCGGTTCTGCCCTCCTCTCATGATCCGGAGCTCGTCCACGCACTGCCACATATGTATATACTGTAAAGTTTCTACATTACGGTAGTGTAAATTGCTCTGTTTTGCTAAAATATATACTGTAATTTAAGAATTATTAACCAAGTACAGAATACTAGACTATACTGGCTAGGCCATGTCTCAACTTAGGGTATTTGCAAGTTACTATGGGGTCATCAGAGCACATCTCCGTCATAAGTCAGGGACTACCTGTATTTTTTTTCCTTTTTCTTCTGTTACTGTGAAGCTCATCACTGGACTCGGCCACTACTGTTGCTGGCCACCTCCTGTTTTGGGACAGCTCTGGCGCATCTGTTGTCTGATTCCAGTGAGTCACACCAACCCTATCCTGCTGTTAGATATGGGACAAGCCCATCTGCTTATCCTCATCTCACTCTCCTGAAGGAGAATTTACCCGTGCGTTCTTTCAGGGTATTTGTGAACAGCCTGTCTCGTCCCGTCTCTGCTGTTTATGTTTGGGCTTCTTTAAGCTGCCGATGCCAGTCTCATTTGTTGCTCTGAACTCTCCACTCTCTCCTCACCGCAGCCCCTCCTCCTCCTTCTCCCACCCTTTGTGTTCATCTTCCACTCTCTGCAGTGTTATGTAATCTGATTGATCTTTGGGGGAAAGTGCTGGTGTGCTGACAGAAGCAGAGTGGAGATTCAGAGGGTAGCAAGCTGCCTCCGGACGTCGTCTCTTTCTTCTTCACGCCCATTTGCAATCACCTTGTTGCGAAGCGTCATTGAAAAAAAAACGAGGTGGTGTTCATATGTAGATTGGAGATTTGGTTTAGTGTTTTCCAGGTCATTATTAAAGTACAATTCTTTACTACATTGTAGAAAACAGTTCAGGATTTGAATGTTCTCCATGCCAGTTGAAAATGACGTTCGGTTATTTTGTGCTCCTCAGGGCACTGACCCAGGATAACGTATATGCAGAAGGCGTATATCTATCCAATCACTCATTTGGTGAAATATCTGGAAAGTGAGCATCAGAGCTACTGCAAATCACTAAAAAGTCTGCAGGTTATACATTTACATAAGTGTCCGGAGTTGTGCATTAACATCTGGGATCCCTGTGATGCTACAGCTATCAGTGCCCAGGAATCGAATGCAGCACTGTGATCTCTGCACACTCCTCATCACACCCTTAAGTCTGAGATGGAGCGAAGGCACTTTTGTCTTGAGTGACACAGATGTCTGTCTTTTCACAATAATGGATTAAAGCTTTGTTTTCACTGTACACAATATTCAGACTGATTTTGCTTTTGCAGGCTCAATGGTACACGGTATAGGCATTCTGGTCGTTGCAGTTCAAGAATACTGAGCTTAGTATGCATGTGACACGTTACAACAGCTGTCTAAAATCCACACCTAGGCCTTCAGTGGTGTCCTACCTGAACCAATCCACCTTTTAATGCCATCATTATGATGCAACGCGAAATGCAGTATAACAGAGCGCTGCACCACAGACAGTAATCTCGTACGGCGAGAATAAAAGCCTTTACCAAAGCAAGAAACACAATTATCACAATTCAACAAGTCTCCTTTCACTGCAGCCACAACTGACCCCAGGTTTACTGTGCAATTGTGTCTTGGTGTAAATTCTACAGGGAAAGAAAATGCAAAAGTATAAATGGTTCATGAAAAAGCTTAACTGTTTTAAAGTGTTTTGGCTAACCTTTCCTTACGATGTCCAGCTTCTCTTAAAATCTCTGTCTTGTAACTGTGCCTGCAAGTGTATCTGTGACCAAATCAGTTTATTATCCTCTGTCAGGCATTGTGGAATGAAAAAACAGCTATTAAATCCATTTAAATATATTAGAGTTTGTGCAGTTTGCAGAAGTTCGCTCTCTGACCATCCAATCAAAGGACGTGAAAATGCTGAGGGGTTTCTATGATTTCAAGCGGGCTTCGGAGTGGCCAAATCGCAATCTGATTGGTTAAAGAAACAGCATCAAGCATGTATTTGAATCTAACAAACGCAAGAAATCCAACAAATCTAAGAAATGCATCGTCTCTGAATGCTGCATTTAGAAAAGTTGGAAAGTGGGTGCCCAGGCAGTGTCACGAGGCTTCTTTATTCCAGACTGGGACCTGTTCTGCAGCACTTTCAGACCTATATATAAATGCCTGCGATTTGGCAGCAAATAAATTTGGGAGAAAATGGGGTCACAGGCAGGTTGAGTGATAAATAGGCAGACTGGAACGTTTTCCTCATAGAGATGACAATGTATTTTTATCAAATGCCAGATTTTGAATCTCTCATTAATGTTTTGTGATTTACTACGATTTTCAGTGTTAAAGAATTCACATCAAACTTTTTTCACATTTCTGTGCTTCTCACATAGTCACGTCACTCTTCATGACACTGTGTGGGGACTTTTTCATGTCTGATCACATCACACACACTGCTGCATCTCCACGGCTTAGCATGTTAAGAGCAAAAAATAAGCAGTGTCTGGAATAATTTTTTTTCACATCCACAGACAATTTTCAGCCAGGAAGATGTGCCAATGCGCGTTAGGTGATCTGAGATTAAGAACGTTGACACAAAGAGCGATATTACGGACCGTGCAGGCTATCATAAAGCGGATCTGACGGGAGACACTACACCCATGTTGTCGGCTAGGCTCCGTGTTCTTCTGTACTGCTTCTGTACTGAAAATGAAAAGAGGGGCTTCAACTGACCGTCGAACTGATCAGAAGCGGCTCATGTGGAATGAAAAACTCCATACTGGTGCACACTGGTGGACAAGGTTTTCTTGGCACTCTAGTCGAGATTCCTACTGTCACCACCACACTATAACAATCATTCGCAATATTCCATAAACAAAAGGTTAAACACGTTTAATATTCATTGCAAATTGGCCTCAAGTATGTAAACATGTCATGTATATCAAACCTCAGCAGAAAAACAGGTAGTTAATAGGGGATTAGACTATGATGCAGCAGTGTACAACACTAATCGCACTAAACGTTCTCGTTCACGCCCTGTGTACACCTTTGGCGTCATTTTGAACGAGCAAGGATTCCCATGGACTTCAATAGAACTCTGAACCCTGATGAACGCGTCCCGGAGCTTGCGGCGTTGAAATTTGACGTGTTCGGTAAGCAAACTGCCCCCGAGGTCATATTTATGTAGAGCTCCAACTGATTTTTGGATTTTAAAATTAACTTGATGTCTGATATAAGTTCTGTCTGTGAAACAGTGTTTAGCAATACTTTCCACCCTAACTAACCCTAACCCGTTCTCCCTAATCCGAACCCTGCATGCTGAAAAATGATGCCAAAGGTACCCAGGGCTCCAAAAGTGACGCCAAGAGATCCTGAAGAACACGTACATATGTGACGAGTTGGGAGTGAGAACGTGTAGTTGTAACCTGTATAGAAGTTTTTCCAACTGCTAAATTCTTTTGTTCTTGGCCTGGTTTTCTTCTTACTGTAAAGTTTTCTCTACAAATCAAGGACAGTAGGTAGAACTTTGCACTCACTCGTAACGCTTCGACCTGCAAACGTCAAGCCAGCCTACATTCGCCATGAGTAATAGGAACCCTATTTATAATGGCCCCACACCCGATCTGAGCTTTCCATCGGCTTTCAAACAATCTCCTGAGACACACACATACACACACACATTCACACACAATGCTATACGCCTGTCCTTTGATTTAGGTTGCCCCGGATTCGCTTTAGCCTATTTAACATTTAAAGATTGCTGACTGAATGAAAACCAGAGCAGCGTTTCCTGTGGCGAGAAATGAAAATTACCAGTGTACTTTTATTTGTTTGTTTAGTTGTTAATTAGATACAGCGTTCAGCGTATCTCCTGTTCTATATGCTGCAAGTTCCAAAGGGACGGTGTGTAGTTGCCCTTCACCCACACATCCACATATTCTTGCCATCTAAGGACTCTGAGTGCGTCAGCTAAGCGCAGATGATCTTGGCCTCGTGCTCAGCCCGAGTGGGTTGAACTTGCGCTTCGTTTCCCAGGAAATCACCACCAACACCACCTCTGCCATGTGGAATTGCTTCTTTACATATCTCTGTCCAACGCAGAGGAAAATAAACGAGAGAAAAAGGATGAATCGAAAGAATCAGTTTTCCCTCGTGCTCAGACGGTCGCTCTGAAACATGAGCTCTGTATACCGATGAAGGCCTAAACCAACACAGCATGTGTTTTTATAATGCAGGAAAGGGCAAACACTGATATTTTATTGGATTGAAGTGAGAAGAGGTGAGAAAGAGAGAGAGAGAGAGAGAGAGAGAGAGTGTTATGATCATCAGTGGAGCTGATGAGAGATTTCTGCTTAGCCTAGAGCTCTGTCATTGTTATGCAACAGCAGAGAGATCGAGAGAAATAATACGGTGTGTCAGTGAGGAGAAGCATTATAGAGTGTGGGATGAAGGATTGCCAGTTGTAGAGTTTGGGGGTTTTGGTGTTTGGAAAATGTGTTATCTAAAGCTTTCCAAAGTCTCCTGCTACTCTTAAATCCGTGTGTTCATTTATTTACACACACACACACACACACACACACCAACAGTTTTATTGTTTCTGCGTCTTGCTGTTAGATTATATTTTACATTCAATTTAATTGTTGTCTTTGCTTTGCATCTGTATAAATAGCTTGTAAATGGTTGCTTTTCAGAAGTGTCTCAACATGTGGGTTGTGACTGTAATGATTGGAAGAAAAAGTGCACATGAAACGATTTGCACTCGGTTCAAAGGTCAGCATTTTAGTCTGAATGAAGTGGAAAACCTGTACAGAATTCTCACAAAATGTTTTCGTGGTCTCCACCGCCTGCAAGCAGCTCCTGATTTGTTTCCTGCTCACAGCCCTCCATCATGGAACTTTTATAAAGTGATCTTCATAAAGTAGGGTAGAAACTATACGTTTGATTCTTTGCAAAAGAGATGGTTTCTATCAGCACCATGTTCAAGGAATCTTTCACACTAGTAAAAGACTACACTAGTCATCTCTAGTAAGATACTCTGGAGCAGTAGTTTTGCTAGAGTTGACAAATTTGTCATTTTGTTTTTTGTGATTAGCAGGATGATGATGTAGATGGAGCAGCAATCTGATCAACCATTCTATTTTCTTGCCATCTATTGCATTCATTTAGCATTACTGAATTGTACTCATATTTTCAAATACAAACCATGCAACTTTTATTGATCTAGTTTGATCTAGATTTTTATTTTTTGATATATGCCTGCAGATTTTAATTCTTTCTCATTCTGTATCTGCTTTCTCCAGATCAAAGAATATGCTTTTTTTTCTCCATAGTGTAAACACATACAGATGTAGGCACAATAAAAAGGAATCCGAACCCACACACATTGTCGTCTGACACAGCCAATGGAAAAGCAGTGCACGTCATAATGTTAAAAAAACAAACAAAAAAAAAAGGCATCATATCAGAGCATTTCTGGATCTGTGTGTGAATGTTACAGAGATGTTTTTTTAAAAGGTGACTTTATTTGTCACATACACATTAGAACACAGCAGAATTCTCGCCCTGACACATCCCAGCTTGTTAGGAAGTTGGGTCGGAGCATGGGGTCAGCCATGATCCAGCGTCCCAGTTGGTGGACTGAACATATGATCTGGAGGTGTGGTGAGACATGCTGCTCTTATAGCCTATTATATATCAGATCATCTTGTCTCAAATGGGCTCACATTTAAAAACTCGCACAATTTACTCATGAATTAATACTGCCTATTTCCTCTGATTTACATAATTACCAGAGTCTTAATCATTAATGTCTTTTAAATTGGATTTGGCCAGTCACTGCATGGCGCACGAGTGCATGGCGACTAGTCAGGGGCACTGTCTAGTCGTCATGCATTCATGACTAATCACTTCAGCAGTTCTCCTCATCAGGCTGACTCAGGCCTTTTCACAGCAAAGATGAGATCGCTCAACTTGACTCTTGGTAGAAGAGTCTGGATCTTTCGTTCTCGTTCTGTGCCTTCTCCTCTCTTGCTTTCTTGCCTTTTCGCCTTCTTTGTGTTTATTGTTCTCTCTGCCTTGCTTCTATTGTCTGCCTCTTAGTGATGGTTTTTTTCAACTTGACGTTGATGCACATTTAGCAGCTTTACTCTGTACAAATTTAAATTTGATCTACCTAGGCTAGTAGTAGGTTTGGTAACATTGTGCTATTCATCGACATTGAATTGTAACCCAGATCTGGTATCAGTGCTAAAAAAAAATGGCAAATCTTCTGTTTATTTATCCCTGTAGGGAAAGAATGTTTGCAGCATACTCACACAGACATTTAACAATTCACAATTGGCATTGGGGAAAAATGTAAAAACAAATTAATAAATCATTTTATTTAACGGAGATGCATTTCGTTTTAAATGACCAGTCTAACTGACCATCAGTTACTACCAGAGGAAGAAGAATTTAAGAATTAAATTTTTTGGGGTATAAAAGATCATTGTGACCTGTTTTTCGGCCATCTAGGAACATTATACAAGGTGGTATGAAAAAGTTTTGAGACTAGCTCTCTTGGGAGGAGGTTGAATTCTGCAGGAGCCAAATCTGGCGAGTAGGGTGCATGGCAAAGTGAGATCAAATGGATTGTTCTCCAGCGATCATCGTTGCTGAAAGGTTCCGACATTTTCAGAAGTTAAACTCTTGGAAGGTCTTCCTGATTTCAGCAAAGTTCTTTCACTTTTAAAGAGCACGCGGATTTGAAAACACCTCAAACAAATCATTGCGGCATCACCGTATGTCAAACGTCTGTGGCAGATTGGCCCAGTTTCACACAGAATTACCCCGTTTGCTCTTTGTTCTAACTTGCTCTTTATGATGAAATCTCAGACGTGGTAACGCACATGGTCAGAATAGCACCAGTTTGCACCAGAAGTCTCAAAACATTTTGATCCCACCTCGTTGGCCAGGTGCTAACAATTCCAAATATTCAAATATACATTATACTCTCTATGCTTTGTGACTTTATTCCTTAACAATTCACTTACTATCATTACCAGCTTTCCCAATAACCACTTTTGAGCTTCAGAGGCATTTCCATACCAGCAAATCCCACAAAATTTCATAATACTTTCAATAAAAGGCAATTAAAATATCAAAAGCATTCTGCTATGGACATTAAATTCATTTCTTTAAGAAATCCATCATCTGTTAAAGCTTTAGGGATCATGGGCAAAGATTGCTAGAATGCCAGTCAGGAGATTTAAAATGTACATGAACTATTGGCTTCAGTTTTTTCTATACTTCTGCAAATTCATTATGGTTGATGGTTTGTATGAGCTCTCTTGCAACTTGACCCAATCGTATAGATGTAGGGGTGATCTTAATGTCTCAGAAGTCTTACTCAGCAACTTTCTGTACACATCATTGCTGTCACTTGGATTATATTTAAGCTGAAGGTAAGCAGTGTATAAACTAATTGCAGTGCCGTGTCATAAGGTACATGCTGTGCAGGACATGAACTAGTAGTGCAGGTAAATTGCAGTTTCAATAGCTGGTATTGGTATCAAGAATATCAATAACAGAGCTCCTGATAGAGCAGTGTGTTGTGATCAGCACGCTCACGCTTCCTATAGATACAGCACTTTATGAGGAGTTGAAGGCTTATCTTTCACTGAGAGTGAACTGTCGGACAGGACACGATGTATGGCCTGGACCACCAAGTGAAACGACAGGAAGACAGGAAGTTTTACTGCCGTTGATTTAAGAGGAAAACCAAGATGGCGTCGTGAGCCAGCTCTGCTCCGGACTGTTCGCTGTAGGGGATATGGAAGGTTTTGGCCGATCAATTATTTTCTCTTTTGCGTTCTCATATACACACACAGCCAGTCAATAAATAAATATGCTCTGGTGGTTCTTAGCTGGTTAGTGAGTCTGTGTACACAGTCATGACTCACAAGCCCCTGACACCTTTCCTTTGTCCAGCGCCTTTGGCCTTTCTGCAGTTCTGCTTGCATTCCTTCTCTTTTATCTTTCCTCAGTGTTGCCATTGCCAGCTTGACTTTTATTTCTTTCTACCTGAATCTAGGTGGATTCAGTGGGATACCTTTGCTTAAATAAATTCACAGCTCTCTCTCTATTTCTCTGTCTTTCACACACGTTGTATTAGACATAATCAATTTGATATAATCAATAACGGTAATAAACTGAAATCTCCTTCAAGCTGAAGGGAAGCAATTTGACTGTGAGGGATGAAAGCCCAGAGTTCAGTCCAGGGCAAAATCTCGAACAAGTCACATGCATTTTTTTTTTAAGGCAAAATCTTGTACATATTGTTACGATGGTGTTTAAATATTTTTTTGGAAATCTAAGATTACAAGGTTGAAGTCATAGCAATACAAGAATAATGTCTTAATATTTTAATCCTGGACCCTTGCTGAAGAGCACGCCGGTGTTTACTTCCTTTAGGGTCAATTTCTATGATTATCATCCTCATAATCTCTTGAGAAACATCTCCTCTTTGAATAGCATGCAGATATTACCGTTGATACTCTCCAGACTGGACGAAGGAGGCTATTTCCTTCACGTCTGTCTGTTTTTTTTTCTTCTGATTAAATTACATTTCCTACATAACCAATGCAGCGTCCGTTCGCTAATTATAACTCCGTGCTGATGCGCCAAAAGACAAAGAATTTCCTTATTGTTTAACCAAATCCTCTACATCCATTTTATGCAAAACCCTGAAACATTTCTCGCAATTCTGTGATATTTCTCAAAAATATTACTTTATTCACAAAATATTTGAACTTTTTTCCATAATCATAAATTTTAACATTTTCATTTTTTTTTACATGCCACTTAAGCATCATCTCATCATTATAGATGTGCAGGGAAAGTATTGGATAAATAAAATCACTACTCAGGTAATCATAAAGTCCTACATTTACAGTACAAGTCACTGAAAACAAAAGGAAAAGAAAAACACGTCTAACAGTATAATGAGCAACATGGTCATTGTGTGCAATTTAGAGATAAAACATTTTCAGTAAGAGCCGCTATAATAGACCAAGTACTGGACTCATACTGCGTATTTATTTCTGTTTTCATTTGTTGATTTAGTGAAATACAACCTGCAAAGACATATACTGATCCAAATGCAGTAAAACTGTCAGACTTTCTGGTTGAAAAGATAAATATCGGGGAAAATGACTTACTGAGAGGATAAGTGCGTAGTTTTTTCAATCTATCGTTAAAGGTTTATTTTATTAACCTATCGTTAAAGGTATATTTTAGTAACAGTTGGATTCGGGGCATTCAAGAACACAGACCCCTGTTGTTTGGTGGACCAGTTTACACGTTTGTCGCAACCATCACACCCAAGTGACTTTTGACCAACTTGTTGAATATCTTAAGATACAACAGTTATTTTCTATTTGTTCCAAATGGTTATTACAGTAGATGTAATGAACTCATCTTTCGACTTGGCAATGAATATAGCTTTTGTGGCAGATGAACAGGAAGAAGGGATACCGATTTCCATAATTGCATCTATAATGGGAATGAACAGTGTGATTTAACAGTGTGAGCTGACCGATTTGGCTTGTGGCTTGTTCGGCCTCTGTTTTCTCTAATGTATCAAAAAGCGAATACAATTTGGCCACTTCCATCCAAACTGAGTTGTCTTTGTCAATTAAAAACAAAACAAAAAAACCCCGAACTATTTTTGTCTTGTAATCTAAAGCAAGAAAACCAAGATATTCAAATAACATGACATATATAGGGTTGTATGATGTAGTCATGTGACCCGTTCGCATTAAAAAATACAAGATGGTGGACGACATTGTTCTGCAGTTGTTGTGTTTTTTATGAAGTTTAATAGCCATTTAAAATGACTGTGTGATTGTGCATCGTTAGTGCATTATAGTTACGTTATATAACTCACTAAATTGCTAATTTTTTTTAATGGGATGAACTTTTCACTGTTAGCTGGTGGTCTAGTGGTTAGGATGCGGTGCTCTCACCGCTGCGGCCCAGGTTCGATCCCCGGTCAGGGAACCAACCCCAGCCACTCTTAGTGCCAGTCCCAAGCCTGGATAAATGGGGAGGGTTGCGTTAAGAAGGGCATCCAGCGTAAAAACATGTGCCAAATCGGACGTGCGGATCATGAATACGGATGATCCGCTCTGGCAACCCCTAATGGGAGAAGCCGAAAGAAAGCTGCATCAAATGAAAGAGATGTAAATAAAACGGTTCACCAAAGCAACATGGGGCCAAAGCTTATTAAGTTTTTTAAGTTATGCGAGTCATGTTACTATGTGCTGATATTCTGTGTTCTACTTTACTGTTTATCTCTTCTCTAAATCAGTAATGTCATAATACCAAGTTCTCATCTGGAATGTACAGATCAGACTGTAACACTCTGTAGCTGAAGGAGGATGGTAGATTCGTAAACACAAAACAAACAGTTTAATGTTCATAATTCATACCCAGCACTGTATTTGTCATTTGGACAGGAACACACCGCTGATGTTTCGACTCGGGACTGTTTTTCTGTTGCTGTTTTGACTGCGAGCTGCAACAAGGCAAAGCCGAAATGCCAGAATGAGTTAGAGAGTTATTACAGTGCAGTATGTCAGCTTTTTCATGCTCACTGTATCTCATTCCTTGGAGAAAAGTTGAAAAAAAATAAGCTTAAGAGTGTTTTATATTTATTTAATGGCAAAAGTAAAGGATAACTACATATTAAAGCATAGTGTTAGGAAGGTTTCCTATCTAGCTCGAAGGACCAATTGTAAGGGATTTCACTATCTATCAGGAGATTGTACTCGCTCCAGCGTGTCAGTAAAAACAGGGTACAGGTTTCAGAACACTCAAACTTGATCGTATGTGATTCTTGCTGACAACTGCTGCTCAGTGTTCTGGCCTTTTATACTCTTGATGGAGAACACTGCTCTGTGATGTTAAAGGCAGCTTATTATGAGTGGTAAACTGTATGTCTGCCTCTAGTGGTAAAGTGTGGAAATACAACTGAATGGGAATCCTTTCCTACACTTCCACCCCCAAATATGCATGGCATATTTGCCCCTAAATCTGCAACTGCAAGGGTTTTAGTCTCTGCATGCCATTTGTGTCGTAGTTGGAAATAATGTAAGTAGTGTGCTATAAATCTCCTCAGAGCCACGAGGAAAGAATCAGTGTCTATAGCTGTGAGGAGCTTAATGTGTACACATTGAGTTGTAAGACACTTAAAGATTATTCCCCATCTTTTTTTCCAGATGTCTGCCTATTTTGATTTGGAAAGGCCCAAAACAATCCATACCAGTATTGTTAAAGGGTGTTTTTTGGAGTCTCAAGCATGCTGAGGGAAGAGCAGCCATTTTAGGGGTCTCAGGTTTAGCCTTCTACTTACGAAATTCCATGCAGTTATGTTGGGATTTTTGAATTGCTTCACAACCTCTTAGTATCCAGACACTCCTCCTCATTTCAGCAAATACTCGTTCCGGTTCTGGGTGATACAGCTTACTATAAAAGTCCTGAATGAGTAGTTTGGTGGCTCGATGATGAGGATCTAGGATAATGGGGTGAACTGTCTGAGGTTCCAAGCCTTCGGCATGACCTAGATGCCCTCCGACCCGTATAAGCTGACTGGTTTTGTCAAACTCTGGGGCTAAAGTGAGTAATCTGCTTGCAGTGGATACTGGTTTACCAGACTTTAGTTGTTTGTACTCCTCTGGAAACCTGTTTTGTTGGATGTTAGGAAGGAAGGAATTTGATGTTTGTGTGAAACCGCAGAATACACTGACTCTCCTTTCCACTTTATAGAATAGAATAGAATAGAATAGCCTTTATTTGTCTCATATACATTACAGCACAGTAAAATTCGTTCTTCGCATATCCCAGCTCACTTAGAAGCTGGGGACAGAGCGCAGGGTCAGCCATGATACGGCGCCCCGGAGCACAAAGGGTTAAGGGCCTTGCTCAAGGGCCCAAGAGTGGCAGCTTTGGCGATACCGGGGCTTGAACCCCAGACCTTCCAATCAGTAACACAGCACCTTAACCACTGAGCTACCACTCCCCACATCTACAGGGGTTTTAAGGGACGGCAGAATTGTCCACTCTGATTCAGCTTGAAGTAAGAATGGGGGGCCTTGACTACACCTGTTTGGTGTAACAAGCTCTAGTTTCCTAATCTCTTCGTTATATGCAACTGCCTTCACGGAACCCTTACCCAATTGCCGCTCTGTGCTTTTTAAGTTGGGCATAACGTTCTTAGAGGTACAGAGTAGTGGCATATTAGCTTTTCTTAACAGGGGTGTTGCATAGCAATTCACTCCATCTACCATTACCATATTGGTCATTCTGGTTTGTAGTAAATCCATTGCCACTTGATCCTGCTTTGATCGCGTGACTAATTTCTTCTTCCTGTGTAGGAATAGTTCTTTCATTTGAGGAGTGATAGAGGTATGTAAACATTGCTGAGGCTATAGCTTCAGAAAGTCTGTCAGGGCTTGTAATGTCCAACCAAGTCTAGTTCTGATAGCTGCTGGACTTCCAGGGGGCCCTAGGCATGCAGCGTTGCAATGGGGTAAGAGTGCTCAGTCAAACCTAAGTGTTCAGAGTTAAAGGCGCCTATTAACCCAATGAAGGATTTGAAGGTGTTTCCAACTGCACAGACGGCGGGGCTTCTATAGGGTGCAATTTTTAGCTAGGTGTGATCGCCCATATTTCCAACAACGCTTGTTGTCTTTGATCAGTTTGATCATCTGCTCTGTACTAAATGCCTGGAAAATTGTACACTGGCTTAAGTAATGTTCGGTACTGTCGCAGTATGGGCACAGAACTCTGATCTGTTTAGATCCCTGTGCTGGCTTGGACTGATACAAGGTTGTCAGCACTTGCTACTGGGCCTGGTCTTGGCTGCACCATCTTACGTCTCTGTTCTTTCCTCTGATTCGAGCTCTTACAGTCTTGTTACCAGGATTCGAGCTTGAGCCACTCTGCTAGATCCGGTAGAGTGTAGGAATTCTTATAAGGCAGGTGTCGTCTGAATGAGGCACACATATCCGAGGGTAATTTAGTGAGTAGACGTACTACATGTGAGCCGCACTGTAATGCCGCATCTCCTTAGAACATATTGACTTCAGGAGACCCACGAGAGCTTGAATTTGGATGGCAAACTGATCAAAACTGGCTACATCTCCATTTTGAACATCAGGAGCATCCATGACTGCTTCTATCTCAGTAAAAGCTAACTAATAGTTAGTCCGAATCTGTCAGTAAGTGCAGTCATAGTGTCTGTGTATGGCCGAGGGGAATTCAGGAATGAATCTGCTATTAGGCGAACCTCTGCAAACCTGAGGCGTTCTAGAAGAACCTGATACTTGAAGACCTCAGATGCATCAGCAGGGAGAATGTTATCAAGGGCCAACTTTAAATGAGCGAACTCGCTAGGGTCAGGACTGGTGAAATTTGGAATTGTTGGATGCGGGCCTTTACAGGATGTCTCAGGAGAAACAGTACTCTGAAGCCGCCCCATAAATGAAGGATATAGAAGATTATGATTGGCTTTACTGTTAGATTCTGCATATCCTTATAAAGGATTTTAAATTGTTGGAATTCTTTGTGATTATATTGATGACAATTAAAACCGTCCATATGGAAACATAGCAAAAGTTCAGTTTGACTTATGCAATTCAAAACGCTAAAATTACTTTAAAACATTTACAAGAAAATTTTGTCTTCATGCTCTATGTTGAGTATGGTTTTACAAATAATTACCATATATTTGCAAAAAGACATATTTCCATGTAGATCGAGTATAAAAAACTTGAAAAGTATTTATTTAAGCTACATTTAAAACAGATAAAAATGTGTGATTAATTTGCGATTAATCACAATTAAATATTTTAATTGATTTACAGCCCTAATTTATATGTACAGTGCAACCTCTATACCAGGGGTCACCAGCCTTTTTGAAACTGAGAGCTACTTCTTGGGTACCATTAATGTGAAGGGCTACCAGTTTAATTCACAAAGTTTTCAGTTTGATCTGAAAAAACAAATTTGCTCAATTTACCTTTTATTATATGTTATTATTAATAATTAATTATATTTATCTATGTGAAGACACTGATCATGCTAATGATTTCTCATAATAAGTATCAACAATGATTTAACAAAGTAGGAAACAGCTATTTTAGAAAAGGCTCATGTGGTCCTTGCGGGCTACCTGGTGCCCACAGGCACCATGTTGGTGACCCCTGCTATATACTCACAGGGGTTACGTTCTATGACCCCTCACGAGTAACAACTTTCTTCTTTTAATGGTTTCTTTTTCAAGGGGATTTGTACATGTACTGTAGTGTAGACCCAACAAAAATTGTGAATTACTTGTCATAAATGTTTTATTAAATGAATGACAATAATAAAATTCTTTTTTTCAAACATTTTTATGTAATTTATTTGTACAATCTGTTTTAAACTATCAGATTTTTCACGAGATACTCTTAGTATATGCTATATGCTACTGTATGTATGTCAGCACAAATCTTCAGCATGTCATCTTGAAGGCAATCTAAGAAATACTGTGCTAGTGATCTTGATTCAGATATTACCCTTCACATTATTTTGTTTACCCTGAACATGTGAAGAACTTATTACAAAGCACTACCACAAAATTTGATTTATGAAACTATTGTAATTAACGGTGAAAGGTGATTTAAGGCCAGAGCCTGGAGATGCTTTTATTGTCTCAATCTATTTCTCACTATCTTCTCACCTTGTTCTGTTTGCATCAGCTTCACATCGAGAGGTGTTGTCAGATCACTTCCTACTCGTGTCATCTGTTCATTGGAACGGCTTAGTAATTACTGAGACTAGCAATAAAATGGTGTGGGGAAGAAATGGTCCTATTTTCACCAGGGACGACATTACGCATGACACCGCAGCGGGAGTGCACGTTCAACCATTCAGTTCAAGGAACTAATCAAATGGGTTTAAAGTGATTTTAAATGCTGTAATGTTTTCAGAAGCTTTGGCAGCAAAATTATTTTTGTTATTGTATAGACCAGGTAATATGGCTAAAGGAAATGTGAAGATTTGTGCATGAATTCTGGTGAGATAGAATTTCTGATTAAGTTGACTCTAAGTGAATCCAATACATTTAAGTTAAATTGAATACTTTTTTGTTTGTTTTCCTATTTAATGCATGTGTTTTATCATATTATATTGGAACATACTGATAACAAATTGCAATATGTTAGTATGTTAAGTTGTTAAAATGCTACAGAACCTCTTTTTTGATAGATAGATAGATAGATAGATAGATAGATAGATAGATAGATAGATAGATAGATAGATAGATAGATAGATAGATAGAGACTAGAACTTTGTCATTTCACAGTAAAGTTTGTCAGCAAGTTTATTGTGCTAATGCAACAAATAAATAAGCTACAGGCAGTAAATATATGCAAAATCCATTGAGCAGCTAACAATATTACTGATTAATTATTCGTGTATAACTAAAAAACAAAATAAGTAGATTGATATTTCTATATAAAAATATGTGCAAGGTACTACTTACCCTATCTGGTACTCGGACACCTGACTTTTTCAGCCATATGTGATTATTTGATAAACTGGTACTACAGTCTTCAGCTGTGGAGGCATAAAATGTTCTACTTCAACTAGGAGACCCAAACTTGTATCCTAGTACCTACTTTATGTAGTAAATCATTAGTGTATCCTAACGGTGTAGTGAAGAGTTCATTATGGTGATTGGTATAAAGCTGACTCTGAACCTGGTTCTGATACTAATCTTCTGGTATTTTGATGGAAGGAGGAGATACAGAAACATTAGCACCCTTTAGATCTATATCAATATGTTCATTATTGATGGAAACATCAGTCTGCTAATGCTACCGAAATGCGCACAGCTCTAACTAGCATCATTTCAGAACAGATCCAGAAAAGGAAAATGAATTTGTTAGTAATAAATGGCAGATAATTAATTCTTTCCCTTTACACAAGTAATTGAATGCTTCTCTTTGTCCCTCTGTGGATTTTTAGTCTGAATACTATGTAAATGAATTGCATTGGGTATAGTAAAACGAAATGTAATGCACTGAAATGTATGTAGCGTTCATGAGAAAGGATGTGAGCACTGTGAGAGCTGTGTGCAATTTTGCCCTCAGAAAATGTTTGTTCGTTTGAAGTAAATTTACTTACCATTTCTGCAATTCAGTTTAGAGCAGGGACCAAAAGTTTTTAATCCACTATCAAGAACTTTGTGTGTAACTCCTTTTTCAGAAGTGTATGGAAAAAAGTATTTGGACACCAGACTTATCCAGGAATATGTGGTTCTTTCACAAACTGTTTGGAAGCACACAGTTGTTTAGGATGTTTCTGGTTGTTGTAGCATAAATTTTACCTTCGATTGTACTAGAAGATTTAAACTTGTTCCAGCATGACTATGTACTTGTGCAAAAAGTAAACTCTACACAGAAATGCTTTATATGAGTTGGAGTGAAAGATCTTGATTGGCCTGCTATAGAGCTCTGAACTCAACTCTACTGAACACCTATGGGATAAATTCTCAGGATAGTAGAACCCCATAGTATATAACTAAAGGATTCTGTTAACTGGAGGCAGATCATTTGGGGATGTTGCTCAAATCTTCACGGAATTTTTACACGTTTTTACACACAGCTAGCATATTTTGACGTTTGTATTTAATTCAGGATGTTCTATGCACTAGAACTTTTAACACAACAGTAGTATAGCTTGACTAGCGACTAGCTTTCCCACAGTGTTTCCTTTTTCCTTTTCTCTCTGAGTCAGTGATTAGCGAGTGTTGAGATCTCCAAATGAAAGTGTGTAATCTCACCATAGTACAGAGATTACAGAGGACTTTCTCTTTTTTTTTTTTATTCTGGAGAAATCCGAGGTCACCGTGTTCCAGTTTTGTGTCACTGGTCTTATGTGGTCTTTTAAATAATGTTGATTTAACATACTGGAATTCTAGTATGTAAAAGCTTGATGGAGGTTTTGAATGCCCAATTCAGAAAAAAGAGGAAAGGAGTAAGGGGGAAACGTGTAAAAGATAAAGGTGTGTATGCAGCTCTATCACCCTCTCGTTATGACGATAGTGTAGGCTAAATGCATTTAATAAAAAAGACTAATAACTGTATATCACTTGGGTCATATGCATATAGCAGCAATATTTCTTTTAGCGGCCTAACATTATAATTTATAGTAGGCAGTTTATTATAATGTGTGTAGCAACAAAACAATTACAGCCAAGATGTAATTTTGTTTTTTATTCGTCTAGTTGGATTTTAGTTAAACAGCACTTATTGATTTGGTTACCTTTAATTAAGGTGATGTCATAAAGGTTTTCTTAGGTTGTACTGAATAGGTCCTGAACTGAGTTCAGTAAGGGGAATCTCCAGTGCAGCTTAAAGGGCTCATTTAAAAGACATATAAGGATATAGATTTGTGTATCTTATGGCAACAATTGGCCAAGTACGTGTATTTAATTGTGCAATAAATGCATTTATTGTCTAGATGAAATGGAGCTCAGAAATGTGTCCAAATTTGTGGACTGCTCTGAGGATATATTTTACTCATCCAGTGACAGACATTGATAAAGAGAGGAGCTTTTCAAAGCTGAAACTAATCAACGGGGGAGGCGTTGGGGCATGGCGTGCTTCACTCAGGGCCTCATTAAAGCTAGAACCACCATTGGCACTTGCTGGTATCTACTTATCATCAACATACAGTTCAGCGTCAGTTCAACAGCAAGCAGAACATTTAGAGAGGAAGAAATGATGGAGAAACTCTTGACTTGAACTTGCCACAAGATCTGTGGCCTCATTTGTGCCATTTTTGTCTTTAAATTGTTAGAAGGTTATAAAGAAGGTGGTGATTTATTAGATATCAATCAGTATTTGACTCATTAATATCATTCTATTATTAGATTGTTGTGCTGAGAAAACTGAGTTGATTAAACAAAGAGTCTTATGACAAATATGATAATAGGAACATTATAGCCATAATAAATTATAGTACATGGGATACTTAAGTACATTTAAAGGCAAATACTATTGTACTTTTACTCAGGTGAAAGTTTAAAGGTAGCATTTTTTTTCTTTTACTGGAGTCATGTTTTACCTGTTGTAGTTCTACTTTAAATTTAAATAATTGCAATAATTGAATTGTTGTTAACTTGATGAAACCATGGCAAGCTTGCTCTGATATACATATATCTACATACTGGGTTCATTTAGCTGCCTTTGTTGCTATGACAGTTTTTATTATTTAAATAAGAGAAATTTATGTAAAGCATGAATATCTTTAGCAGGATCATGGTCAATTAAAACAACACAAAAGTCTATAAGACTTTTATTGAGTCATCATTAAATCACAACCCATTGCAAAAACTCTTCTGGGACCTTTTAAGAAATGTAGGTATCCACTGTGTCAAATCTCAGTAACAACCTTTAAACAAGGAGTCAGTCAAAATCAAGAGATCTTTTTATATTACAACAAAAAATGTATGTACTGGTCACAATTAGACAAAACTAAATTATTTGGACACCCAATACAGGTTTTATTAAAGATCAGAATGACAGCGTTTCAATATTTTTATTTGCTATTCTTTGTTTTTCAGAACATCTAGGTATGGAATTACCTTTTTAGAGAATCATAAATCTACTTTCTTTTCTTTTCCATTACATTAATGCTGGATAGGGTTCAGCTTGGTTAGGTGGTTGTTTTGTCTTGATCATCATCCCACTGTAAAATCCACCACTGTCACCTGAACAAATGCATCCATAATGCTTCTGTACACTTCATGACTCCACTACTGTCGAAAAAAGAAAAAAGCTCCAGGCACCTGTGTGCATTATAGGAGACATGTTGGAAATTCTGCTCTTGGCTTTCTTCACACAAACATTGTGCCATCTGAGCAATCTAATTTGGATCATCTGACTTCGTTTGACATGTTTGTTTTATAGTGAAGTTAAATCCATGCTTTGCTAAGTGTGGCACAAGTGTCCAAAGTGTCCACTGTAGATACTGGACTGTGTCTCAATCTACTAATTCCTCTAAATCTTGGTTGAAACTAAGATTTGGAACAGTATGTAGGTTTTCCTTTTTTCACTTTTTCTCATGTGGGTTTCTTCCTAGCTTTTTTTGGCCCTTGAGGACTAAGATGAATTATCTAAGATGAATTGCCTGTAAGTCTGAAGATGTATTCAAAATGCTTTCTGACGATCAGGACGAATTTTCCCCCCTCATGCTCAGTGTTCCTGATATAGTCTTTGAATTCACTGCATTTATTTTTCACCAAACTTTATTAATATCCATCTATTATTTACACAGTTTTTTCAACATTAATTGAATTGCAGTTTGCATTCAAATAAGCTGATTTAGTCAAAATATAAATAAAAATGATTGAAAAGACTTTGGACTTCAACCTCAAATCACACTTCATGTCCATATAGGTGATATAGGTGACATGGGATTTATTTCTGTGCTTTCTTGCAATAGATTATACATTATTATAAATGTAACATCCCCAACTCCATACTGAATGTCAGATCCTCATTTGGTTACGTTCAGTTTTTTAATCCAGTGTAGTTTCTACCTCTCTGATTAGTAGCAACGGCACAGTTTTATAAAGTAGGAAAGTTTTTCTGCTGCAATACCACTGTCTAAAACAGTGGTCCCCAATCCCCAGGCCGCGGACTGGCACCGGTATGTGGGTCAATAATTACCGGGCCGCACAGAAAGAATACATAACTTACATTATTTCCGTTTTATTTATTATCTGATTCTGAACAATGTTTTATTTTGGAAAATGACCAGATTCTCCCCGCCACATCTGTCTATGACTTACTCTTTATGCATGTCATGATGCCTCGGTCACATGTCTTACCTCCATCCGCTACCTTCTTAAAGGGGCTCCGGCCGCTAACACACAATACATTACCGCTAAATTTAAACCCTCAAGCTAGCAAAATGAACAACAAACACAGTGGATTCACGTTTATTATCATATTTAGAAAATATTAGTTTTTATGCCGGTCAAATCATTTTATTTTTGTTGTATTTATTCGCCACACCTTAAAGTCCGGTCCATAAAAATATTGTCTGACATTAAACTGGTCCGTGGCGCAAAAAAGTTTGGGGACCGCTGATCTAGAATATAGCCATGTACTGTTAAGACTGTTACACAATATAGCATAAACATTATGTTTAAGCACAATTCATGCAGTGTTCCTGGTTAGAGATCATGTGTGCGAGTCCTTGATATGCTATAGCTTGAACAAAATCTGCTTTGTAATATTGATCAGGTTATCTGTGCAATGATCACTGGTGTAAAGAATTTGAGTTACTGTACTTCATATGTTTTTTGGCAACTTTCTAGTTTTACTGAGTATCAAAGATATAGCGACTCTCTATTTTACTGCATTTATTATTCAGTATATGTACCTTTTACTTCATTATATTTGAATTGACCAATTATATTTTCAGTTTAGTCAGTTAGCACTGAATATTTGGTTTTACTTGTTAAAAAATTTGTTACTGTAATTTTATTTGTCCATTTTATACTACTGGTTGTTCTACTTTGAGGCATGATACTGTGAAAGTATTTGTTATTTGAAGATTTTTTAAAAGATTGCTTTACAACATTTTCAAATATTGCCTTTTTCCTTGATTTTTTTTTTAACAGACTTGTTCAATCTTTGGTTCATTCTGGCAATTTGAAAAGGCTGATAAGGTTGATTTAGGTTAATGCAGTGTCGGTTGTACATTTCGATTTGCATTTTAGGAAATAAAACCTCACAAATCAACAGTTTTTTGGCTTTTCACTAACATGTGTCGTGGTGTTGAGGACTAGTGCGTGTTTGAGTCTACGTTCAATATGAGTCATATACTCAAGTACAGCTCAAATCAGATACTTGAAGCCGTTTACTCAAGTCATCTTGGAATTGGTGACTTTTTAATTGTAATGGAATGAGATTTGCAGTAAGGTATCTATACTTTTACTCAAGTATGATCTCATTATCTAATTAATGACATGATGTTCTGTTGCCACTGAGAAGTTTATTTTAGCCAGTAAGTCCACTAAGCCTCAGTAAAAGCGATAGGCTTGAGTCTGCCTTTTGAGCTGTTAGCAAGCTTAGCACTTGTTCTTGTCCTGCAGTGATATCATTAGTGCTGAATTTCTCTTTTTGCAACACCTCATTTTCCATGATGGATAGTTAAATTTTGCAGTGATCTGTCTAATAATGTGTGTATGGATGCTACTGGGAAAGCAGCCTGTTTGATAAGGGTTTTCCATTAGGCCTGCTCTAAATTTGGGACTCACTTAAACGTCTATATTTAGGTCGGCAATGAGCTGCGCGAGAGAGTTCTGATAAACGCGCTGTTGGTCAGCACTGTTGCGTATGACATTCAGCATTACCTCATCGCTAAATATGGAATTATCGATCATGCCCAATAATTTAAGGATCCGATGAGTTCCTGTGGTGTATCTCTGCGTATCAGGGCTTGTCTCATGATGCACTTGGAGGCCGCATTTGTGAAGCAGTGTCCCGAATTATTATTTTTCATTCTTCCAAAAGAGTGCTCACAAACACCTCTATGCACCCTTATTAAGCATAGTTAAAACTTATTCTCAACTTTTCTGATCAAGGTCACATTGTATTTGGAGCTAATCCTAGCAACAACGCTTGGGACTCCAGTCAGTTACAGAGCACCATCCACATACAGTACATTCACACTTGTAACAATTCAGCAGAAGACAGCAGAAGAAAACCAGAGAACCCAGGCAGACACAGGGAGAACCCATGACAATCAATTTAATTCTACTGTCATTAATATAACTACCTCGAGCAGATTCTTTTAAACACAACAAAACCCGAGGACCAATTTGGAGCCAAAATCCAGTATGGAGTTTACAACTGCAAAAATCTGGAATGGGGATGATCAACAAGTTTTTGAGGTACCAGCAACCATTCTTCTTGTCCCTTTCTTTACTGCAGATTTGCCTTGTTCGTCTCAGAGCCCTGCCCTGTGGATGGGGTTCTCTTCGATTGGAGGCTGCTCTGTGCAGCTGGGGATGGTTTTGCCTTAACGGCCTGAGGATCCATGAAATTGTGGAGCAACACAGAATAGATTTGGACTGTAGTTCATGTAAACAGTTTACCACAATGGCTCAGGAACGTAGGTTGCATTTAATTACCCATCACCACACCCCAACAAGATGGAACTAATTAATGGAGATTTGGTGCCAACCAGATGAGGACGGTTACCTTTTGAGTCTGGTCTCTCTCAAGATTTCTTCCTCATGCCATCTCAGGGAGTTTTTCCTTGCCAAAGTCACCACTCTTCAGGGCACCCTCTTCAGGGATAAACTAACAGTTATAAGCAACAGACTTATACATTTGTTTATTACTACTTGATCTCTGTAAACCTGCTTTGAGACAATTTCCATTGTTAAAAGCGCTTTATAAAGGGAACCAACCCCAGCCACTTTCAGTGATGGTCCCAAGCCCAGATAAATTGGGGATAGTTGCGTTAGGAAGGGCATCCAGTGTAAAAACATGTGCCAAATCAAACATGTGGAGGATTCGCTGTGGCGACCCCTAACAGGAGAAGCCGAAAGAAAGTTGGGGTCCCTGGTGGTCTAGTGGTTAGGATGCGGCGCTCTCACTGCTGTGGCCTGGGTTCGATCCCCGGTCAGGGAACCAACCCCAGCCACTCTCAGTGCCGGTCCCAATCCCGGATAAATGGGGAGGGTTGTGTTAGGAAGGGCATCCAGCGTAAAAACGTGCCAAATTAAACATGCGGATGATCCGCTGTGGCAACCCCTGATGGGAGAAGCTGAAAGAAAGAAAAGCGCTATATAAATAAATTTATATTTAATTGAAATGCTTATGGGTGGGTGTGATAGTCAGGGGTACACAGACCTTTAGCTGTATAATGTATTAGTTGTTTTAATAAATATCTTGTTTTACACTTTTGTCACAGTTGTGATTTCATGCTAAGGCTTTGAGCACCTGAACTCTCACTTAGTGGTAGAAGAAACACACTGCAATTACTATTCCTTGTCATGATAGAGGGATGGATAAATGGATAGATTAACGAAGGGGTGGACTGTGAAAAAAAAGGGCTTGTGGATTTCTTGGACTCGATCTCTTTTTCTTTATGTAACCATATATTAAGGTTTGATACTGGCAAACTTGTCATAAAGCTCTTGGAGCAAAGGAAAATAGATAAAGGAATGTGTGTGTGTGTGTGTGTGTGTGTGTGTGGTCCTACGTTTCTGATGATATCTTCTTTTTGTGTCATCAAGAGAGGTTTTTCCCATCACCATATCTGCATTGCAGCCCTTTTAACATTCTTTTTCTCCCTCCCTCCTTCTCGCTCTCTTTATCACACACCCTGTGGCAGCAGCCAAAAACTAGAACACAGGGTCCAGCACTGATCTGCTGGCCAGGTTCCTGTTGTGCTTCTCAAGGTCAAGACCAATAATCTAGTACTGTGTTTCTTCTGACACTGATTAGGACCGGTTTAACCATGTGACTGACATTAAATAATAATTCGAACATTGTCATATTTCCTCTATCATATTTTCTATCAGTAGTAAATAGTAAGCCATGCACTAATATGAGCATCACCTAGTGATTAATAATGAATGAGTCGCTGTAATGGTGCCGAGAAACATTACTCTCGTATTCACTTCACACATAGAGCGTATCTGTATGGGTGTACAGCGATGGACCCTGTCGAGAGAGCGCTAGTGTGGCAGGCGGGTCTCCAGGGGGTTCGCAGTTTGGTATAACTTAAAATTAATACTGTGATAATGTAATAATGTGAGTCATTTTTTTGTATATCTTTTCAAGGGACAATACTATAGAAATAAAACTTGGATATATTTTAGAGAAGTCAATGTGCAGCTTGTATATCAGTTCAGATTTACCTCTGAAAATAACAACATTAAACCACTATTGTCAAAATAACTGTCAACAAAAGTGAGTACACCCTAAGTCAACATGTCAAAACTGTGTCCAATGTGTCAATATTTTGTGTGAGCACCATCGTTATCTATCACTGTCTTAATCCTCCTGGGCATGGAGTTCACCAGAGCTGCACAGGTTGTTGCTGGGATCCTCTTAGACATAATGACATCACGGAGCTGCTGGATGTTAGACACATGCTTCTCCACCTTTCACTTCAGGGTGCACCACAGATCCTCAATAGAGTTTAGGTCTGAAGACATAGAGTACTTGGTAACTCAATCACCTTCACCTTAAGTTTCCTCAGTAAAGCAATTTTTTTGGTGGTGTGTTTTGGGTCATTATTATGTTAAAAACCTGCTGTTCTGCCCAGTTTCTGAAGGAAAGGCATCATGTTCTGCTTCAGAATGTCACAGTACATATTTGGAATCCATGTTTCCCTCAATGAACCACAGCTTCCCAGTACCAGCAGCACTCATGCAGCCCCAGACCATGATGCTACCACCACCATGCTTGACTGTAGGCAAGACACAATTTTCTTGGTTCTCCTCACCAGGGTGTCACCACACATGCTGGACACCATCTGAGCCAAACCAGTTTATCTTAGTCTCATCAGACCACAGGACATGGTTCCAGTAATTTATGCTCTTGGACAGATTTTCGTCAGTAAACTGCAGGCTTTCTTGTGAGCAGCTTCAGAAGAGGCTTCCTTCTGGGATTACGACTATGCAAACTGACTTGTTGCAGTGTGCAGCTTATGGTCTGAGCACTGACTTGGAAAACCTCTGTTTGACCCTGACCACTGTACTGTAACTCAGTTTTAGGGTGTTACTGATCTTCTTATAGCCTCTGCCATCTTTGTAGAAAGCAACAATTCTAATTCTCAAATCCTCAGAGATCTTTGCCATGAGGTGCCATGTTGAACATCCAGTGGTCAGTATGAGAGAATTTTACTCAAAGCACCAAATTTTAACTGCTCTAATGCAAGATACCTACATTTCTGTGGTCCTGTCAGGCAGACAAAACCATGAACATGATTAGGACTCTGCATGGTTAGACAACCTACAGCTGTTATCACTTAGGGTGTACTCACTTTTGTTGCTAGACAATAATAGCTGGATATTGAGTTATTTTCAGATGACAGTAAATCTTTTTACAAAAAAGGTAATATTATCTATATTTGAAAACAAAATGTTTTTATATGTTCAGGATGTGTGTGAGGCCCAATAAATGTATAAGAATATGAGATATATTAATTAAAAGTATGAGATATACATTGAATGTACAACGGTACAAAAGGTTATACACTGTTTATATACTGATAGTATACAGATACAGAGGAAAATCTGGGATTTTCTGTAAAGTTAAGCAATAAGCAATTATATCCAGTTATTATGCAGAAATGATACAGAATGAACAGGTTGGAACTGAAGTACATCATGATTACTGGTAGTAGAATCATTTACATTTACAGCATTTAGCAGACGCTTTCATCCAGAGCGACTTACAACATCATTAAAGCATTAGTAAGCCAGCAGTGTAGTGTAGAGTTTAGGGCGATGGTCCTGCTGGTTCTGGGCCAAATTTTCTTATATCTCCTGGATTAGAGAATATGGATTTGGAATATGAATATGGAATATGGATCTCCTGGATATCTCCTTCTGGATTAAAATAGATTAAACAGTTTGTGAATATCGATGTTGTTTAGTTATTTTTCAGTTAATTGAAAACTGATTTATCAATATTAGTGTTTGTCTTGTTTGTTTTTAGTCATAGTGGATTGTATGTGATGTGCTTTAATATTCTAATTGTGCTGAACAGTAAAGACATCGGCCTGGAATGTATTCTAACCATTTAAGTTTTATTAATCACAAAAGGCAAACGCATAAACCAATTACAGTCATACAGGACTGCACGATTTCCCCTGCCACGGCTCATACAGAAATGGATTAATGGAAGGATGAATCAGTGAGTGAGTAAGTCAGTGAGTCAGTGAGTCAGGAAATGAGTCAGTAAGTCACACACTGACTCACTCACTCACCAGCTCATTAACTGATTGACTTGCTCACTGAATCATTTCCTGACTCACTCAGTAACTCTGACCTACTCACTTACTGACTCATTTTCTGACTCACTGACTTAATCACTCACTGAATCATTCCCTGACTCACACTCACTGACTCATTTCCTGACTCTCTGACTTACTCACTCCCTGACCAATCCTCTGACCCGCTTACTTACTGATTCATTCACTCACTGACTCATTTCCTGACTCGCACACTCACTGACACACTGACTCACTCACTCACTAGCTCATTAACTGATTGACTCACTCAGTGACTCATTCCCTGAATTACACACTAACTGAACCTGACCTACTCACTCACTGATTCATTTCCTGACTCGCTGACTCTGACTTACTCACTCACTGATTAATTCTCTGACACATACTCACTGACTCTCTGACTTACTCACTGACTCATTTCCTGGCTCTCTGACTTACTCACTCACTGATTCATTCTTTGACTCACACTCACTGACTCTCTGACCTACATACTCACTCATTCATTATCTGACTCACACACTCACTGAAATGAATTCATTCACTGACTAACTCACTCGTTGTCTTACTTATTGACTCACTCACCCACTCCTTGAATGACTCAATTTTTGTATCAGTCACATACTGACTCATGTATTCACTGACTCACTCACTCAATTATGCACTGACTAATTCATTCATTCATTCCTTCACTGACTCGCTTTTACTTACAGACTCACTACAACTCATCCTCTCGCTCATATCCTCTGACTCATATGCTCACTGACTCAAAGATTTCGAAGTAGGGATTTGTTTGTGTGTGTGTGTGTTTGACCATGTCGTTGTGCAGCTACAGAATGGTGTGTGGTACTCAGTGTTATTATTCTTAGGAGTGATTTGTTTTTTTTACAGACAGAGGGGTGTAAGTGCAGGTGAAAGTGTAGTGAGACAGAACCTTGTCCATGGCTGGGTTTTACACCAATTCTGATACTGTTATATACTGTTCCATCTTTTCTATAACAGTACAGGTATTGTGATGATCTTACTCATTATATTAGTTTTGAACAGGTAAAGAGCAGGTGGGTAACTGTAACAGCATTGAACTACTCATAAAAAATAAAGAACAATGAATGTAATGAATCCAGAGATGAAACCAGATGAATAGGAATAAAACGAAGAGCTCAGTAGCATCATAGTTATGAATTCTGGAGAGAAATTTGGCATGTTTCTTCTAAAGTTTGATGATCATCAGATGGTAAAGGTTTACTGTGATTCTGCTGATTGATTGCTGATCACCAGTTGACATAGTGGATGGCTGGGAATCATGGGTAGTAGAGTTCAGCTGCTTTGACATAGCATTTCAGTGGACTTAGACACGTCTCTCTCATACACACACACACACACACACACACACACACACACACACATGCTCTCTCTCTCTCTCTCTCTCTCTCTCTCTCTCTCACTGTATGTCTTATTGTCTGTCTGTAGTAGTGCAGTCATGATGACTAATAGAAGCAGGCGTGTGTGTGTGTGTGTGTGTGTGTGTGTGTGTGTGTGTGTGTGTGTGTGCTGGAGCTCACTCAGTCACTTGACCATGCCGTTGGTCAGCTCAGCAATAGAGTGTGATGGTAAAGTGCTTTCCTCTAAGAGCCAAGGATCATTCATTTATCTTCATGTAAACACACACACACACAGAGAAGGAGGCAGCAGTGTTCTCACTCAAACGTTGTATTATAACTGTGGATTTGGCCATCGGCTGGTTGGTTCCAGTTTCCATCTCAATTGTTAAGGTGTTATGTATATTTCAGAAGATAGAGGGATACATGACCCTGGATGAAATGTCTGCTCCTGCATCAAGTAATAGTACATCAGAAAACATTATGTGTAAAGTGTCATAGTATCTAGTTGTTTCAGTAATGACTAATTTGAAAAACTCCTCAGAAGTCGGACTTCACATCACTTTCATAACAATAAACAATTCCTACAGAAAAGCCGCCTTACTGTGTTTCCTGAAACCACACGATCTGAACAAAAGTTTGTGGACAGCTGACCACCCCACCCACATGTGTTGGTTGAACATCTTAATCAAAAACCATGGGGATTTTAGTTTGTTGTTATAATAAAATCCACTCTTCAGAGAAATCAATCCACTAGATTTTGGAGTGCGGTTGTGAGAATTTGTTCATTTATTCAGCCACAGGAGCATTCATACCAAAGTTCATACCAAAGGTTGAGGTCAGGGCTTTGTGCAGAAAACTCCATGTCTTCAGGAAGCTTGTTTTGTCTACAAGGGCAATGTCACGCTTGGACCTCTAAGTTCTAGAGAAGGTGATTAACCAGCAAGTTCTGGCATGAAGCATATAATAGTAGTGATGGGAAGATTGAATCATTTCAGTGACTTGGTTCCTTGAATCTTGTTCATCACAATGAACAAATCTTTTTTTTTGTCATTTATTTCATTTCAGAAATAAATTAAAATGTTACGTGTTCAATAAACAGATTCCCCAACATGTCAACTTACTTCAACTTTGACTATAGTTCCAATTATTTATATATGTGTATATATAACTGCATAGCGTCAAAAAAAACCAACTCGAACCATAAGAGTCCAGAGATAAACAATTCTGCGCAATTCTGTTTCCTGTACACAACCTACTGAGATTTTGCGATGCTTTGCTGAGAAAACAAACGAAACACTCTTTGAGACTACTCGTTCTTCTGAATAGCATTGAAGACTCATTGTACATAGAGAGTGTGTAGGTGTGATGGTCAGGTGTTCACAGCAAAATTGTGTGGTCGTATAGTGTAGAATTCAAACTATTTTGTCTGGTCACATTTGTGTATAATTTCGCAAATAATGGCCCACAAGAACAAGAGCAACCCGAAAAAAGCAGTTGTTAGCGTTTGCGTTTTGTTGGGTCGTTCAGACTCGTTTTTGGTGATAACGTATTTTTTTTGTTGGTGCTTCTACAATAAGTTCAATGTACAATGAGTTATTTGTTTTGCTGCACTAATTCACACGGATGGAGGAGGCTAAATTATTAATGATGGGCTTGTTTCACTATAGCCAGACATGACTTTTTTGTGTTTGTTCTTTTTGTTATGTTGGAGTATCATTGTTCCTATGAATCATTAATTTATTAGTCTACCTTGTGTATGGAGAGAGAAAGTTAGAGATAGAAAGAGAGCGAGAGAGAGAGAGAGAGAGAAAATTAGCAGGGTAGGATTCTTTGGCAGAAAAATTTTATCCCTTAGAACGGAAAAACCATTCTGTTTTTTCTAGTCTCTCTCTCTCTCTCTCTCTCTCTCTCTCTCTCTCTCTCTCTCTCTCTCTCTCATTATATAACTCAAGGGTTCAGGGTTGTAGCATCATTTGTCTTTTGAGCACACACCCACTCAGAAAACCACCCACTGCACTGACTCAATACAGGCCACACAAGCATGCGCACAAGCACACACACACACTTGCAATAAACGAATGCTGTGATATGGCTGTTATTTCCCCGGGAGTCGTTTGCAGGTTCATATCAAAACCTTCATTCTGAAGCTCCATCTCGCTGCACGGGGAGACAAACGGTGCCAGTCAGTGCGCACGACAGGGGGAATTTGAACCTCGATTCATTTACAATTCCGTCGAACTCCATTCACTTCGATTGGGTCGATATAGAGATCATTTGTTTTGAGTAGTGCGTATTGATATAAATGACTTCTGTTCGGGAGCAGTGCCGCACACATGAAAGCATTGAACCTAAATGAAACAGGGAGAAACCACGATTTCATAATTTACCAGTACTAAAATATACCGTAATGAGTTATTCTTGATTAGGAATAACTCATTGTATTTTAGTACTGGTAAATTATGAAATCTTTACAGTTTTTTTTCCAGCCTGTGTAATTGTTCAGCAGCAATATTTCATGTACGAGGTGATATCAAAAGGGTTCAAGATTCGCTCTGTTTACATGAACGCACTATATTTATCTACGTTTACATATGATCACCTTTAAAACAGCAATACTAATAAATCTGGGTGGGTAAGTAGGGTTTGGAAGCAAGATCGTGTGGATTGTTCTCCGGCGCTCATCATGCACAAGTTGCCGAATGGTTTCAACATGGTTTCCTGATCTCTCGTCGTCTTCCAGTGATGTTCTTCCGCTCTCGAAACATCTTGAATGACTCGTTGCAACATCGCCGTATTTCGAACGTACGTCATGTCAAACGTCTCTGTGGGAATTTGCCCAGTTTCATGACGAATTTTACGATTGTCCATGATGAAAACACAGACGTGGTAAATCACATGGTCAGAATTGCACCAGTTGGAACTTTTCATATCTAAACCTTTTGATACCACCTCGCTTCAGCAGTCTTTCCCTTGCAAAACCTTGTGGCTGTGTGTGTGTGTGGGTTGTGTGTTGGGTGGTAGGGTCTACTGGTGAATCCAATATTCCAAGAGATGGCGAACTCCGTCCATTACCCCATTACAGCCTGTTAGAACATGTGAGATTGTGTGTCAGGTTTTTGCTTTTAGTCCACAGCTCCATCAACCCTCACTGATTGGATTGTCTGCAGAAAAATGGCTGTAAAGTGTGTGCGCGTGTGTGTGCGCACGAGAGTGTGAATATAGTGAGCAAGGAAACAAAGCTACTCTGCTTACAGTAATGTTCATTAGAGCCAGGGTTCTTAACAGGTTCTTCTTTATCAATTTGGGCTCCGCTACCTCAGACCTAAATGCGGCGCACTCTGATAAAAACACTCGCATGACAAAGTGCTATCACTACAACACTCACACGGAATGCCACGCCTTGCCACTGACTCTGACTTCAGCCACAGGTCAAACACATGCCAGTGGACACTTCATTAGACGCCTCTAATTTATCTTCCTAGACATACAGCGAGGAGTTGAACGCTTGGGGATTTCTGTTATACGATATATATATATATATATATATATATATATATATATATATATATATACAGTGAGGAAAATAAGTATTTGAACACCCTGCTATTTTGCAAGTTCTCCCACTTAGAAATCATGGAGGGGTCTGAAATTGTCATCGTAGGTGCATGTCCACTGTGAGAGACATAATAAAAAAAAATCCAGAAATCACAATGTATGATTTTTTAACTATTTATTCGTATGATACAACTGCAAATAAGTATTTGAACACCTGAGAAAGTCAATGTTAATATTTGGTACAGTAGCCTTTGTTTGCAATTACAGAGGTGAAACGTTTCCTGTAGTTTTCACCAGGTTTGCACACACTGCAGGAGGGATTTTGGCCCACCTCCACACAGATCTTCTCTAGATCAGTCAGGTTTCTGGCCTGTCGCTGAGAAACACAGAGTTTGAGCTCCTCCAAAGATTCTCTATTGGGTTTAGGTCTGAGACTGGCTAGGCCATGCCAGAACCTTGATATGCTTCTTACAGAGCCACTCCTTGGTTATCCTGGCTGTGTGCTTCGGGTCATTGTCATGTTGGAAGACCCAGCCTCGACCCATCTTCAATGCTCTAACTGAGGGAAGGAGGTTGTTCCCCAAAATCTCGCAATACATGGCCCCGGTCATCCTCTCCTTAATACAGTGCAGTCGCCCTGTCCCATGTGCAGAAAAACACCCCAAAGATGATGCTACCACCCCATGCTTCACAGTAGGGATGGTGTTCTTGGATGGTACTCATCATTCTTCTTCCTCCAAACACGCTTAGTGGAATTATGACCCAAAAGTTCTATTTTGGTCTCATCTGACCACATGACTTTCTCCCATGACTCCTCTGGATCATCCAAATGGTCATTGGCAAACTTAAGACGTGCCTGGACATGTGCTGGTTTAAGCAGGGGAACCTTCCGTGCCATGCATGATTTCAAACCATGGCGTCTTAGTGTATTACCAACAGTAACCTTGGAAGCGGTGGTCCCAGCTCTTTTCAGGTCATTGACCAGCTCCTCCCGTGTAGTTCTGGGCTGATTTCTCACCTTCCTTAGGATCATTGAGACCCCACGGTGAGATCTTGCATGGAGCCCCAGTCCGAGGAGATTGACAGTCATGTTTAGCTTCTTCCATTTTCTAATGATTGCTCCAACAGTGGACCTTTTTCACCAAGCTGCTTGGCAATTTCCCGTAGCCCTTTCCAGCCTTGTGGAGGTGTACAATTTTGTCTCTAGTGTCTTTGGACAGCTCTTTGGTCTTAGCCATGTTAGTAGTTGGATTCTTACTGATTGTATGGGGTGGACAGGTGTCTTTATGCAGCTAACGACCTCAAACAGGTGCATCTAATTTAGGATAATAAATGTAGTGGAGGTGGACATTTTAAAGGCAGACTAACAGGTCTTTGAGGTCAGAATTCTAGCTGATAGACAGGTGTTCAAATACTTATTTGCAGCTGTATCATACAAATAAATAGTTTAAAAATCATATATTGTGATTTCTGGATTTTTTTTTAGATTATGTCTCTCACAGTGGACATGCACCTCGATGACAATTTCAGACCCTCCATGATTTCTAAGTGGGAGAACTTGCAAAATAGCAGGGTGTTCAAATACTTATTTCCTCACTGTATGTATAATGTATATATATATATATATATATATATATATATATATATATATATATATATATATATATATATATATATATATATATATACACACACACACACACACACACACACACGCACGCAGAAATCCTCCGCCTTTCCACGGTTTAAATCTCATTGAATTGCATAACTAATTAGTTTGGCTGATTTTCCTGGTTCCTGGCAGAGAGCACCATAGGCCAAAAAACTTATAGGAAATATATATATATATATATATATATATATATATATATATATATATATATATATATATATATAATATTAGGGTTGTCAAAATAATGCAAATTCATTTTCATGGCACAAATTTTATTAACGCTTGATTATCCTGAGATGTGTAATCTGAGATGTGGAGTGTAGATTGATGGCAAAAATGAAGTTCAATCGTTTAAGCATTAGGCTGCAGTATAAGTTGCATAAACTTGTAAAAAATGCATGACTCATTGTTTATTAATCAATTAAACCTCACACTCTACGACAGACCACACACACACACACACACACACACACACACACACACACACACACAGAGGTGTTGGGTGTTTATTCTTATTTACCTCTCTAGCTTGCATTTCTGAATTGTGTGTGTGTGTGTGTGTGTGTGTGGGTCTGTGGTCAGTGCTTATATGGGAATCATGAATCTTTTAACTCCACTCCTTTCACACCTCTCACCCCCACCTCTCAGCCCTCTGCCATTTTGTGTGTGTGTTTCTATTTCTATTTCTCTGTGAGCCAGAAGGTCATGTCATCTTAGTTTAATAGGATTAGCTCCTATAGTCACACAGATGCCTCTGTAGATGCAACACTGAACACAATTGTTTGCGTGTGTGTGTGTGTGTGTGTGTGTTTACTTAATAATACTATGACAGTACGGTCCCATTACATTCCAGGAAGTAAGTATGTGTGTGTGTGTGTGTGTGTGTGTGTGTGTGTGTGTATGTGTGTGTGTGTGTGTGTGTGTGTGTGTGTGTGTGTGTGTGTGTGTGTGTGTGTGTGTGTGTAAGAGAGAAAGAGAGAGAAAGAGGTTGGGAATATTGATGTTCAATTAATTCTGACAATTCAGGTACATTAGTATCTCCTGTGTGTGTGTGTGTGTGTGTGTGTGTGTGTGTGTGTGTGTGTGTGTTTGCATAATTCTTTATGAGCCATCCACTTTTCAGAATTTCTATTGCAGATGTAGGTAACAATTAGTCCCTGCTTTTGAGGGAGGGAGGAAAGAAAGAAAAAAGGAAAGAAGGAAGGAAAGAAAGAACTGTGACCTGGTGAAGTAGTGTATATAGTGTTTGTACTGTGGGATGTTGAACTGTGGCATGTTGAAGGTTGTATTTATCAGCAGTGAGATTGACTGACTTACATGTCACACAGAGAATTTGCTCCTGAATTGATGACACTGAATGTCAGGAGCCGTCACTCCGTAAGAAAAAGGGTCCTCTGTGAAACGTCTCACTCGCTGTCCTCAGCGATAAGAGCGTCCTGCCTCTAGTCACGTCGTCCCTCTTGCCTTGCTTTATGATGATTGACGTGTGTTTTCCTGAAATGCTGACTTCGTACACTCCGCCTGACTCCACAGCCCCTGGCACAGGCAGGGTCTTAATGCATGAGCAAATCTCTCACACCAAAAAACAACAAAAGGAGCAAATCCCTACAGAAGAGTGGAGGCTACTGGAATGGTAAAACACATAAAGAAGAAAAAGAAAGAAAAAAGAAGGAAGGAAGGAGAGAATTGAAAAAGAAAAAAGAAGGAATGAATTGAGAAAAGAAATGGGAGAAAAAGAAAGGAAGGAAGGAAAGAATTGTGAAAGGAAAAAAATGAATTTAGAAAGAAAAGAAAAGAAAAGAAAAGAAAAGAAAAGAAAAGAAAAGAAAGAGAGAAAGGATTTGAAAGAAAAGAAAAGAAAAGAAAAGAAAAGAAAAGAAAAGAAAAGAAAAGAAAAGAAAAGAAAAGAAAAGAAAAGAAAAGAAAAGAAAAGAAAAGAAAGAATTGAGAGAAAAAAGGAGGAATTGAAAGAAATAAAGAAAGCAGGAAGGCAGAAAACAAGGAATTGAGAAAGGAAAAAAAGAAATGAAATAAGGAAGGAATTAAGAGGAACGTAAAGAAAGGAAGAAAGAAATAAGCTATTGAGAGGATTTAAGCGGAAAAAGAAAGGAAGGAATTGAGAGAAATGAAAAGGAAAGAAACAAGGAATTAATTGAGAGAAGAAATTTTGAAAAAGAGAAAGAAAGGAAAGAATGATAGAATTGAGTAAGGAGAAAGAAAAGAAAAGAAAAGAAAAGAAAAGAAAAGAAAAGAAAAGAAAAGAAAAGAAAAGAAAAGAAAGAAAAGAAAGAATTAATAGGGTAAAAAGAAAGGAATTGAGAAAGAAAAGAAAGAAGGAATTAAGAAAGAAAGAGAAAGATTTAAAAATTAAAAAGAAAGAAAAGAAAAGAAAGAATTAATAGGGTAAAAAGAAAGGAATTGAGAAAGAAAAGAAAGAAGGAATTAAGAAAGAGAAAGAATTAAAATTAAAAAGAAAGAAAAGAAAAGAAAAGAAAAGAAAAGAAAAGAAAAGAAAAGAAAGAATCTACTGGCTACTGGACTGAAGGAGGGAAGGAAACACACACAACCTATAGAGTTGTTATTTTCTATAAACACACAGTACATTTTTATGGCCTGTGCTTCTTTTTCTGTACATTCCTTCTGAAACGATCAAACTGAATTCTGAAGGGAAAATGTGATGCTGCTGCGTCCTACACACTTGTGTACAGCAGGAAAAGTCCGGTGTCCCAATACTTTTGTCCAAGTGTTGTTCCAGCCACTTAGAAATTTGGGGTTCCCCGCGCTGTGGTGCTTTTTCTCACAGCCTGCTCTCTATTTCAGCAGCACACACGTCTCTGTGCTTTCTGCTTTACATCACTACAACACAACACTCTCACATACAGAGATTAGACACCTGTATCATTTCTATAACTAGATTAGACATCAGTACCAGAAATGCAATAATGCAGTAAAGCTATGAAAACTAGATTGGACACCACTATCAAAGCTTTAATAATTCAGTAAAGATTTAAGGACTAGATTAGACAACTATATCAGACCTATAACCAGATTACACCATTTTTCAGTTTCACATGGCAAGAACAACTACGAGCACGGATCAGTCATGTCTGACTACCTAACACACCATGAGTGTTTTAATAGTCAACAGTATGAAAGGACGCTCTGGATTTGTGTGTGATTGATCTGCACGTGCCTCACACAGGTGAAAAGAAGGAAAGTTACACGAACCTGCTGAAGAACATGTAATGAGGGATTAGAGAGAGATTTATTTTAATCCAGAACCATCTCAGCATAAATCAGAGACGAGGTCAACCAGCTGCTGCTTCACAAACACTTCAGCAGGAAGGAAGGAAAGAAAGCGAAGACAGAGGAAAAGGAAAGAAAGGATGAATGAAGGAAGAAAGAAAAAGCGAGAAGGAGTGAAAGAAAGAAGGAACGAGGGAAAGTAAGAAGAAAAGGATGGAAGGAAAGAAAAGAGAAAAAATGTAGGAAAGAAAAATGAAGGAAGTAAAGAAGGAAGGTAAGAAAGGAAAGAGAGAAAAATGATGGGAATGAAGGAAGGAATGAGGAAAGTAAGAAGAAAAACGAAGGCAGGAAAGAAAGGAAAGACAGAAAAAGGTAGAAAAAATGAACGAAGGAAGGAAGGCAAGAAAGAAAAGAGATCAAATGAAGGAAAGGAGGAATGAAGGAAGGAATGAGGGAAAGTAAGAAGGAAAAATAAGACAGGAAAGAAAGGAAAGACAGAGAAAAAGGTAAAAAGAAAAAATTAATGAAGGAAGGAAGGAAGGCAAGAAAGGAAAGAGATAAAATGAAGGAAAGTAGGAATGATGGAAAGAAAGGTATGAGGGAAAGTAAGAAGAAAAAGGAAGGCAGGAAAGGAAGCAGGGAGAAAAGGAAGGAGAAAAGAAAAAAAATGAAGGCAGGAAACAACCTGCTGAAGAAAACTGTAATGAGGGATTAGAGAGAGAGGAGATTTCTTTTAATCCAGAACCATCTCGGCATAAATCAGAGACGAGGTCAACCAGCTGCTGCTTCACGAACACTTCAGCAGGAGTGTGTGATGAGAGGAGCGGTGGAAGAGAGCGAGAGAGAGAGAGAGAGAGAGAGAGAGAGAGAGAGAGATGTGAGACACAGCACTGCAGAGGTATGATGTTGAAATTCAAGACCTTTTCAACGACCTCAGAGATCACACACACACACACACACACACACACACACACACACACACACACAAACAGTGAGTTGTACCCATGATTTATAGGTGGTTGGGTGTGATTGAGAGGTGGGTGTGGCCAAGACGTGGGCATGGGTGAGATGTAGGCGTGGCTTAAAGGTAGGTGTGATTGAGAAGTGAGTGTATTGGTTGGCAGGAGATTCCAGCAGGGTTTAAACTTTTAGAAGTAGAATATCTCTAAAAGCAAAAGACTTTGCCAGATATGTAAATTTGCTGAGTCATTACTGATCACTGAATGCTGTAGTCGCTAAAACAGGATGAATTAAATATGAATTATTACTCCTGCCGGAGCTCCATACTCAAATGTAGCTGAGACACTTCCAGTGTGGACTAACTGAGATGCTGAGACCATGCTTCATGCTGTGTGATGGGTCATTTGGGGTAACAGCACGTTATATCCAGCAGCCCTTCTGATAAGATCGATTGACATGTGAAAGAATGTGTGTTCAGATATTTGGACCTCATGTAGTGTCAAGCCATAAAAGCAGCTGAATGGCCAATAAATGTAATCCTCTACACACTCACTCACAACTAGGAGTCGTTTTCCAAGTTTCCCTCGTTCCATCTGGGCTTCTTCTGGGTTCTCCGTTTTTCTCTCATCCTTTAAAACACTGTAGCAGGTGATTCCCTAATTGCCATTAAGATTTTTTTTTGTGTTATAAATAGAAAGACTGGATCTGATTTCTAACACACTCTGCAAAACATTGATGCAGAGTCTGGGGTATGCCAGGCGTTCTGCTATCTGTGTGTGGAGTCATTTCCTCCCGCCCGATATGTAGGCGAAAAGCAACACGCAGCAGTTCAAAAGTAGCTCAGTCCTTTAGGAGAGAGAGAGAGAGAGAGAGAGAGAGAAGAGATAGAGAGAGAGAGTGAGAGAGAGTGAGAGAGAGAGAGAGAGAGAGAGAGAGATGCAGCACTTAGCTAATGTCATATTTTTGCAAGTTATGCCAGAACACAGAACCATTATCTCTGCTGGGTTCCCATTTAGAATCTCAATATCTGTATTTTCTACGCTTTTTTTTACACACACACACACACACACACACACACACACACACACACACACACACACACACACAATTCTTATTCTTTCTGCCTTTCTCAGGGAGATTATGTGGTTAGAAGAGGACAGTGTGAGTGTGAGGGATTGTAAGGAGAGGGCGGTTGCTGGCTGTCTTAAATCACACCCCGCAATGATGCAATCTCTCCCACACACACTCCCTTACACACACACACACACACACACACACACACATTCAACCTCTGCTCGGGCTGAATCATTGCAGTGTCTTTTGAAGATTTATAGGGGGACACAAGCAGGGATTTCCTTACCGAGAGTATCTGGCAACCTGCCAGGGATGATGGGCTGTATCACCCTCGTAATTACATAAGCTGCTCAGACCATCTCACACACACTGCTGCATAAACAGAGAGAGAGAGAGAGAGAGAGAGAGAGAGAGAGAGAGAGAGAGAGAGAGAGAGATGAGGCAGTTGTGATTAACTGTGTGGTGCAGAGAGTGTTATCTAAATTCTGTAGGCTGAGGATCATCAGTGTGAGCTACACTACAGTTTCTATACCTGTGGAGCAATGTGTGTGTGTGTGTGTGTGTGTTATATGGAAGTGTTTTTTTCTCATCCCATCTTCACAACATAATTTCCTAATCAAGCCTTTGAGAGAACCGAGTCCCACTGTAGGAGTGCTCACTCAGCACCATGTACAGGAAAGCGAGAAGTGCCATCGCAGCCGTTTTTTTCTCTAAACACTCGTTTTGTGTGCGTTTAAAACGTTCAGCACGCGTTCACTGCTCTGTGTGATCTCCCCTCCCCCATTCATATAGAGCTTATGAACAGAATAAAATGAGTGTATTGGTGGGAAGATCAGATCATTTTAGTGACTTGTTCTTCGAATCTCGTTTATCAAAATGAACGAATCTTTAGAAAATCCAGTAGAAAATTAATGAATCAAACTGAGACTACTCGTTTTTCTGAGTCACATTAAAGAATCCTTTAAACTAAACCATTACTAAATGTAAGGCTTTCTTTGGGGCCAACGGAGGAATACCTGATATAGTGAGTGGTTGAAATTCACAAAGTTGATGTAATTTGTCACTGTATTTAAGTAGTTTTTTTACTTATTTGCACTTAACAGAAGAATTTACATCCGGGGAGACTTTAACTTTACTTTACATTTCAAGGTCAAATATTTTATTTTTTACTCAACTACATTTTTGTCGTTCCTTTTTCATTACAAAAAACCTGAATACTAATACCAGTAGATAGTAAGTAAAACGATTCACAGCCTTTGCCATGAGAATCAAAATTGAGTCCACTAATTATCCTTGAGATGTTTCTACAACTTGATTGGAGTCCACCTGTGGTTGATTCAATTGATTGGACATGATTTATAAAGGCACACCCCGGTGCCACAGTTAACAGTGCATGTCAGAGCACAAACCAAGCCAGGAAGTCCAAGGAATTGTTTGTAGACCCCCGAGACAGGTTCGAGGCACAGATCTGAGGAAGGGTACAGAAAGATTTCTGCAGCAATGAAGGTCTCCAAATATTGAGCACCAGGACTCTTCCTAGAGCTTGCCGCCTGGTTAAACCAAGCAATCTGGGGAGAAGGGTCTCCAAGAACCCGATGGTGACTCCGAAAGAGCTCCAGCGTTTGAGAGCCCAGACTTGAACCTTATTGATCATCTCTAAAGAAATCTGAAAATAGCTGTGCACAGATGCCCCCCCATCCAACCTGAAGGAGCTTGAGAGGTTCTGCAAAGAAGAATGGGAGAAACTGCACAAAAATAGATGTGCCAAGCTTGAAGCATGAAACACAAAAAGACTCGAGGCTGTAATTAGTGCCAAAGGAGCTTCAACAAAGTATAGAGCAAAGAATGTGAATACTAATGTACGTGATTTTTTTTAGTATATTTTTTATTTTTTTAAATATACAAAAAAGACATACCAATCTTAGTCAGGAGTTTCATTTGTTTCATATAGTGTGTGTGTGTGTGTGTGTGTGTGTGTGTGTGTGTGTGTGTGTGTTCTATTCTTTCAGTTAGGGTTAAACACAAATCAGCATCTTAACTATGTATCTTGACAAATTATCTCATCTTAACAGTAAATACAGTGAACAGCTGGGTGCACAGGTGTGTGTGTGTGTGTGTGTGTGTGTGTGTGTGTGTGTGTGTGCGCACGCACCACTGGTTAGTATTTTAATAGATTATTCTTCTTTCTTCTTTATTAGATCATTTTGTTGATGCTGTTTAGTTTAATGTGATTTCAATGAACAGTTTTTTTTTATTATTTTTTTTTATACATATTTATTCTACATTTGTGTTGCTAAAGAATTTAAAGTCACATTCCAACATGCATGCTTTGGAGACCAGACTGTGCTCGAGCCTGAATTGTGAGATTATACTTTGATGCAAAACTTCTCACAAAACCCAAACAAATGAGAATCTTATCTAAGAATACATGGCCTTTCTTTAATTCCCAGAAACAAAAAGATACTACATAAAATAAAAAACACAAACTAATTGAACACTTGTTTAAAATGGGGTGAGTGAAATGACCTGAAATATATTTGGATTCTCAAATGGCAGATTTGTCCCATAGTGTTGAAGTAAAAACGTTAAATGATTTTTGTATGTCTACCAAAAGAAATAAAATGTTGCTTTAAAATAACTAAATAAACAACACAGACTGAAAAGGAGAAAAAAAAAATCTAAAGGAAATGTTTTCATCGTTTTTTAATTGCATTTTAAATTCAGCTGCTTCCACCGATCCTGATCCATTCTTTGAGTCTGAAATGTTTTCATAAAACGAATTAAATCTGATGTCAGATGTCACGTTTAGAAAAACACACACAGATGCATATGAAGGTTCTGTTTTAAAAAAATTAAAAACCAAGGCAGACAAATCCAAAACATAAGACAGTCATAGCCAAAGAGCAGCAGATACACAAACAGGATTAAGTGAGCTAGGATCAAAATACTGTGAAACCAACAACTGATAAGATCTAAGGCTTGGCCAATCAGACGCATGGAAGCTACAAATGAGCAATACTTGTGCATTGTGAGTGAGTTTTGAGGATTTTTTGAATGTTGTGTGAGTGTGTAATTGAGAACAGGTGTGCTCTGTGGCTATTCGATCTGTTCAATTATTTTCAAATTCAATTATATTGATTCAATGAAGTAATTAATTAAATTCAGGACTAATTAATTTGATTAAATACAATGAAATAAATAGGAAAATTCAATTAAATTATTTGGGTAATACAGATGTGTTTTTTTACATTTAATATTTAACACAAGATAGTTGTTTATTTATTAATTCAATTTATTTATTCATTAATGATAAATTGTCAGGAATTTCTCCTTTCAAGAGCTGTACATAAAATGCTAAAGAATCCATATCGCTCAACTGCTGTTAAAACGTTGGCGATAACGGGATGTGGCAGTACAAACCGTGTATCCGGTACGGATCGAGTAGCCACGTGCTCAACCAGTAGGTCGGCGACTGGTCTTGTGGCAGGTGTGGGTGGTCTATTCAATGGTGGCCATGTTTGTCAGTCATGACGCTTGCTGGGAATTGTGACCTTGTTGAGTCGTGACCTCAGAATCCATATAAAAAAACTTTCTTTCGGCTTCTCCCGTTAGGGGTCGCCACAGCGGATCCTCCGCACGTTTGATTTGGCACATGTTTTTACGCTGGATGCCCTTCCTAACGCAACCCTCCCCAATTTATCCGGGCTTGGGACCGGCACTGAGAGTGGCTGGGGATGGTTCCCTGACCGGGAATCGAACCCGGGTCGCAGCGGTGAGAGCGCTGCATCTTAACCACTAGACCACCAGGGGACCATACCTCAGAATCCATATAAGCGAGTCAATTTCAGACACAGAACAACTCGAATATAAGTATTCGATTATTTATTTCTGGTGCAAACCTGGAGTTGTGAAGAATATCTGATTAAATTGAGGAGAAGAAGGAAATCTTTTAGTTTAGCTTTAGCGCTGATGATAATGCTGATGCTGCCACTGTCAAATATCACTGTTTAACCTTTACATTTATATGGCTGGCGGTGATCATTAAGTGTGTGCGTGTTTTTTTTTTTTTTAAGGACGATGAGGTGGTGTTACAGTGTTCCGCTACACTACATAAAGAGCAGCAGAAGCTCTGTCTGGCTGCCGAGGGCTTTGGGAACCGACTCTGCTTCCTGGAGTCCACCTCGAATTCAAAGGTATCTAAATCTCACTTCTCGTTCACCTTCTCCGGTATAGATCTTTCTTTTTGCTTGATTGTCTCACCATTTCTAACCTTTTCTATCTCACCAGAGCTTTCTTCAACAGACCAGTCCTCACTTAACTATATAAACAAGTTATTAGATGCTACGTAACATTTAAAGTATGTACATCTAGTATGGTTTTAAGGCAAGCAAACAATGGGTCTGGACAGCACCCTGGAGCTTTTATTGTTATCTGTCCATTATTTAGCTCAGGGAAAGGTTTACTGTATTAAGAGAATACATTTAAAATTAAATTGAAGTGAATTGAAAGGGTTATAAAGTCATTTCTAAGGCTTTGGGTCTCCAGAGCTGTTATCCACAAATAGAGAAAACTCAGAAGAGTGGTGAACATCCCCAGGAGTGGCCAAGTACTCCAAGAGCACAACACTGACTCATCCACAAGCTCATAAACAACAAGAATTTAGAACATCTTTGCCCATACTTTTTTATGGCACTGTATGCATTAGAGTTTCCCTTAAATGGAAATGGAACTGGTTCAAACCTGATCCAGCATGCTGGTTAAGATTGGAGTTGAACTTGAGTGTCCAGCACAGAGCCTTGAGCTCTTTCCCACTCAATGCTATATTTGCTAACTATTTGCTATATATATTTCGTTACCTATCAGGCATAACAATATGACCACCTGCCTAATATTGTGTTGATCCCCCTTTTGCTGCTAAAACAGTTCTGACCCATTGAGCATCATCAGCATTATTTTCTTCAGCAATTTGAGCTACAGGAGCTCATCAGTTGGATCGGACCACACGGACCAACCTTCGCTCCACACGTGCATCAATGAGCCTCAGCCGTCCATCACCCTGTCACCGGTTTAACACTGTTCCTTCCTTGGAGCACTTTCGATGGATACTGTCCACTGCAGACCAGGAACATCCCACAAGAGCTGCAGTTTTGGAGATGCTCTGACCCAGTCGTCTAGACATCACGATTTGTCAAAATCCTTACGCCCTTTTTTCCTGCTTCTAACAGATCAATCAGAATCAGTGTTATTCACTTTACTGCTCATAATGTTAGAATGTTGTAATGTTGTGCCTGATTGATGTAATAAATACTGGTTCATAAATATTAGTTTACAATTAGGGTGAGAGAATAATGAGGTTCATCACTGTATCAGGGGCACCAGGGTCCAATCCTCACAAAAAAAATAAAAATAAAATGAAGATTGTAAATTAGGGAGTCTCGATTAATTAAAAGATGATGATTTCTGTGGCAGTGCATCATCACTGTAGGTTGCAGTTAGTAATAGCAAGGGTTAGTTATTGCAATCCAGAGCTTGGCCACTTTCACAAGCTCAGACAGATCCAATTTTGGTAATGGCACAGGCTGTCCATGAAAGAATTTGATTACATGACCAGTGTGCACACACACACACACACACTCTCTCTCTCTCTCTCTCTCTCTCTCTCTCTCTCTCTCTCTCTATGGTCTTGATCTTTGGTATAAATGACGTATATATGTGTCTCTGCATGTGTATGTATGATTGATGGACAGGTGTCCAGGGTTTTATTTCTGTCTCTGTCCATAGTAACCACATCCCTGCCTTGACAAAGCAGGAAAAGAAAGATAATGGATGAGCGATAAGGAATGAGAGAGGAATGATTAGGATTTCGTTTCTCTTGACTCCTCCATGCAATCGATCATGGCATATCCACAAATCAATGAAAGCAACTAGAAAGAGGTCTGGGACAGAAGAATAAATGAAATCTCCATCGTCTTCAAATAATGCAAGCGGGTTTGAAAGATCGTATATTTTTTGGAGCGGAATCAGTGTGCAGGTTTCAGGTTGAAAATGGACACACTTTAGAGAACGGAGCTCATCGCAGATCACAGTCAAACAAGGCATGATTTAGTTGAAATGGGATCATAATCGCACAGTTTATACCTCAGCAAGCAGGGAGGCGCATCTATTGATCAATCGGTCTGGTGTTAAACAGCCATCATTAGACTTATTTTAAAGTCGATCAACTTCGACATGACCGGAGGTACTGCTAATGTATCAATTTTTTTTTTTAAATCCTCCATCCAACAGATTGAATTTATTAATTATTTAAAAATATCAATTTTATGTTAAAACATTTTGTCCCTATACATTTATTTATGTACGTTCATCCCTTATAAGCGACCCCCAAGAAAAAACTCCCTGAGACGATATGAGAGAGCAACATTGAGAGGAACCCCATCCTCTGGGTGACACCAAACACTCACTCTTTATAGTTTCGTCATTGTTGAGGTTCTTAACTGCCCACTGATGGAGACTTGAAAGCAAAACTGTTTCTGGGAATTGTGGCAAATTGTGGGAAATCTATGAAGAAGAACTGCAGGAGCAAGTGGTGAGAATTCCACCAGGGTGCATCAGGGACATCCAGAGAGACACATTTATACATAACATTTGTCTGCTTATTTTAATTGTCTTGAAACAGAATACTGCTGTCTTGAACATCAAAATACCGGCCAGACGGATTTGCCGCTGCCACTGCGATGTGTATTCATTAGGAGCTCTACCTCTGCTTGCGCACTAAGGCAGCAACATAAGAGGCAGCAGAGTCGTTTTTAACAGTTCAAAAAGTCAAACTAAGCGGTAGGAAGTGTTACAGCGGTTTTATGTCGAGCACAACACCTGCGTTAACTTGGAAAATATGATACAAGATTTTCAGATCTTGCAGGATCCGTGGCAAATCCGTAGTATAGCACGATTACAGACTTCTGTATATATATAAATATATGTTTACTGTCTTTTTTTTTTTATTTGTGGCTAGCTCGATTAAAATGCACATTAAAATTAATGCAAGTGTGCGCTCAATGTGTCACACTTTTTTCTAAAAATGATCCTGTACCCGCACCGTAAATTGAAAATATTGTAAGTCGAGACATACAGTATATATATATATATATATATATATATATATAGATATAGATATAGATATAGATATATAGATATTAACAATTTTAATATAATTTTTGTCTCAATTAAATGTTAAATGAGACTGTTTCATGCTAATACCCCTGTACCCCATATCTCACATCATGGTTACTTAATCGTCTTATGCGTCAAGGACCGAGTGAGCGAGTGTTTAAAGCAATCCCAGCTTCACCATCTCCTGATTATTACAACTGTGAATAACTGATGCAGAACCGAACTGATTCATTGGAAGTATCTCTCTGTTTCCAGAATGTTCCTCCAGACCTGTCGATATGCACATTCGTGCTGGAGCAGTCACTATCCGTGCGCGCTCTGCAGGAGATGCTGGCCAACACGGAGGAGAAGGCCGAGGGGGTAAGTGACCGCTAACATGCTGACTGTCCCTGGTGCTGTGGGGTTTATTCATCTGCTCTCTTATAGCCATTTTTCTAGTCTGTATACATTCTATGTAATGGAACATTTTTATCATTTTAAAGTGAATGAAATAACACATGAACGGGTTAATGTACTCTAGGAATTAAAGTTTTTTTTGGTCACTTTGACCCATAAACTCCACGTCATGTAGGAATTGTTTCGGGGGAATTTTCGATCCCGTTTGCATTTTAAAGGCAGTTACAGTAGTGCAATATCAGGATTGAAATCTATGAGTGTTTGTGTCATTACAACAGCATTCACATTAGGCCTTTCTTTTTCTGCTCCTCGGTCACCATGATCGCCAATCAGGCACACCAGGAAAATGACCTGATTTCGCATTTCCCAGAAATATATATCTTTTTTTAAATGCTGCCGACTGTTGTCATGGAAATTTCGCTACATTTGGCGCAACGTGACGTGACGTGAATTCACTACTATTAACATGAGTTCTTCTTGTAGTGCAGGACAAACAAGCAGAGAGCACCAAAAGAACGAGAGACAGAAGAGGTTGGAAATACAGGATGAAAGAACAAATGGTAAAAGAGGAAAAAAGTGAAGATACTGCAAAAAAAATCAGCTTGAAATAAAGTAAGAAAGAATTGAAAGGGAATGAGCGAGAGCAGGGTTTAATGTGCGCGAGTAGGATTTGAAAGCAGAGCATCTGATTGGTCGACTGTGAAGCTCACTGTCGCATCACATCACTGTAAAGCATCAAAACTGGAAATTAGACTAATAAAAAGAAATTTAAAAAATGTAAAAATATATACATGAACAGATAGGGGGAGGTGTGTGGGTGTGTGTGTATATATAAATATTAGGGGTGTAACGGAACACGTATTCGTAACAAAGTTTTCCAGTACAGGACTTTCGGCTCGGTACACATAACATCCTTTTTATGTGCGGACCATACTGTAGTTAAAATCAGGAGCTGAGGATTGTATTATGGCAGACAGCAAGTTTGTAGTCTCTGCCTCACAATTTAAGAGCATTTTTTTTTATTAATATTTAACTTGAAAACATACATAACAATGCCAGGGGTATAAAAAAAGAAACTAGAGTTAGCGCAGTGTCACTGTGGCTACTCACTCTGTAGCAGAAATAAGATTTGTTTTGCACGTTCATGAAAACGCAAAAGAATCCATAGCGCTGGCATTAGCCGTCAACCAGGAAGTGGCTATTGGCTAACACCAGCGATATGGATTCTTTTGCGTTTTCTGTCCAACTTGAGAAAATCCTGACAATTTCATATATCGAGGGAGTGAATGAATGAAGAATAGAGGGAACGAAGACATTTGTTATAATAGCTTAAACAGTTAAGTAGATCATATCTTTGGAAAATTACATATTTTTTTTACAATTTTTTTGTATTTAAATGTTTTTACACACATTGTATTAACCAAACGGTCTATGACAAATATAAAATATTTAATGAAATGTTTCCATTTATTCAATTTTATTTACTTAAACTAATTTTCTTAATTTAATTGATATAACAATAATATTATAACAATATAATATAAAAAATATAATTTTAGATATTTAACCAAGAAGGCATTTAAATTAAATAATAAAAAAGTTAATTGTTCAAATGTTGATCAGAAATGTTAAGAATAATAAACTAAAAAAATGATAAGCAATTTTATATTTTGCATTTCTTTCTCTTATCCATACCGAACCGTGAAGAAACAAAAACTGAGGCACGTACCAAACCATGCATTTTGTGTACCGTTACACCCTTAATATATATATATATATATATATATATATATATATATATATATATATAGAGAGAGAGAGAGAGAGAGAGAGAGAGAGAGAGAGAGAGAGAGAGAGAGAGAGATATGAACGTAGTTGCAGATTAGTTAGCACTAGTACTGTGCATGTATTACTGTGTAATTATATCCTGTTTTATAATCCCAGTATGAACTGTGTTTCTAAACTGATGTGTTGTTCATACGCTGCTCTGCTTCTGGATCAGTAGTCCAGTCACACAGACACACAGCGTGACTTCTGATTTTAGTTTGCTGTGTTGATGCCATGCCTCTCTTTTTTATTCTACTCTATTAATGTTAACATACAGAAAACTTTAGGGAGAAGAGGAGGAAAGGGGATGGGGTTCGGGAGGTGGGTGCTCTCTGCTCTTGTCACTCATCAGAGCTGTTAAGGAAGAAACATGGAAAATAAGAGCGAGAGAGAGAGAGAGAGAGAGAGAGAGAGAGAGAGAGAGAGAGAGAGAGAAGGAGAGATTAGAATGCAAAGTCTCTTTTCCTTTGTTGCTGGTCAGTGCTAATGAGGAAATAACAGAGAATGGAAAATAACAGAGAGAGAGAGCGAGAGAGAGAGAGAGAGAGAGAGAGAGGGAGAGAAAAAGTGGGAGGGAGAGAGAGGTGGAGAAAGAGACACTGAATGTTTAAGTATTAACTAAAGCACAATTTCCAAACTCCTCTTCTCTTCTCTTCTCTTCTCTTCTCTTCTCTTCTCTTCTCTTCTCTTCTCTTCTCTTCTCTTCTCTTTTTTTTCTGTTGGCTATTGAAGTATTCACACAATAGAAAAATACAACTGAATGTTACGCTGCTTGATGTCTGCTAATGGAGAGGACATGACATTAATGCTAGTTAGTGTCACTGGTTTGCTGATGTTCACATTAAGCTGTTCTTTCAAGCTGTATAGCAGAGCTGAAGTAACGTAAAGTCGGGCTTATAGTGATGTACTATAAAGAAATTTCTGTTCGACTGAGCAGATAGAGTATTTTCCAATCGATTTGCGTATGACCTAAAAAAAAACCTCCGTAAGTCGCCTTGTAGGCTTAACAGTAACCAGTTAAAACCCATGTTTCCACATGACACCAGCTTGTGGATTCCACTTGATTCAAAATGTTAACCATTTGTGTTTTAATCACAGAGCTTAGCGGGTGTGAAAACAATAATATAAATACTCTAAATTTACCCATGGATGAACATTTACAGCATTCAGAAGACACGCTGATCCTGGACGACGAACGTGCGCTAGTTAAATAGTTCAGACTCTAAGAATACACTGGTTTTAAAAGTTGAGTTTAGGTTTTTCAGTGTAACTCTTGGTTTTATTTTTTTTGGTCCTCACTTTTTGCTTGAAGAGTAGGTGGTCAGCTGATCAGACAGCCAAGAAGTTCAGACAGTCATGTCACTAACTGGGTGAGGAGAATCTAAATCTCAAAGTCTTAGCTGGGTCAGACTTTCTAGCGACCCAAAGGTAGGGCAGAGCTGGTCTTGTTTTGGTTTGGTTAACCATCTGATTCAGGAAGCTACAGAAATCCAGTGGACAGAACGAGCTGCATTCTGGATCAGTGGCATGCTGCTTTCACCTCTGTAGATGGCCAGATAATGCTAACAGTGTAAAGGAGACATTGGTTGTCCAGAATGTTTAAATTTGTATGTAAATTGATCAAGGGAGCAAGCTTTAGAAAATACCCGTCAAAATGATCTACTGTACCTACATTAAAAAAAGCCAAATATATACACCGACCAGGCACAATATTATGACCTTATAACATTATGAGTGGTGAAGTGAATAACTGATTATAAGGATTTGAATGAGTTTGACGAGGGCTAAATTGTGATGTCTAGACGACTGGGTCAGAGCATCTCCTAAACTGCAGCTCTTGTGGAAGGTTCCTGGTCTGCAGTGGTCAGTATCTATTAAAAGTGATCCAAGAAAGGAACAGTGTAGAACTGGTGACAGGACCGTGGGAAACTGAGGCACACTGATTCACATGGGGAGCTAAGGCTGGCCCGTGTGGTCCGATCCAACAGACAAGATGCTGTAGCTCAAACTGCTGAAGAAGTTCATGCTATTGGTGTTCAATGGGTCAGAGCTGTTTCGCAGCAGAAGGGGGACCAACACAATATTAGGCAGGTGGTCATAATGTTATGTCTGATAGGTGTGTGTAAATATATAAATATATATTTACACACACACACACACACACACACACACACACACACACACACACACAACTGCATAAACCCTTATGGCATGATAATTTAATACTGTACATTTATGGTCACTACCTTAGGCTACGTCTACACTTATCCCGATCAATTTAGAAAAGTTTTTTAGGTGGCACTGGAGGTAGCAGAGCTGAAGATGTTGAGGTTTTTGTTGGGAGTGACGACAATTTACAGGATTAGAAATAAGTTTATTAGAGGGACAGAGCATGTAGGACATTTTGGACACAAGGTGAGGGAGGTGAGATTGAGATGATTTGGACATGTGCAGAGAAGGGACATAAGGTATATCGGTAGGAGAATGCTGAGGATGGAGCCACCAGGAAGGAGGAAAAGAGGAAGACCAAGGAGGAGGTTTTAGGATGTGGTGAGGGAGGACATGCAGGAAGTTGGTGTGAAAGAGGCAGATGTAGAGGACAGGGGGTATGGAGATGGATGATCTGCTGTGGCGACCCCTAATAGGAGCAGCCGAAAGAAAAAAAAAAGGCTTCACTACCACACTTAAATTTTCAATCGTTCCTTAAAAGTTGCTTATTCGGGCTGAAACGTCAAAAATTATTCCCTGTACTGCACACGAGCAAAAGATTCATGGACCTGCGTTACTTTACGGCGCTACGTAACGTTGCAGCAATGACTACAAACCACACTTAGAGAAAGGTGCTATTTGCCCTCTTTTTTATACAAGCTCACAAATGCTGAGGATTGGCTATGGTTGCTGTGACAGACATGAGAGGGTATGCCATCCCTCCTGCTCTGAAAACATTGTCACTTTTTCCCCACCTGGATAACCGGACTCGTGATCTCAGCATAATGTGGCGAATTTGTTCCACAACATGGGAGATTAAACTGTAATTAGATTTGTCTGGATTTGTTGTCCAAGATGGAACACATATCACATGCACACAGTCAGCGTGTTTGGCACGTACTCACTGTAGAGTTTGGTGCTGGATTTGTCATCATTTGGATCACTTGTTTTCTCCCGGTCGTTCTGTGGCTCTTAAAGATTAATAGCTTTATGAATTTTGAATTTTGATACAGAAATATCTGATACAGTATTCATTGTAGCTTTAAATATGTTAAATCGTTTTTTTGTTTCATATATACAATTCTAAAGCACAGCGTCTTACTTCTAACTTTCCTCTAAAGTCTCATAAAGTGCTAGTTTTTTAAAGGCGGGGCTTATGGATCTAACAAAAAGGCATCCATCATGAGATTTTTACGATTTTGACTGCTTTATTTCCTGTTAGGTTTGTCTCTAAGATAGCTGCAACACTCATTCTTGTTCAGTTTCTCCAATACGGTTCTGGGAATATCGGTCAGGACGTGTATGAAAGTTTTCCAAAGTTTAATAATAGATAGAATGGAGATATGGAACTCTGTGACTACTATGAGACCATTGCGTTGCATATCAGTACAAACGTAAGCGTTCATCATAAAAATATGAAGGTACCTCAACATTAGCTCAACATTTGCGATCATCGTAGATCCAACACTAGCTTCTCCATGCCAGAGCCTTTAAACACCAGTGTCCAAACTCCACATGCAGTGGGATCCAATTGGCACTGGGACGTCTCTAGATGGTTCGGGATGTTTGCGGGTCGGCATCTACTTCTTTAAAGGTCCACAATCTTTATAAGGTGGGACGTGACTGGGGCTGGAGCAACCTCAGGATGCCTCGGAATGGCTAGTAACCTATTGTTAAGCCGGTTGAGTAATAACAGATTAAACACTCTTGGGATTTTCCATAGTTGTATTTTTTCACTTTGAAAACTTGTTAAACCAATGTTTTTCCATCACTTCGAAAAAAGTCCTACAAACATGCAGCCAACTGACTCCAGGTTATACTGTGCTTCAAAAAAATGTCTTTCCGGTTGTCCAATATGGCTGCCACCTTAACATTACAACTTTTCATCTACACAGGAAAATTTTGCCCATGTGTATAGAATATAGAAAACTCTTTCCTAAACCACAACAGCATGCTGCTGATGTTTCAGGTACATTATAATCATATTTTTGTAGTACAAAACTGCGAGAACGTCACACCAAATATCTTGGCTGATTGATTACAGCTGGGGTAGATGCACAACAGAACCCTATTAATATATAATTATAGAGAAGAATTATGTGAAGAGTTTGTGGTGACACAGCTCTATGTACACAAGACAATAACTATTGCCTGCTTTTATTCTTTCTTCTTTTTTTTTTTTTTTTTTTTTTTTACTGTTCATGCTTCATTTTCACTGTTGCACATTAGAATCCGAAAGCAACTAATATGCTTGAATCTGTCGAATACTAACCATTTCTCATGCTTCCGAAGTTTTTGTTTTCTCTCTTATTTCAATGACCTACAGGGTTCTGTGTGGCTTTGATGAATATATATCATGACTTCATCAAAGCGGTTGGCAAAGTGATTTCTCATCTGTGTTTTTTTTATTATTTATGTTTTCTCTCTTTTCTGCTTTAAAAATAACTCTGTCATTTGTGTTGTTGGGAAAAGTGATGGCCGTGGCATCGGGGTGTCTGATTTCAGCAGGGTTGGGATCCACATAGGGTCCTGATCAGACTAACTCTTTTTCTATATATAGATTTTAGCTAAAAAAGAAAAAAACATTAATAAATATATGGCAAAGAATTTTCATAAAATGTTTTTTTTTATATTAATAAAAAAATACAATATAATTATTATTAAAAAATATATTATAATATTATAAAAATAACATACAAATATAGAATGAATACAATTGTTAAAAATAATATAAAATATAATTGTATACATTTTATATTATATTATTGCAGAAGTTTTAAGAGGCTATGCATTATAATATTTTTGTCTTTTTTGTTTTCACAATGTTATTTTCTCGTGACTTTGACATAAACATTGTTAGCTTGTGATCAGTAATTAGAAGTTGACGAAAAACAACTTTTGTTATCTTGCGATCACGTGAAAACGGAAGAAAAATATTGTTATGCGTGGCCTCTTAGGACTTGTGTTTATTATATATTACTATATATTGGGATGTGGTAGCTCACTCACAGTCATTGGACTTTGGTTCAGAAGGTCATTAGTTCAAATCCCGGCACCACAAAGTCACTGCTGGGCTTTTGAGCAAAGCCATTAAACCTCACCTGCTTATCTGTAAGTCGCTCTGGATAAGAGCATCAGCCAAATGCCATAAATGTAAATCAGTTTTCGTTTTATGGAGGATTATTTATGATTATTTTTTTTATGTTAAGAAAATGCTAAATAAAATTGAAATAAGGTTTTCAACAGATGTTAATGGCATTAATTGCCTTTGTCCCTGATCTTCAAACAGACGTGTCGACCTAATGTTACAAAAAACATAAAAGTTAAAAGTTTTTGTCTAAAATAAATAAAGAAAAATCTCAGTCTAGAGAAAGTCCAGAGCTTGTGACCTCAGCCCTGCAACTCTGAACCCTTCTGTATGCCGTCTCACTGACCCAGCCCATTCTCGGTTTTTCTCTAAAAGAATTGTATGGAACAGTGTGGAATTCCGACCTCTTACGTTCTGCCTCTTCTTTGTTTTGCCTCTCCTCATTTCCACAGCAAGTAGATGTGGAAAAATGGGTATGTCTGCATTTTTATGCACGCAAAGCATCAGCCAGCTCTGACAACCCTGTTCGCCTGCCAGTCATCTTTCAGGCAATATTCTGCATCAAAGATGAACTACAGCTACCCACACACACACACACACACACACACACACACACACACACACACACACACCACACACACCATCCACAAAGCAGCAATATCCTCACCTAGGCTCACATTAATTATTTAAGATATATTCAAGAAATAAAAAAAAATATTGTTCATTATGCTGACCAAAAAAACTCTTATTGGCTGCCTGGTCATTATGCAAACCAAAAATATGTGAAATAAATGACAAATCTTTCTCTATTGCCAGAATAGACGTTTTTTCCTGGGAAAATTGATCCAGAATATTGTCTGAAGATTATATAAACTCCTCCCATTTTTTTGTTTTTAGGTCACAACCCATTTCACATTTCATATCATACAGGACCATTTGTATATGATCTGGACTGAATGTAAATGAGCTAAAAGGCCATTCATTAAAAGTCTTTCTGTGAACGTGACTTCTGTCAGCAGGATGTGTTCCTGAATCACCGTCCGTTTTATTACAGCCACTTATCGGTGTGTGCCTCCTTCTCCTATAACTGAGCGCCAATCTCGATATATCTCCCAATAAAACGTGCTTCAGTGTTAGTATTTGAGGACTTTTTATCCTGTTTACTGATCAGAGTCTATACTGTATAATATTGCTTGTGTTCCTCGAGTGTTGGGCTAAGCAAAGTTTTTTCATGCATTCAAAATAAGCCAAGCCCAAAATACAGTATTAAGCATTTTAACTATAATTTGGTAATCGATTATTCAGACTATGATATATATATATATATATATATATATATATATATATATATATATATATATATATATATATATATATTCTTCTTTAATTAAGACATTTTAAAGCGTATAGTAGCTGCTCGTTGAGGAGTGCATGGGGGATTTCTCCTTGAACAAATTCACTCATGCTGGGTTGTGAAAACAGTGAAAGGTTAAACCATTTGTGTAAATCAACATTTGTACTGTTTTTAATGATAATTGCATATGGCAAGTTGTCAACCATGTTTTAAAAAATTATATAAAATATTATAAAATTTTTGTTAAAAAAAAACATTTTGTTTAGCTGTGGAGATATAAGCATCTAGAATATATAATTCATTTAATTTTGTATAATAATTAAATTATATATGGATAAATTAAATATATAAACGTTGAAAACGAGCATTTGAACGTAGTGAAGTCGCAGTAAATCATGTTTGAAAACAGATAAGTTACTGTTGTAGTGGACAGAGGCTATAAAAGGAGAATGGAACGGAGAAACCCAGCAAGCTAACAGCCTCGATAAAAAAAACAGAAAATAAATGCATGAAAACCACTACAGTGACAAAAAAATGTTCTCGTTTACTGCTGCTGTTATTTGCTGCTTTTAGATTTAGTGTTTGTTCACACCTTTTTAATTGAATCCATCACTATGTCGCGAGGGAACTGATTGCACAACACAGATCCAACAGATCCGGTGCGACTTTCCTGAAGTTACAAACAAACAGTTTACACAATAGCACTTCATTAAACTACACCATATTCACATGATGAGGATTAAACAGATTCTGCTCACCATGCTGATGTTTCAGCTTCATCTGTGTCTTTATAACGGCATTCATTGACAACAAATTATATGATCGATTATTATCAATTTTATCGATTAGTTGTTGCAGCCCTAAAATCAGTGGTCAGAAAAATTTCCAAAAATGAACCAAATGCACTCCTGAAACTCTGTTTGTTCTACTTGTGCTGCAGTGAACAGTTTTTTGGGGGAAAAACTAGAAAAAGAAGAAGGCTTCTTAGGCACAAAGGTCAAATCATGATATCGATTCAAATCTTTGATATAAAATTCAAATTTTTTTTAAACAATTCATCAAAGCTAAATGGAACATCGCAGACTCTTTTTTTTCTGTAAAGAAAACTGTTTTAAGCAATCCCATAACAAGTTGCTTTAATTTATTTAGTAAATTCTTTCTAATGTCCTGAGCAAAGATTTGTTGTTAAGCTCGTTCAAATTTACCATTTTGAGTTTCGCCTACATTTTTTTTTCCGCCTAGAATTCACATGTAGCTAGATAGAAGAGCGTCTAGCTAATATTTTGCTAAAGACGTTTTTGTGATATTTTACATTGTGGTGATTAAACTTTCGTTCCTTGACCTCTACATGGCTTGAGTGGTAGCACCAGGTTAGTGCTATATATATATATATATAGTTTGATTGTTGGCTAGAAAATCTAAATAAATTAACAAATCAGAGTAAATCTTGATAATCTGGACCAGTTTTCCCCTAAAGAAACCTACAGGTAGCTCACTAAAGGGAGGCGCATGAGGCACACAATGACAAGCGACGCGTCACAACGAACAGGAATCTCTTTTCCTGAAAGAACTCGACATTACTAAGGCCTGAACGAGAAAGAGCATGAAGCGTTCACATTTCTCATTTTGCATTCAGCGTGATCCTCACAGGGCTTTAAGGGTGACTATATAAAGCAGCTCGGAGCAATGGGAAAACGCATTAGTACCATTTCTTCATCATGTTCAAAATGACCATTTTATCCAATGCTTTTATGCTGCATTGCATCTGCTGCTGAGTGCTCAGTAAATTGCATCGGCTTCTGTCCTTTCGCATCTGTACCAGTTCATCACTGCATCACCTTTTTAATATGAGCATTGAAGGTGGCTGCATGTCTGCTTTTATGCCCTTTTTGAGGGTCACAGACCCAAGAAGGAACGTCTTTAAGGTCATATAAACATCTCTGACTTGTTGCTAGCATTCCTCCTTTTATTATAGGGAAGGAAAAGATAGTTTTGGTTCTTGATGGTAGCAGTTCTTTTTAGTAGTGTTTAGATTACATATTACACCGTTTTTTTGCAATAGGGTTTATAACAGGGAAAATGGTCAGAATGTACCAAACTGTCAGACCAACAGCCATTGTGGCTTCCCACTATGGCCACCAGAGACTCCAACTAAGGCTTTGTCTACAGTAATCTGGATCAATTCAAAAACCGCATTTTCATCTAAAAACACTCCACGTCCACATTAATCCTGAGCCCATGTCCACAGTAATATGTTTTCTTTTGAAAACGCATATTTTTCTCCCTACTTTGGCCTTTCGTCCACACCAAGACACAGGCAACGGACACACAAAAGAGAGAAATATCCTTTTTTTTTTTTATAAAATGCATTAGTGTGGACAGGACCTTACAAATCACACACACACTGGCCATCTAAATTCCCAAGCTACTGATTGAGCACAGATGTGCTCAATTACACACACACACACACACACACAAAGAGACATTCACAAACTCTCTGTGAAGTAATGCTCAGTTCGACCCAATTTATTGGCTTACCAAGTCTTATAGCTGATGATCTTGTTGCTGAATTGTTTTTTTGTTCTTGGAATCAGTTTCCTCATCAGCATCTGCCTGATTTTGACCTGCCGTTATGGATTTCATTGTTTGGGTTAAGAGTCTTGAGCATCTTGAGTTTCATGACTGAACATCATTTGTCACAGTCTGTGTTCTTTCCCAGAGTTTGTGAATGAAGGTCTCTTTTTTTTGTGTGTGTGTGTGTGTGTGTAAAAAATGTACACGTTTGCTCAATCAATAGCTTGGAGATGCAGAGTGGGAGCGGATGTGTGTTTTTGGAAGTGGAGTTTGCGGCAGCCATATTGAGAGACCTCAGTGGTTGCTGGGATCTGGAGTCCCACAAAACCTTATTGGTGTCCTTCAACAAAAAGAATCCAACAAGCATATTTAGGCAGAAACACATGTATAGCTGGGTATGTTGTTGAATCTGTGTATGGAAAAGTGAATGAATTTTGATTGGACAGCCTTCAAATAATCATGTCAATAAGGGCGTTTTTTGGCATTTATATATTTTTTTAGATTTGAAAATATTAGACATCTAATAGTATAGTGCAACTCAATCAGACATGCTTGTTAAGAGGAATTTTACATTAAATAGGGACTTGGAAATAATTTTTTCTGAAAGATTGGTACTCTGCTAGAAACTCCATGTATAGACTTCAAGACATGACCAGCTGTACTACTTAGTTTGTGGTCATAAGACAAGCCTTCTTTCATTTTTAACATCTACAGTATCTCCTGCTACCATTCTGCTTTTGCACTTTTGGTTTTATGTGCAAGTTGTCATTCTTCCTTATTTTAATTTTTTAATTAAATTTTTATTTTTAAACAAGACAATCACTTATCCGTCTCTGCAAAAGTAGAGATATAACAGCGATCCACGGTTGAGTATTAGCATTTCAGTGCACAGGTTAGGAGAAGTGATAATCAATATTCAATAGAAGGCGAACAGTAAAAGGCTGAAGTATTGATTGAAGAGAGATACGGAAGCGATAGATAGAATGAACATCATTTTTATCTTGAATTGCCAGTGAGCTGGATTTCTCTGGCTGAACAATTTCTCTAAAGGCCAAATCATTTATGAAATATTTTCGTATATTGTCAAAGAGCTTCAAAGAGAAAAAAATAAAGTGTGAACTGGTGTTGGGTTTTAGTCATATTTCCTCTTTAGATTTGGTGATCATTTTGATGCATTTTTCATTATTAACAATATTTATACCTTTTTTCTCATGCCATGCAGAAATTCATGATGAAGGTAAGATTGTGTCTGTGTGTGGGTGTGTGTGTGTGTGTGTGTTTGTGTGTCTTATCATCTCTATTTCTGTTAATGATCACTGTCATTAGAATCCTATGTTCACTATCATATTTTATGTCACTTATATTATTTTTCTGTAAGTTTCTGTGACCACATAGCACCGAATATGTGAAACGTAATAATGGTTAAGAGATTTGGTTCATGTTCACATCATACATCTAAATAGGGGGGAAATAACTATGGTGTAGTTTTTGTATCGACACAGGCTGGTTTTAATAATTCCAAATATTGTCGCATCGGGCGGCAGTTCTGTGGATGGAAATAATCAGAAAAAGATCAGAGAAATATATCTAGGCTGCTTTGATCTGACAGGAAGGTTACAGTAACTCGAATAGCTACTCTTTACAACCGCGATGAGTGGAAACGCATGCCAGAATACACCAACTTTCAGTAGGCTTCTTTGGATTTCATTTAAGTAAGACAGAATTCTGAGCCTTATGTAGTGAGACTGAATGTCATTACTAAAGCAAAAGACCCAGTGAACACAATTTGACATGTCTCCTTTCACTGCAGCCGCAACTGCATCGTCTGCATATATCATCTCTAGCAAAAGCAACAATATTAACCTCATAAAATGATTCCTGTGGATTTTCGTAGTACTTTTGAGTTCTCCAACCACGGAAATCCGGGATTACGGTTTTCCTGGGGTTCAGAAATGAAGGCAAATTGTGTGTTTTTGTGCCGAAAAGGAAACGCAAAAGTATAACTGGTTCATGAAAAAGCTAACCAAATGTTTTGAAATGTTGTGACTGACCTTTCATCACAATGTCCCACTTTTCTTGAAAAGTTCTTGTAAGTGTATCAGTCAAGCTCTAATCAATTTTTTCTTCAGCAACTGTGGGATAATAAAACAGCCATAAAATCCACACGGATATATTTGAGCTTGCGCAGTTTGCTACAGATGCGGTTTGTGAGCTCTGACTAGTGCGCTTTGACCATTCAATCAGAACTTAAAAAAAAATGTAAAAAAAGGCTGACGTTTTTTTGTATCCCTGCTAGATGGCCTCAGTGTCACCAGTGTTAGTTAAAGCAACAGCTTTGCCTTCATGTATTTGATGCTCTTCTGTTGATTCTGAAGGCCTTAAGGCAGATTTCTTTGACCATGGCAACATGTGATGGCTGAAATATGATTGGACAGAAAGTGCAACATTAACATACTCTGCTATATTTCTATAGCTGAAATGCTATAGAAATGTACAGAATAGACAATTGAAAAAATATACAAATGCGTAAAAAAAAATCAGCATAACCGCCCGATTCGAACCAGTCAGTGTTTGCCTCACAGAGTGTATTGAAATCCTGTTTTGCCCCATTTATGAAACCCATCCGCTTTGCTGAAGAAAATAATCGGAAATTGTTTTAGTTGCAGTATCACTGTATGCAACTGTGACAGTAGGTTACCATGGTTACAGTTGATTTTTTGTTTATCAGGTTGTCTAGTAATGTAGAACAGTGATTATACTGACCAGCCAATCAGAGTTTAGTATTCAGACAGACCATAAAAAAAAAAAAAAAAGGATTTGACCAATGCATTGTGAATAGATATGTAATTATGTTTGTGTGTGTTTGTGTGTGTGTGTGTGTCTGTGTGTGTTTGTGGTGGGGGAAATGCTAATAGACCACTTTATAAGACAAATCATCGTTTCTGGTGCTTCACATATACAGTCTGAGACTAAACCGTGTATGTGTGTGAGAGAGAGTCGTTCACAATTCCAGACAAAGTGTTATCACGGTTGGTGTTAATGGTCCATATCAGTGCACCACTCCAGCACCAGCGGGCACGTGATGGTCAATAACTAATAAAATGACAACCAGATCAATCACGTTTCATCGTGCTTTTTGTTTAAACTGACCCGCAGCGTGTTTTAACGCCAGGAACTACATTCAGGGAATTCAATTGCGTTTAGAGCCGTAGTCGTTATCACCCACAAGACAGCTCTCTCGCGTATAATCAGTATTCAATATTGTCCCGATCGGTGCTCACTTGTCCGTTATTGTTTCAGAAGGGCTTGTGAACGCACAGCGATGGTAGCTGCAAGGTCGTAGTTTGGCTAAACAGCTAAATGGGAAACATCCGTAAATTGGTTTGAAGGAACGCTCCAACTTAAGCCATTATCTTCCGTCTCTGAAGTGCTCGTTCGCAGTAATCACTCATCACGCCACAGGTGCTTCGGATAAACATCAGGTTGGAAAGCAGCGGAGGATCGTTTTTTTTTTCTTGCTGTTCCGGATGTCACCTGCAGCTGTTTCCTCCACTCAGACAATACAATCTGCCCATGTACTGTAAACATTGCTTAGAAAAACTGCCAGCTGAAATTGTGTGTATGCTTTATTTTGTAACCGTACGTGTGTGTATGTGTGTGTGTGTGTTTTTGTAGACAGCTCAGGGTGGAGGTCATCGCACTCTTCTCTACGGCCATGCTGTCTTACTCAGGCACTCCTACAGTGGAATGGTAAGTCAATTGTGTGTGTGTGTGTGTGTGTGTGTGTGTGTGTGTGTGTGTGTGTGTGTGTGTGTGTGTGTGTGTGTGTGTGCACACTATAGACAGTCATTTTGCAGTAAATTACATGAATGCAGCATTTCTTTAAAGCAATCTTCAGTGAACACGTTTGTAGTTAATTGGATTTAGAATCTGCTCTCAAAATACTGGTAATTGGTATAAATCTGGAAAAATTAATGATGTCCTTGGGAAAAGCGATTTTTGTAAACACCACACGTATATACCTCATTTTAACACACACCGGCATGTAGCTGTGCATGATAATTAGTAGACACAGTATGTATGCTTAAGCTGTGCTTGGAGATCAATAGGTTACATACTGTCATACTGAAATGACAATGACTGTTTGAACAGTCTAAAATAAATGTGAAATAAAAGACCTGTTTTTGGTATTAGTATGTTTTCATACACCAAATACATCTAATGATATAACACAACTTAACTAGACCTGCTTTCAGCGAGGAATTTTACTTCAAAAATATTTGATGTCGTCTTTATTGAATTTTCTTTACACTCTGATGTGAAGTCCTTGGTGATTTTGGATGCCCATTTCCTCACTCTGATAGTGTACAGTTTGTGAAGAATAGGAACAGAGGAGCACCAATAATCTTCTCAGCATTCCGGGCTGTAATCAACAGTCTTCTACACCACGTTCCATTTTAGTGTTTAGTGTCCAAGTGTTTGCTTTGTGGGTCTGCAGTGGAGCTATGAGTATGTTGCAATTAATGTAAAGATGCTTCACATACTCACTCACGGCACACTCTGTAGAGGTGTTTGAGTATCTCATACAGACTCTGTGTTGTTATTTTTGACACTGCCTGACACACTGTTATCTGTTTGAGCTAAAAGAAGTAATAGCAGCCATAGTGATGCTGATTCACTTTGCTCCTCAGGACAAGCTTCACAATGGATAATTAAATTTGTCATATAAAAATGACAGTGAATAATCTGAGTTCTTCTTTTATACAGGCATATTAAAGTGTTTTAGGAACATGTAAGGCTGGCACAGGACATGTATGAGGACAGTGTGACAGCAGTGAAGTGTGCAGTAGGAACAACAGACTGGTTCAAGGTGGTGGTTGGACTGCATCAAGGATCGGATTTGAGCCCTTTCCTCTTTGCAGTGGTGATGGACACGTTGACGGATGAGGTCAGACAGGGGTCTCTGTGAACTATAACATGCTGAAGAGAAGGGGAATGAAAGTCAGTAGGGGTAAGACAGAGTACATGTGTGGCAGTGGTGCGGTTGCAGGGAGAAGGTGGAGGAGTTCAGGTACCTAGGGTCAACAGTAATGGAGAGTGTGTTCGAGAAGTGAGGAAAAGTGTGAAGGCAGGGTGGAGTGGGTAAAGAAAAGTGATAGCAGGAGTGATTTGTGATAGACGGGTATCTGCGAGAGTAAAAGGGAAAGTTTATAGGATTGTGGTGAGACCTGCGATGTTGTATGGTTTGGAGACAGTGGCATTGAGTAAAAGACAGGAGGTGGAGCTGGAGGTAGCAGAGCTGAAGATGTTGAGATTTTCGTTGGAAGTGACGAGGATGGACAGGATTAGAAATGAGTTTATTAGAGGGACAGGGCATGTGGGACGTTTTGGAGACAAGGTGAGGGAGGCGAGATTGAGAAGGTTTGGACATGTGTAGAGGAGGGACATGGGGTATATAAGTAGGAGAATGCTGAGGATGAAGCCACCAGGAAGGAGGAAAAGAGGAGGGCCAAGGAGGAGTTTATGGATGTGGTGAGGGAGGACATAGTTGGTTTAAAAGAGGCAAATGTAGAGGACGGGGTATGGAGACTGATGCTCCGCTGTGGTGACCCCTAATGGCAGAAGCTGAAAGAAGAAGAAGAAATTATTTCGATGGTGGTACTGAGCTGAATTTGTTGAAATAGTATCCTTTCAGATGCAAGTGGTGACATATTTTTTCTTCTTCTAGTTATTAGCTATATAGTAGGCATATTTTTAGACTTATTACATTTTCATTGATGTCATTTTTCAGACACCCTTATCCTGATTAACTTTATTTTAAAATGTAATTTAAATGTTTTTTTTTAAATGTTTTTTTTTGTTTTGTTATATACTAAACAGGTGAAGGGCCTTGCTGAAGAGCCCCACATTGGGCGTTGCTGGGATTTCCAATTTTTTCTTTTAAGGATAGATAGATAGATAGATAGATAGATAGATAGATAGATAGATAGATAGATAGATAGATAGATAGATAGATAGATAGATAGAACATTATTGTCATTGCATATACAGGTACACAGCAATAAAATGCAGTTTGGCAGGATAGTTTGGCAGGACAGACCCTCAGACATGTAGACTCCCAAGAATTTTGACCTGCTCTACTTCAGTTCTATTGATGTAGACAGAGAGGTGTCTCTTGCTGCTGGATTTCAAGAACAACCACAATTAGTCTTTATGGCATTAAGGGTCAGGTGGTTGGATACACCCTGCTTCCAGGCTTTGGATCTCCTCCCTGTAGGCTCAAAGCCTGGCTGATCTGTCCAACCACATTGGTGTCACCTGCATGCTTGATGAGTGTTTAAGATAACCATCAGCTTAACCAGTCAGCTACCATTTCTCTATTAATAGCTTTGCAGCTTTGGTGCAATGCTGAAGAAGCAAACACAAACAGGTCTTAGTTAAACAATGATGTTTTCATTCAAGGAGAAATTATGGACTTTGAGTAAGCTGTTGCTTTAACACTGTAAGACCCAAACATGGAAAGAAAACACCACCTGTTAGATGGTGAAGGAGGCCTCTGATGCAGATAATGAAGATTTGTATTTATTTATTTACAAAACGTTTTTATGAAAATTTTGTAATATTGGAATGTTGGGAGCAAAATTTCAGCATTTGCACAAATATACAGAACAACTAAAGGAGTGTTAATTTGGAGTGTTAATTGCTTACATAGCATTATAACACACTATATAACTATATAAATATCATGAATAATAATAATAATCATCATCCAACAGTCATATTTTTAAGAATTAGAATTTATGAAAAGAAAAACTGGATAAAATCATCTTCAAGATTTTAATTTGGTAAGTGCACTTGCCTGGCTGTTCCCACATAATGAATTCCCTGATCAAGGAGCTGAACTATAAATGGGATACAAGTGAAGTAGTCAACATAGACCTTGTACTGAAGTTCTGACCTTCTGGAAGTGTGGACGCAGTTTCATAACATCACCTGACATTCCGAATTCAGATTTGGCTAGTTTTCAATCAATACTGCCATAGTGCACATTAAAGTCACAAAGCATGCCAGAGATTCCAGTTCTTACCCACAATTTGAAATGTAAAGGTTCGGCACTGATGTCAGTTCATCAGGCACGGTTCAGTCCATAAAGTGTTTGATAATCGAGGTGTAAGATCCATGCTGGGTTTGGTGCACTTTGTGAATTTGTGCTATGAGTTTACACTCTTATGTCTTTATCCAGTACCTCTGCTGTCTGTCCACCTCACGCTCATCGACAGATAAACTCGCCTTCGATGTAGGACTTCAAGAGGACACAACAGGTATTGCCCTTCTAAAGCTAGAGTAAAGCTAGATACAGGACATATCTACTTTGACTTTCTTTTTAACTCCTATAACCCTTTTTTTTGCCTAAATGTATGATTTGGTGTGTGTGTGTCCTCTTTGATGAGTCTGTGTACATTGTTGGCGGTAGTGCATTTCAGTGTTCATGCACTGGCAAGCATGATTTTTGTATGTGTGTGTGTGTGTGTGTGTGTGTAGGTGAAGCCTGCTGGTGGACTATACATCCCGCCTCTAAGCAAAGGTCAGAAGGGGAAAAGGTTCGTGTAGGTGATGACCTTATCCTCGTCAGTGTGTCCTCTGAGCGCTACCTGGTGAGTCATGTATTGATATATACACGTGTGTTTGTGTGTATGTGTATATATATATATATATATATATATATATATATATATATATATATATATACAGTGAGGAAAATAAGTATTTGAACACCCTGCTATTTTGCAAGTTCTCCCATTTAGAAATCATTGAGGGGTCTGAAATTGTCATCGTAGGTGCATGTCCACCGTGAGAGACATAATCTAAAAAAAAAAATCCAGAAACCACAATGTATAATTTTTTAACTCTTTATTTGTATGATAAAGCTGCAAATAAGTATTTGAACACCTGAGAAAGTCAATGTTAATATTTGGTACAGTAGACTTTTGCAATTACAGAGGTCAAACGTTTCCTGTAGTTTTTCACCAGGTTTGCACACACTCCTCCACACAGATCTTCTCTAGATCAGTCAGATTTCTGGCCTGTCGCTGAGAAACACAGAGTTTGAGCTCCCTCCAAAGATTCTCTATTGGGTTTAGGTCTGGAGACTGGCTAGGCCACGCCAGAACCTTGATATGCTTCTTACAGAGCCACTCCTTGGTTATCCTGGCTGTGTGCTTCGGGTCATTGTCATGTTGGAAGACCCAGCTTCGACCCATCTTCAATGCTCTAACTGAGGGAAGGATAAATAGTTAAAAAAATAGTTTAAAAAATAAAAAAATAGTTAAAAAATAGTTAAAAAATCATATATTGTGATTTCTGGATTTTTTTTTTAGATTATGTCTTTCACAGTGGACATGCACCTACGATGACAATTTCAGACCCCTTCATGATTTCTAAGTGGGAGAACTTGCAAAATAGCAGGGTGTTCAAATACTTATTTTCCTCACTGTATATATCAGAGGTTGGCTGTGTATTTGGTACCTGGGCCTTTAGTGGGCACTCACTTGACTTAATCCACCTCTTAATACCACCATTACATCTCAATTATAGAAACCATCAATGCTATACAAAAACGCAATATAATAACGCATGGCATCACAGAGAGAGAGAGAGAGAGAGAGAGAGAGAGAGAGAGAGAGAGGCATTTCAGATATGGAGGGTGAATACCATTTTACTAAAGCAAGAAAACCAGTTAAGACTCCAAACCTCTACACTACAACCGCAACTGTGCACCTACATCATCTGGAGCAGTTCAGAATCAATATTTGTCTAATAACATGACAAAAACATAAAAAAAAAAATACAACCTACTCACCAGAGATGCAGACTTATAATTTTCTCGCATACACCCGAGTTCACTCTCTGGCCGATACGTCTTTTAACGGCACCCGCCCGCTTAATCACCTTTCGGCGACCCTTCGCTACTTCTCTACTCAAGCCCAACTCAGCCCAGGGAACCGTCCAGCCTGAGCTAATTCCCCCCTGTGCGGCATGAGAGGCAGGAGGTGGTGGAGAGTGGTCCCAAATTCCGAGGAGCAGGTGGGTGGGCATGCGGGTGGGAAAGGAGCGAGGGGATGAGAGGAAGCGAGAGAAAGAAACTGCCTGTCCCTGGGTACACTGCCATCTGGACTTCCCTGGAGAGGCGTGCCAGACGTTGAAGTGCCTTTTTTCGCTGCCGGTCCGATCTCACCGCACAGGACGCAGTTGGCACCGCAGCAGCTGCAGCACTCCTCGTTGACCTGGTCCCCAAACCTCCCCTCTCCCACGTGGCGTAGTCTCCCTGTCGTCACACCCCTCTTCTAGCACGGGGTTTCGGCACCACTGTAACAAACTCACTGGTACCGCACTGGAAGAAAGACAGACAGGCGAAAGTTCACCAAGCAGAGCTTTCTTTATTCACTTTCGTTTTCACCCTGGTGCTTTCCTTTCCAGTACTCACGCCAGGGCTTTCCCACACACCGGATTGGCACATGCTCCTTCTGCGTCCGCCCGTCTCACTGGTGGAACGGCGCGCTTTGTCTCTTAGCACCCACCTGAGTTTCCACTTGGTGTTTCTCTCTCTCTCTCTCTCTCTGAGGTTGCCGTCTCTCTCCTCTTTATTGGCTTCGCTAGACTGAAACAGAGCGCATTGATTAGTCTCATCAGCTACAGGTGTTTCTTACCGCTCGGTCCGGCCGGCTCCGCCTCCACTTGTGCCCCGCTGGTACAGTATACCGGTATAACTTTTCTTCTTATTTACTTTATTTCTCTCTCTCTCTCTTTCTCTCTCTCTTTCTCTCTAGCACTTATCATACGGCAGTGGCAGTTTGCATGTGGATGCTGCCTTCCAGCAGACTCTGTGGAGTGTAGCACCAATCTGCTCGGGGAGCGAAGTCGCTCAGGGTGAGAAACAGAGCAAAAGACTTGCCAGATATCATGACTAGATACTGTATTGTCAAATATTATGACCTCACATCTGCTATCACACACCTTACTATTCACTGTTCCTCTTCTTCTCTTCTTCGTGTTGCAGGTTTCCTGATCGGTGGAGACGTCTTGCGGTTGTTGCATGGTCACATGGACGAGTGTTTAACTGTTCCCTCAGGAGAGCATGGCGAGGAACAGCGCAGGTCAGTGCACCGGGTTCTTTTGGTTGCTCAGTCAAGGTTGGAACTAAACACTAGGAGAAAAGTAGTTATGGCCAAAAGATATGTGTTAAAATGGTTTGTGTGATGCACTCTAAAAAATGAAATCATCTATTAATAGAACAGGGTTTCATGTGATCCATTCATTTTTTGCAGTGTATTGGACACAATAGCTGTTCGTTAAAATGTCAGAATATTGAATATGGCTATGATTTTACTGTTGTGACTCTAAGGGGGCATGTCTGAAGCATGGGTAGGTGGTAGCTCAGTAAGGCATTGGACTCGGAAGGTCACAAGTTCAAATCCTCGCACCTTCTGGGCACTTGAGCACCAAACCAGACTTGATTTAAAGGAACTTTGAATGTTGTCAAGCCAATACACAAGTATACAAGCATGTTACTAGTTTTCAGTTTTCAGTTTATTGCCATTTGCACAGGTACATTGCTGTGCATTACATGTACATTTGAATTTGTGTGCATTTCAGCTTTAGTCACAAAAGGTTTATACATTATTTACATGAAATAGCACACCTGGTCAAGTATGGTATATGCTTTTTGAGCATCTCATTACACATTTTGTCCAATTCGCTATAATTCCCTCCAAATCTGGAAAATATTCACAGCGCTTTACTTTTTCCACATATTGTTATGTTAAAGCCTCATTCCAAAATAGATTAAATTTGTTATTTTCCTCATGAGAGTGGTTTGAGAGTTGTTGAGAGGTTCCTGCAAAGAAGAATGGGAAAAACTGGCCAAAAATAGGTGTGCATCATACTAAAAAACACTTGAGGCTGTAATTGGTACTTCAACAAAGTATTGAGCAAAGGCTATGAATACTTATATTTGTGATTTCTTTTTTTTCTTGTTCATTTTTTAATTTGTAATAAATTTGAAGATTTCAAACAAAATTATTTCACTTTTCCATTATAGGGTATCGTTTGTAGAAAAGAATTAATTGAATCCATTTTGTAATAAGGCTGAACATAACAAACTGTGGGAAAAGTAAAGCACTGTGAATACAGATGCATTGTATATCAGGAGATCTGCCACTTTAAATTTTCATAGTGTTTGCTTTGTGCAGAGTGGCATTGTCATGCTAGAACAGGTTTGGGTCTCCTAGTTCAAGTAAATGGAATATTTCATGCTACCACATCCAAAGACTCCATGTACAATTGTGGGCCTTCAGCTTTGCCTTAACAGTTTGGAAAAGAACCACGTATGGCCGGGAAAATCAGGTGTCCCAAAGCTTTTGTCCATATAGTGTGTGTGTGTATATATACTGTGTGTGTGTGTGTGTGTGTGTGTGTGTGTGTGTGTGTGTGTGTGTGTATGTGTGTATATATATATATATATATATATATATATATATATATATATATATATATATATATATATATTATGAAAAGTAGTGAAAGTAAACATGTTAAAAAGTAATATTGCACATTGTTAACTATGCATAAGTAATATTTAAAATGGTCGACAGCAGTGAGATAGTAATGCCCCTAGATTAACACACTTGATGATATCACTGTTGTACATGATTGTACACAAACAGACCCCAAATCAAAGACATTATACATGAAATTACACATACTACAGTATATACATACATACATACAATATTGTCTCTATATTGTTTTGTGGAAAGCAGCATAGTTAATGGAAATTCTTTTTGTTTTTAATTGTCATAGCCTCTTTTCAATCATCAAATCAAATCAAATCAAATCATGCATGATAAGCAGGAACTTTTTTTATGCCTTCATGTAGTTTGGTATAAAATGTTAGAGGCCCCTGCAGTGACATCCTTGACTTTGGGTTTGACTTGTTTCAAAGAAGCGGATGGAAACTTGATTATATTTTAATATTTATTACACCCCACATATTCTAAATAAAACCCCACTTTATTATGCAGTCTGTAGAATATATTGTTCGATGTGAGATGTACCGCAACCAAAGGCTCACATTCAAAATCGGGATGATATTAATGAATGTTTTTCTTCTTCTATACTAACACCCTTGTGGAGGAATAAACCCAAATCTCCACAAGCACACTCTGAAATCTTGTGGAACATCTTCCCAGAAGAATGGAGGTTATTATAAGAGCAAATGGGGACTAAATGTGGATTGGGATGTTTGAAAATACACATACCAATTTTAAGTGCCAACAAACCTGGTGGGGTTTAAAACCTTTCATATTCAGGCTATGTGGCTAAAACCTAAACCATAAAGATAGTAATAAAATGCAGCTCTTTTGCCTCAGCTGTTATAGCATGTTTTTTTTCCAGTTAGCCTAGCATCTGAGAGCTCATTAAGCATAATTTGCAACCAGTCTTGCACTCATTCCCCAAACCCCCCCCCCAAAATGGAGCGAAAAAGTTTAGTCGAGACATTTAGGAGTTTGAAATAGGCCTTGTTCTTGTGCAGGATGTTCTGTTGTATCACCGGCCTGCTTTTTTTTCCCTCAACTGACACAAATATACAAGTGCAGGAATTTCGAGTCCACCATGTATACGCCGTGACTCAACCCGAGCGTGGGCGAGAGAAAAGTCTCTAGGGAGTGTGAGACAATTCAGGTCAAGGCACAATTCAGGTCAAAACCACCTTATGAAATTTTTTATTCTTGAAAAAAAGAAAGAAAAACTGCCAAGTAGAGCACACGTAGCCATACAGACTCACATGAGCTGTTCTCAGACAGCCTACAGTGGACAGAATGGGTGCTGTGCTGATCTCTATTCCCTACACAGCTCTTCTCTCCTCAATTCTCTAATAATTAAAAACCCCACACCTCCTCAGCAGGCCGCTTTTCTGTGTCTAAACACAATACTGACCCCGATAGCTCTCTTTAGTTACCGCAGCAGCTACTTTTAGCCCGTTGCAAAGCCACTTTAATTACAATAGACAAAGATCTGAGGCTCTGATCCGTACAAGATTCTTGTGCAGGGTTTTTATAAGGAGAGAATGTGTCCAGTCTGTGGAAAAGCGCCACCCAGATGAGGATGGGATCCCTTTTGAGGTCGGTTCCTCTCAAGGTTTCTTTCCTTATACAGTTTTAGGGAGTTTTTCCATTCCACAGTCGCCCCTGGCTCACTCATTTGGGATCAACTTATAAGGAACAAACTAGACTTTATAACCTCTTTATTTGTGTAAAGCTGCTTTGGGACGATTTCCATAAATTAAATTGAAAAGCATTTGATAATGAAGTCAAAAAGTTTTTATTGTTATTTTAACCATATATATTGACACGGTACACAGTGAAATGAACCAATGTTTTTCCAGGGCACTGGTGCTACACAACACAACAAAGAGCTAAGGACTAAAAGTAAAAATGGCCTTGCCACATCATGTGTAACCTCAAGCAAACAGTGCCAGACAAAAGGCAAAAACAAAACATCTATAGCGCTTTTTACAATGGACATTGTCTCAAAGCAGCTATACAGAATGAAGGTAAATGATGCATATTTATCCCTGTAGAGCAGCTTGGGGCGACTGTGGCAAGGAAAAACTTCTTTAGATATTATGAAGAAGAATCCTTGAGAGGAGCCAGACTCAAAAGGGATTTGGGTGATATCAAGAGTGTGATTTATAAATCTGAAAAAACAATAGAAAACACCGGGGAGTGAGAACTAATATAAGCACTAGAATGTAAGATTATGAGTAATGTCCTTTCTACAGTCTTATACAGTTATTTGAAACATTATATAGTTTAACATTTGAGATAGTGTTCAGTAGACTGTCAGCTGAGGGGTAGATATTTTTCTGGAGTCTGCTGGTGTGACCGTGGAGCATTTGATTGAAGGTAACACATCACTGTACAAAACGTTCCACACAGATGCTTTAATTGTACATTGGAAGAAGTTCAGCAAGGTGTGTAGTTTCTGCTCATGTATCTTAAATCTCTTATAATGCTATTTCCAGAATTCAAAGATTTTCTTGCTTATTTCTATAAACACACAGGCAATGATATTAGATTAATTTCCTGGGTCCAGTCTTGAATAATACATCTGATTTGGGTCTTGTTTGTAATACACAAAATCCAGTTCTGTTTTTTCTAATACTAATTTATAATATAAATGCAGCTGTCAGCGCTTTCCCCAGGACCCTATTTATAAATCAAGTGACCACACGTGATGTCACGGCTCCTAGTTTAGGAACCTCCGTCTAAATTTTGAAGAGCCTGGTTTTTGATGGGCTGTTTTCGATGAGCCAGCTCAAATTCTTTTTATTTTTTTACAAACACTATCAGCTTGTAAGTAGCTTTGGTCCATGTGCTGCAGAGAAAGCCGGCGCACAAACCTCACGTCTAGAACGGCTGATAGAAAGTATTTTTTCAAAAGCCAATTTTCTTTCAGGTCTCAGTGTTCTGTTTGCCATTAAATTTGGCCTTGGAGGTTTACTTGGGTGCCTTTTATGCTCACAGGCCTTGAAATATTGTCATGCTGGAAATGCAGATGAATTGAAAGAACATTTCTTTTAGTTGGAGTCTCATACTCTTTTAGGCCAGCTCTAGATTTGTGCTGTTTTCACTCCAGGGTTTATGTAACTGGTTGACGCTGTGGAGAATAACATTTCGGATAGTGTGTATATGTGTGCGAGTCTCTGTTTGGCTATGAGGAGTAGGTACAAAATGTTGAATACCCCTTACCGAAGACGTTTACATTTATAGCATATGGCAAACGTCCTTATCCAGAGTAACTTACAACCGAGCAGTTGAGGGTTAAGGGCCTTCCTCAAGGGCCAAGCAGTGGCAGCTTGGTGGTGCTGGGATTTGAACTTGTGACCTTCTGTTTTAGGGTACAATGCCTTAACCACTGAACTACCACTGCTTCCAGGCTTTTTACTTGTCACATATGGACTATGTTAAGTTCTTTCTTTGCATATCTACTAAATGCAAAATCATATTTACGGATTTAGGACACACTATGCTTTGCATTGTGTATTATTATTTCTTTAATCTTTTTTTTTTGCTTTTTTCTCTCCCTTCTAGGACAGTGCACTATGAGGGTGGAGCTGTGTCCACCCACGCTCGTTCTCTCTGGAGGCTGGAAACTCTCCGAGTGGCGTAAGTGCAGCACTTTGCAGTTTATCCCCTGGGGAGGTGGACTTGTTCCTGTCTCACGCTGATTCTCCCAGACAATACCGACAGCTCGTATCTGGACCTAATAAAATTCCAATTACATGCTTTCATTATATGCTATTTGACTATCAGTTTATTGCTTTATTGCATCTCCAGATTCTGTACAAAACGTTTGCGTTACAGTCCTGCAATAACATTTACACCACAGGTTCCTCTAGACCAGCTTTTGCTTTGAATCTAATCTAATGGTGTTGCTCACAGATTTACCATTTCTGGCCCACCAGTGATCCATTGCTTCCCGGCGGACTTATTGGCACCCCGAAAAGCGCAAACGGTCGTATTTACACACCCGTGAAAGGAAAAATTCCACTCAACGGAGCCATTTCCTTAAAAATAACCAAGGCAGAAATGTCTTTAAAAGATGGCGTGCATCCTCATATTAATGTGTGTGTGGTTTATCAAAATGACATTATGAGGATGAGGCTAAATTCTGCAGCAACTTTTACTTTTCAGAGCAAACCTCGTTTATGTACAGATCGTCGTTTAGCTTCTCAGTATTCTGGCATTCAGTGTAGATTGACACAAATAGCAAGTGATGGTGCTGAAAACAGGGAAATAAGACAGTATTGCTTTGATAATCAGCTCTGGCAAAAGAGCACGGGCGAAAGGAGGTGCTGTGTTTGTGAGTTACATTAATGAATGAGGGCGATGGCCTATATTGATGCTGTCGATCATTTTCTCTCCAGCTGGAGTGGCAGTCACATCCGATGGGGTCAGCCATTTCGCTTACGTCATGTGACCACTGGGAAGTATCTGAGCCTGCTAGATGATAAAGGCCTGCTGCTGATGGATAAGGAGAAGGCCGACGTCAAATCCACTGCCTTCTGTTTCCGCTCCTCAAAGGTGACTCTGCTTGAACCAGTTGTCCGTTAGCAAGTGATTTCTGCCCTGAAACTATTTATAGTAAACCATGATCACTAGCAGGAGTGTAAGTGTTACTGGATTGATAGAAGGACTTATAGGAAATTACGTTGTTTGTAGGGAATGAGGGCAATAGAAAAGGGATGTTATCAGCCTCTCTATAGGAAATAACATCAAAAAGCACTCTATATTGCATTTGCTATATTATAAAAGCATTATTATTAGCATTTGTGAACATCAACGTTTAATTTTTTTCTTTTTCTTTTAAATAAAATACCTGCTTGCTTTAAATAAAAAATAAAATATATAAAGATTTTTTAGAATAAATCAAATTAATGCAATACATGTTTTTATTATATTGATCAAATTGAGTAATCAATTAAATTGGCCAAAAATGTTAATTGAATAAATAAAACTAAATAAATGGAAAAATTAAATAAAATAGTTTTCATTTGTTAGATTCCATTTAGGTAATACAGACATGAATGTGTGTGTGTTTGTTTTACATTTAATAAATAATTTCTTTAAAATACGATCTACTTAACCATTCTAATAATTTCAGCATACTTCAACAAATGTCTTCATTTCTACCTTCCTTCATTCATTCGCTCCCTCGATATGCGGAATTGTCAGGATTTTCTCATTTTAGGAGAAACTGTTAAGGCTGAACGTAAAACGCAAAGAATCTATATTGCTAGACGTCGTAAAAACAGAAGTGGCTGCAGTTTCGCGCAGGCGCAAAAGAAAACTTGAGTTTTACAACCCAAAGCAAACTGTATTTTGGCATACTACAAGTCTTATTTCCGGTATGAAGTGAGTAGCCACAGTGAGACTCCACTAACTCTAGTTTATTTTTGTATACCCCTGGCAGTGTTGTGTATATTTTCAAGTTTAATAATAATAATAATAATAATAATAATAAAAAATGCTCTAAGTGCAAGGCGGAGACTAAACAAACTTGTGGCCCACCATTAAATACGTTTGTAAGGGAACTCCGATTGTTACTATTTTCCGCACGTAACATTCGTTCAACCGTTAGGGGTGTAACGGTACACAAAATTCTCAATTAAGTCACGGTTCGGTACGGTTAAAAGGGAAGAAATGCTAAAACATAAAATTGCGTGTCGTTTTTTATCAACAGTTTTTTATTATTAACTTTTGTGATCACAAACATTTGAACAATTTACATTTTTAAACAATTTTTAATAAATATTTTTTTAATATTTAATTAAAACTGAATTGTGTAAATCAAATTTATGCAATGCAACACTTTTTTATTATATTAAATTGAATAATCATTTAAATTGGCACAAATAAAATTTATTAAATGAAATTAAATAAATTAAAAACTGTATTCTATTTTCTAGACCCCATTTGGGTAATACAGATGTGTATGTTTAGTGTGTGTTTGTGTGTGTGCTTTTACATTTAATATTTCATTTTCTAAAGATATGTTCTACTTCACTGTTTTAAATAAAGTTTTAAATGCTACTTCCTGGTAACGGCTAACACTAGCACTATGGATTTGTCAGCGTTTTAATGCAAGCACAAAACAAATCGTATTTCCAGTACGGAGTGTGTAGCCACAGTCACACTGTGCTAACTCAAGTTTCGTTCTTATACCCCTGGCAGTGTTGTGTATATTTTCATGTTTACAAATAATAATAATATAATAATAAAAAGAATGCTCTCAAAGTGCAAGGCGGAGACTAAACTTGTGGCCCACCACTTAATAGGTTCCTGAGTGAACTTGGATTTTAACTCAGATGTTCTGCATCTGTTACGTATATGTTACATAATTGATGTTACGTAGGTTATGTTATATAGCGGCCCATTAAATATCCTATGTAACATAAATACAGTTATTGTTGTTGGACGTTCTTACACAGGAAGTTTACTGCTATTTCTTTTTCCTAACATTTGGAAGAAAATCCTAAAGGTTAAGTGGAAGGTGTGGCAAATCCCAATACATGGTGGATCAAAACGAGTGACTCACTACAGCGCATGTTTGATGAATGAAGGAAATGAGGAAATACAATCGGATAAAAAAAGGAATCGGTGAAAAATGAAGTGAGAGGCATTGGGATGAACCGAGAGAAGAGAGAGAGTGAGAAATCGAGGTTACATGAAGGTTACTAAGTTTAAAGCAGCATGTGTGAGAGAGCAAGAGGTGCCAGGCTCAGAAAGTGTGAGAGGCTTCCACAGCGTCACCTCTCACTAAAGTGTGTGTTTGGATTCATCTCGGCGAGGCTCAGCTTCATGTCACGGCACTCCGAGATCGCGGTGAACCCGGGCAGCTGAAGAAATTTCCAACAGGAGAAAGAACAGTAGGGTGTAGGGTGTGTGAAGGGCAGTAGTGTTTGCGGAAAATGGATGCTGAATAGAATACTAAATTGTGCTTGTTTCTGTAAATCTTTTGACTCCTCATTGTCTCTGTCTACAATGCTACAGGAGAAGCTCGATTTCGGCCCGAGGAAAGAGGTGGACGGCATGGGCGTACCCGACATTAAATACGGAGACTCCGTTTGCTACATCCAGCATGTAGACACTGGTCTCTGGCTCACCTACCAATCAATAGATGCCAAGTGTGCACGCATGGGGGGAGTCCAGAGGAAGGTGAGTGGCTCCGCAGCTTACTTTGGCCAGACATCTATGTTTATCATCTATGTTTAGAAAAATATATATTTTTTGATTAAGCAGCTCAAACTAAACTTTATTATGCACAACAGAATCAAACATGTTTCTGATCATGTATGTGGTCTAAAACATGATTGGCTCTTGACATGTTCAGTACTATTTTTTATTTTTGAATCAGATTATTACTTTAGCCCACCACAAAAAATGTTCAGAAAAATAATTATGTCAACACTAACTCTGTACGAGTGTGTGGGACGCTCACTGCGTTCAGGTGTAGTGTCGCAAAGAGGGGTTGTGTCTTTTACCGGTAAAAGAAGCACAAAAGGGGAATTCCAGTTCGGCTTCATTTAATCAAGGTAGATCTCTATGTCGAGTCGCATATGGTCTATAATAAACAGAAGAAAAAAGAGAAAAGCAATTTACATATTATTAGAATAACAAATCTTCCATCATTAAATGATATATGAATAAATGTATACATTTACTGTGGGATGTTCATATTAACAAGCACTTAACGCAAACAAGTATACTTAGATTGCATTGCGTAGGCCCAAATATAACAAGTAAACATGCATGGTAAGAAGATTGGACATTTCCAAACAATAATGAATAAACTGGGCGGTATGTTAATAAGAAATGCGCACTGGGTCATTAGAAATGCGCATATTTTTTGGCCTCAAGTTTGGTATTAAAAATGTTTTAGCTTGACTTGGTAATGCAGTTTAAAATGCACCTGAAGGACTTTAAGGCCATAAGAAACAAAGATTGAAATCTTTGGCCTGCATGCCAAAGGTCATGTTTGGAGGAAACCAGGCACCGTTCATCACCTGGCCAATACTATCCATATAGTGAACCATGGTGGTGGCATCATCATGCATTGGGGATGGTTTTTAGCAGCAATAACTGGGAGACTAGTCAGGATCGAAGGAAAGATGAATGCAGCAATGTACAATGTACCTGCTCCAGAGCGCTCAGACTCAGACTGAGGCAACGGTTCATCTTTCAACATGACAACAACCCTAAGCACAGAGCCAAGATAACAAAGGAGTGGCTATGGGACGACTCTGTGTATGGCCCAGCCAGAGCCCAGACTTGACCCCGATTGAACATCCCTGGAGAGATCTAAAAATAGGAGTGCACCGACGCTCCCTATCCCTATCCCGATGGAGCTTGAGAGGTTCTACAAAGAAGAATGGAAGAAACTGCCCAAAAATAGGTGCCAAGCTTGTAGCATCAAACTCAAGACTTGAGGCTGTAAATGGTGCCAAAGGAGCTTTAACAAAGTATTGAGCAAAGGCTGTGAATACTTATGTACATGATATTTTTTTATTTATCTTTTTCATTTTGTAAAACAATTTTTGTTTGTAGAATTTTGAGAAAAATTATAAATTAAATCCACGTACAACGCAGGGGGGAGTGGTTAGGGCTTTCCCGGAAACACTATTACATTTATAGCATTTGGCACATGCCCTTATCCAGAGTGACTAACAACATTTGTGGGTTAAGAGCCTGGCTAAAGAGCCCAGCAGTGTCAGATTAGCAGTGGGTTAGGGTTATTTGAACTTAGACTTTTCTGACCTGAGTCCGGTGCCTTAACATTTTGAGTCCATTCTGATTCTATCCACTTTACTGTATTTTCTAAAATCAGTGCATTATGGAAAGATAGAATCATTAACAGTTGATGCCACATTTATAATAAGCCACTGTGGGGTTTTTTTGTAAACCACAGAGTGGTTCCAGTCCTGACTGTTCACATGTTGTTTGGGTAAAAATGCAATTCCTGCATCAATATCAGTATAAATCTTTGTGCAAACGTAAAAAAAATAGTGAGCAGTGAGATTTAGTGGAATAAACGTTTGTGGTTTCTAACAACGATGGATGTGACTTTCCTGACACTATTAGTTTAGCTTAATGCTTTCATTCATATGAGAGGCTCCTGCACTGATGAAGAATTATAGTCTTGTTAGGCAACATAAAGCACTCACACTCATTACTCCTGAGGCGCGCGAGACACACACACACACACACACACACACACACACACACACGCACACAACACACACACGCACATGCACACAACACACACACACACACACACACACACACACACACACACACACATACAGCGGCCAAGAAAAAGAGTGTACCTGTACATGTCTGTGTGTGTATTATGTGTGGGTAAGAAGTATCTACAGGCTTTGATAATCTAAACAGAGAGCATGTGCTTTGTTTGTGTGTGTGTGTGTGTGTGTGTGTGTGTGTGTGTGTGTGTGTGTGTGTGTGTGTGCAGCACTAACATGTTGTTTGCTGTGTGATCAGGCTATAATGCACCACGAGGGTCACATGGATGATGGTCTGACCCTCTCACGCTCCCAACACGAGGAGTCTCGCACTGCCAGGGTCATCCGCAGCACAGTCTTCCTGTTCAACCGATTCATTAGGTAACACACAGCTGTACACACACCTGAACACATCTTTACACACCTGTACACATCTGTACACACCTTCAGACACCTGTACACACCTGAACATAACTTTGCAGACCTTCACACACCTTCACACAACTTTAGACCTTTACACTCCTGTATACACCTGAACACAACTTAAGACCTTTACACACCTGTACACACCTGAACATAACTTTATACACCTGTACATACCTGAACACAACTTTACACACCTGTACATACCTGAACACAACTTTACACCTGTACATACCTGAACACAACTTTACACACCTGTACACCTGAACACAACTTTACACACCTGTACACACTTGAACACAACTTTACACACCTGTACACATCTGTACACACCTTCAGACACCTGTACACACCTGAACACAACTTTACACACCTGTACATACCTGAACACAACTTTACACACCTGTACACACCTGAACACAACTTTACACACCTGTACATACCTGAACACAACTTTACACACCTGTACACACCTGAACACAACTTTACACACCTGTACACACCTGAACACACTTTACACACCTGTACATACCTGAACACAACTTTACACACCTGTACATACCTGAACACAACTTTAGACCTTTACACACCTGTACACACCTGAACATAACTTTACACACCTGTACACACCTGAACACAACTTTACACACCTGTACATACCGAACACAACTTTAGATCTTTACACACCTGTACACACTTGAACACAACTTTACACACCTGTACATACCTGAACACAACTTTAGACCTTTACACACCTGTACATACCTGAACACAACTTTACACACCTGTACATACCTGAACACAACTTTAGACCTTTACACACCTGTACACACCTGAACATAACTTTACACACCTGTACACACCTGAACACAACTTTACACACCTGTACATACCCGAACACAACTTTAGATCTTTACACACCTGTACACACTTGAACACAACTTTACACACCTGTACATACCTGAACACAACTTTAGACCTTTACACACCTGTACATACCTAAACACTACTTTACACACCAGTACACACCTGACCGCAACTTTAGACCTTTACACACCTGAATAAAGCTTTAGACCTCCACACATCTGTACACACCTAAACAAAACTTTACATACGTGTACACATATTGTACACATCTGCACACACTTTAGGACACCTGTACACACCTAAACACAACTTTACAGACCTTTACAAACATGTACACGTCTGAACACAACTTTATAGACCTTTACACACCTGTACACACCCCAACAAAATTTTACACTCCTTTGCAGCCCTGTACACACCTGAAGTCACCCTAACACATACTGTACCGGTACACACCTGAACACGGCTAAACACACCAGGACACACCTGAAAATACCTTTACACACCTGCAAACACATTTACGCACATGGATACACCTGGACACACATAAAGACCCATGAAGACACCTGTACAGAACTTCACACACCTGAAGACACCTTTTTACACCTGTACACATCTAATCACATCAGTCCACAATGACCCATTGTTTCTATTCCTAATGCGTAGTCATCAGGAAGGTTAGGATGATTGCTAATCATTAAATTGGCATCAGTGAATGAATTCATCAATAGTACAATTCTGTATCTATGTAAATTTAAATTATTGTCCTAATGCATTAAATGGCTTATTTGTTTTTCCCTTTATTTAATAAAAATAACCTAGAAAATAAGTACAACATAATTATATACAGTGTATTGTGAGGCTTAGAAAACCTGTTGTGAAGGTGTGGGCTGTGACAACTTGTCTGTCTGTGCTTTCATGAGCCGCCTGCTAGCTGTTTTATAAACACTTCCCAACGCTACCTCACTCCGCCAGAGGAACAAACACCATGCTGTGCTTCCAAAAAAAAAAAAAAAAAGTTTAATTTCAAACATTTGAAATGCGTCTCCATGATGAATATAAAGGAAACGTTAAGGCTATAAAAAAACTTCTAATTGGGAAAGGTGATAGAGCCAGAAAGTGTGTTTATACTTCATGTAGCCTTTTTATCCCTTAAAGATCCAGAAAAAGGCAATGATTGGATAAAACCAGATTCATAGTAGTACATGTATTCCTAGCTTAGATGCATGCAATAAACTATGCTACCTAGTGAACACCAGAGGTGTGACAATCAGCTTAAAAACTCACGAGAGCTCATTAGAAAGAAAATCATTATATTGAAGACACTTCTGAATATTTTCACTGCCACACTATAGTTGTTAGCTGCATGTGAGTTAGCTGATGATGATGACTAGTTAACACTGTTAGCAGAACAGGTGAAACGCGCATTACAAAGGAAAACTGCCCTATGAATGCATCAGCATGAGTATTTTGTGTGTTTGTAGTGTTATAACTGGATTATCATAAACTTGAATATCCCGGTGAGCTAACTTATGCTAGTTTAAGCTAAAATGGTAACAACACCATTGCATTTTGTGCTTAACTTTCCTGATGCTTGTGCTAGGTTATAGCCCTGATAATGATGTTGGGTACTTTTTAAAAGCTTGGCAATGCACTTGATAAACAGTTGAAGATGTGATCATTTTTGGTAACACTAACTCTCACTTAACTCTCCAGCTGCAGGTTTTGGGGGAGGTGTTTTTTATAAGTAAAACATAAAACAAGAACCAGGCACATAGTAATTTAGAAAAAAAAAAGTCATTTTTTAGTTGTTGTTACCTACAAATTTAGCTTTGTCATGACTAATGCACCTTTAAATAAAGTCAGTGTTATGTACACTATATTGCCTAAAGATTGCAGACGTCTGGTCATAAGTATAGTATGTTCTTTTTTTTTAGCATCACATTCCACGTTCCCTCCACTCTTCTGGGAAGATGTTCCAATTGATTTTGGAGTGGACATTTGTGTTTTATTCTGCCACAGTTATGTTAGTACTGGTACTGGTATAGCTGAGGTAAGGAGGCCTGGGGTGCAGTCAGAGCTCACATTCATCCCAAAGGTGTTCAGTAGGGTTGAGATCAAAGTTTTATAGCAGGCCACTTAAGATCTTTCTCTCCAAACCATGTAAACCAGATCTTCATGGAGCTTCCTTTGTGCACAGGGGCATTGCCATGCTGGAACAGGTCTGGGTTTCCAAATTCAAGTAAATGCAAAATCCATATCCAAAGAGATCCTGTGTGCCTACAGCTTTGAGGTAACAGTTTGTTGAAGAACCATGTATGGCAGGAAATGTCAAGTGTTCCAATACTTTTGTCCATGTAGTGTATTTAGGGGTTCCAACTCGTAAGGGTGTGTTTTTTACTCGTCACAAGTACAGTGAAATTCTTTCAGCGCATATTCCAGGATGTTAGAAAGCTGGGGTCAGAGGGTAAAGGGCCTTGCTCAAGGGACCCAGGATTGGCAGCTTGGGGATAAGGGGGCTTGGACCCCCGACCTTCCAATCAGTAACCCAGAGCCCTAATCACTGTCCAATTTAGAATGAATTTGAATTATATATTTCTTTGCATCCCATTATACCAACCAGCCCAAAAGGCATTTCCCCACCCCATATTATTAAGGAATTCTTGAACTGGAAATATAAAAATGGTTCAAGCTGGCAACAAAGCGGTTAAATAGCACTAAATAAACCTCTGCTTCATGCAATAATGGTGGTTTTGTTCACCTCTGCTCTCTGACTCTCTCTGTCTCTCTTTCTCTTTTTTTTCTCCAGGGGTTTGGACACCCTTAGCAAGAAGGGAAAGACTTCTATGCTTGATCTGCCAATCGAATCAGTCAGCCTGAGTCTGCAGGATCTGATCGGTTACTTCCAGCCCCCGGACGAACACTTAGAACACGAGGACAAGCAGAATCGACTCCGAGCGCTAAAGAACCGCCAGAACCTCTTTCAAGAGGAGGTCTGTAACTGGGTTAGGGCTGTAACAGGAAACATTTCGGTCAAACAGTGCTCTAGTTCGTTTACTTTCCATTTCACTGATATTCCGCGACTGAATATTAATGCGGTATGTTTCAGCATGCATTTAATTTAACCCTTTGTCTTTATAGCAGTTAAAATGGGTAATATTCTGCTAATGTTTATTCTGTTTAATGTAGTTTAATAGTGGAGATTCTGTCACGCGACGGCCGAAGTTTTTCTCTGGTTGTGGTGAAAAGTCCATCTTTTTAAGGAGTATGTGTATTCTTACATAGTCTTTTAGAGGAAAGCTACAGAATGATATTTATTTTTCATTTTTGTTCCCCTTGAAAATCAAAATCATAGAGAAATCTGCTAAAAGTTTTGTAATTTACCTAAAGTATCAGGCAGTTCAGTGTAATTATACTGCAGTGGAGCCGGCAGAGACTTTTTAATGGGTCATTATATATACAGACACCTGTACTTGCCTATAAGAGAGAGAGAGAGAGAGAGCGAGAGCAAGAGTGAGAGTGCGAGAGAGAGAGTGTGTGTGTGTGTGTGTGTGTGTGTGTGTGTGTGTGTGTGTGTGTGTGTGTGTGTGTGGGTCAGTCAGTCTGATTGAGTTGTCTTGCCGTCACTCGACTCCATTAGTTCTCCACTCTTTTCTGCTTCAAACAGTCATCAGTCTTAAAAGCCCCCCTGACACAAAAGGCCAGTTCCACTTATATGACCTCCATCTCTCTCTCTCTCTCTCTCTCTCTCTCTCTCTCTCTCTCTCTCTCACTCTCTCTCAGTTGTGCTCCAATTGACCAGTAACACCAACACAATGTTCACATCAAGACTCGCTTACAGTATATTGTACTTATATTGCATGCAAATAAAATGGTAGCCATTTGAGATTTTAGGGATTTAAAGCACTTTTGTACGTCGCTCTGGATAAGGGCGTCTGCTAAATGCCGCAAATGTAAATGTAAATTTGAATTCAGTGCAATTCTATTTAAAACCAAAATATGCACAATGTTCTGTGTGTGTGTGTGTGTTTTCTCTATAGGGAATGATTAACCTGGTCCTAGAGTGTATCGATCGCTTGCATGTGTACAGCAGTGCGGCTCATTTCGCAGATGTGGCAGGACGGGAGGCAGGAGAGGCCTGGAAATCTATCCTTAACTCGCTTTATGAACTCCTGGGTGAGTTTGTCTCTCTACTCCAACATGTCCAACTTGTGTAACTATAACAAAAAAGATAACCAATAAGATTGGTAAAGTATTTTAAAATATTTTGGCTGACACATTGATTTGTCGATGCAAAAACAAAGGGAGCGTTCATGAATGCTTTTCTCAACAACCAATCATAGATAAACATTATCTATTTCAGTTTCTGTTTTTCTGCTGAAGTCCAATATGCGATATATGTTTAAATACACAAATTCAGGCAATTTTTCAATGATTTATTAAATGGGTTATCTTTTTTATCGAAGGTTGCAAATGGTTTGTATTGTGTGGGGGGTGGAGCATTGTGGGGGAGGGCAGAGCTGTGGCGGGGGTGACAATAGGAATCTTGCCCAGGGTGCCAAAAAGGCTAGAAAAGGCCCTGCTTTGAGCCACTTCTCTCAATTTTTTTATCCATAGAGAGGAAGGCGTGTTCAGAGATTGCATAGAGTGTGAAATTTTGGAATTAACACAGACATAGACTGCAGTCTGGTCTGAAGTGTTATCACCAGGGTCCTTCTAACAATCAGTACAATTAATTATTGAAGAGAAAAGCATTATTTCTCCCCTACACTATCTCTCTCTCTCTCTCTCTCTCTCTCTCTCTCTCTCTCTCTCTCTCTCTCTCTCTCCTTTCTCTCTCTCACTTCTCCAGCTGCTCTGATTCGGGGTAACAGGAAGAACTGTGCGCAGTTTTCCAGCTCACTGGATTGGCTGATCAGTCGTCTAGAGAGACTAGAGGCTTCATCAGGTATGCAGTAAAAATGACCCACAATACAGGCGTGATTTCAAGTCTCACCTATAACATTTCATCATTCACAACACAATTCCCAGTGTGACATATTACAGTGAAAAAGATGGTATATTAATTATACAGCGTATAAGCAGAAATTTGAAAAAAGATATAACCTAAAGCAAAAATGCAAAAGAAAGAAGACTTAAAACAGAACAAATGATATACTAATTTACAAAAACAGTGTTAAATATCTGGACATGTTTTTGTTACATGCACAAATAAATTACATTCCTTTCTTTTTTCTCATTGAAATGTATTAAGGTACATTATCAGGAAGGCGCTGCAGGCGATTTTCTATTTACCGTCTCAAATTTTGTTGATATGCCGAGACGTGTTTGATATTTTTCATATCTGGCCAGACTGTGCTGTGACGAACGTGTGAAGCTACTGATCCGTCACTCCTGAGGTTTCTTAGTGACTCACATTCTTGCAGAGTAAGAGGCACGAATGCTGATAAATATCTGCTCGCGTGAAGATAAACGTGGGATGAGATGAAGCCGGAGAGCCTCAGAGATGCATGTGCAGGAGAGAGATGAAAAAAAAAGGTTTATCGCAGATTTAGAGCGAGGGTTTAGTGTCTGATCTGTGCTGTTGCAATGAGATCTGCTGAGGTCTGTAGGAGGAGGAGGTTCAACACAGGAGCCAGCGGTAGACCTGTCAGAGAAAGAGCCAGAATCAAACGCCGAAACAGCACAAACTTTGCAGTCACCATCTAAGTACAATGTTGCTTTTTATTAGGTGTGGTGATGCCGAGGACTGAGAGTGTAACAGGAACAGACACATATCACAGTCTGACACAGGAAACAGTTAGATTTCACCTGAGGTTTTGCTGATAGAGAGATTTTTGGGCGAATTTGACCAATAGCAAAGCTGGAACCAAATTCCTTGTGTGTGTCAACACACTTGGCCAATAAACCTGATTCTGATTCTGATTCTGATAGGACCGCTAGCGTTTGCTACATTAGCTAGTTTGCTCAGAAAAAATGTATAGGCTGCAAAACTGAAGCTGTTTTTCATTTCTAGCTAGTATTTACAATTTCATAATAAATAGGTAAGAGGCAACACCACGAAACACATCATTTGGACAATAAGGCTCAGACTTTATATTCTATCATATCTTATTAGATTTAAAATTCTTTTTTATTTCTCTATTTGTTTTTATTCAGCTTTTGCGGATATTAAATGTTTTTGTCACAGGTCAATTATTTCATGTCCTACTGTGTATGTTTATGTATGTGACTAAAGAAAAATAGGTTATAAAGGTTATAAATAGACAAACAAATTGAGAACTAAAACGCAGATAACACCAGCTGAGTCAGGACTAGAATAATAACAAGGACACATGATTAGCATTTTCCCAGAAAGTGGAGGAAAATATAATTGCAAAATGGGACAGAATTGTTAGTTGGGTGTCCATCAATTTTGTCCATATAATGTATTTTAAAAGGAGGAATGAAGAATTCACCAGCATCTTGACATTTCTGTATGTATTTGTGTTAGTGTGAATGGATTATGTTTTGACTACATTCCCATAGGATGATACATGCTTAGTTTAGAGCTGGCCATGGTGCTGAATTGATGCTGATTACACGAGTGTGCTGATCTGTGTATTAAAACTCAAACATTTACAAATAAGATAATTAGTTTTTTGAAGCCTGGTAAACATAGGCTTTTATAAATCTTGGTCAACTTTATACTTAAGCTTGTAATTTTAATAGTCAAGTCAAGTTTATTTTTATAGCACTTTTCACAACAGACATTGTCTCAAAGCAGCTTTACAGAATTTTAAGAGTTAAGGTGAATAGTGTGCATTTATCTCTGATGAGCAGCCATGGCCACTGTGGCAAGGAAAAACTCCCTTAGATGTTGTAAGGAAGAAACCTTGAGTGGAACTAGACTTAAGAGGGAAACCCATCCTCATTTGGGTGACATCAAGAGTATGATCATAATACACACACCATGCATAAATAATCAGACTAATCATGTTTGTGTTCGGTCGATATGTGAAACACAGCTGTAGACTGTTCTTTTATGTTTAATACATAACAGAAACACAGAGAAATAAGTGTGTGTTTAGTCATTTGTCAAAACATGCACAGGGAAATTGAATCAGCAGGGAAGGTGTAGACAGTTTGTACCAACTGTGATACTGTATATTAAACTCAGTAACATTTAAAAAATACAATTAAAAAAGATTAATTCGGAGACAGACTTCCATTACCAGCCATCTATATTATATTTAAAGCTTCATTACAAATTGGGGGACTATGACTATTTTTGTTAAACTACACCTTTAGACTTGTCAGTCAAAGAGTTAAATTTAAAGCGCCAACTTTTCACTACAGGGATCCTCGAGGTGTTGCACTGTGTGCTTGTGGAGAGTCCTGAAGCCCTGAACATCATCAAAGAGGGACATATAAAATCCATCATCTCTTTGCTGGACAAGCATGGACGCAACCACAAGGTCAGATGCAGACGTGTCCCTTCTTTATAATTCCTTCTTCAGTTTTTGTATAAGGATGTCTGGCTAGGCTTTTGTGCGAGCGTGTTTGAAGTAGAATCACGCTCCTTGGCTAGCATTTGGGTGGCCTCTCTAAATTCAATTTTAGATTGTCATACTGTGTGTGTGTGTGTGTGTGTGTGTGTGTGTGTGTGTGTGTGTGTGTGTGTGTGTGTGTGTGTGTTTGTGTGTGTGTGTCTTATAAAGCCCAGCTGCTCTGATTTCAGCATCGTAAATAATAAGTGATCTACTGCTTTACAGCAGATTTGATTGATTAAATTCTGCCTCATCCTGCCTGCTGCAGCTTGAGTCAGTGGAAAAATATTATTTAAAGCACTTGTATAATTCAATAAAGAGGCAGGTGTCATGGAGATTATGGGCTTTTGTTGGGTTGAAGTTCATGCTAGCTATTCTAATGGTCTTGACTAGTAATACATGTCTAATATTACCAGTAAACACAAGTAATACATGTCTAATATCACCAGTAAACACCAATAACACATATCTAATACAAATACTTGTAAGATGCAAGTGCTCATCATCCTGCATGCTTTCTCCTAGGTCCTGGATGTTCTGTGTTCTCTGTGTGTGTGTCACGGGGTTGCGGTTCGTTCCAACCAGCACCTCATCTGTGATAATCTGCTCCCAGGGAGAGACTTGCTACTGCAGACACGCATGGTCAACTACGTGAGCAGGTACATTCAGTTTTACAAGCAAGATTTTTTTGCGCGCGCACACACACACACACACAAACACACACACACACACATCATTTGCCTGTTACTATTATGGTAATTTGATCTTTGTAAGGTCATTTCAGACAACAGGCCTGCAATGTTCTGCTTTGGTGCGCTACTGATAATGACCCATAACTTAAATATTAGTCTGTGGTGGTTCTATGGCGGAGCATTTACATTAATTGATTTGATAAAAAAGGGCTAACAAATTGTGTTTAGCAAAAAAAAAAAAAAATACATTGTATGAATAATAGTATGTAAATAACTGACACACATATGAGCGTGGTAAATATCTCTGGTGTAACGGTTCACGTATTCACACCGAGCTGTTGCCTTCACTGAGTTCCCTCACAAACATACTAAGTGAGCGCATTGTCACTGTCACTACTCGATCCAGAAACACGGTTTGTATTGAGCATGTGCAAAAACTCTGATTTTGTTCTGTGCATGTGTGAAATCGCTGCCACTTCCTGTCATCGCCAACGTTTTTACGACATTCTAGCGATATGGATTCTTTGAAACTGAATGAATAAATAATATTGTGTGTTTCTTATGTGCAGACATTTGTTAAATATGCTGAAATAAGTACAAAATATACACAGTGGCCAAATGGTGAATGCGATTATGTCCCGCAGCATGAGGCCAAACATCTTCCTGGGAGTGAACGAAGGCTCGGCGCAGTACAAGAAGTGGTATTACGAGCTGATCGTGGACCAAATGGAGCCGTTTGTGACTGCGGAGGCGACTCATCTGAGGATAGGATGGGCATCTACACCTGGGTACTCGCCTTACCCAGGAGGGGGAGAGGGCTGGGGGGGCAATGGAGTCGGAGATGATCTTTACTCTTATGGATTTGATGGACTACATCTGTGGTCAGGTGAGCGTTAATCAAATTCTATATCCATATCATACTAAATGATCATTTAGCACACATTTTTCATTTTGCTAGTAAAAGATAGGTATGTGCTGCTTCATGCTAAAAGGCTAGTCACGTTTTTCACTTTTATCATACAAAAATGTGTTTGTGGTTTTTCTGATCTGCAGGCTGCATCGCACGGACGGTCAGCTCCCCCAATCAGCACCTGCTCTGTGTGGACGATGTGGTGAGCTGTTGTCTGGATCTCAGCGCTCCCAGTATCTCGTTCCGAATTAACGGGCAGCCGGTTCAGGGCATGTTTGAGAACTTTAACACAGATGGCCTCTTCTTCCCTGTCGTCAGCTTCTCCGCAGGAGTCAAGTGAGTGCATGTTACCCAGCTGTACGGCAGTAGAACATGTGTGTGGAATTACTGACATATTACAGTGTAATCAAGTAAACACAATGAATGTTTAATAAATAGCATATAACAATGTGACAGTAAAGACAATGATTTTGTTATAAATAGCATATAACAATGTAACAAAATAAACACAATGAACGTGTAATAAATAGCATATAACAACGTGACAAAGTAAACACAAACACTTGTAATAAACAGCATTTAACAATGTGACAGTAAACACTTAATGAACAGGTGTAATAAATCGCAGTGCCATTAAAAAAAGATTATCTACAGAACCAGCAAAATGCTTTATAAGTTTCACAGATCTAAAACCAACATTAAATGCACACCCCAGAAATAAATGGCAATTAGAAAGAAGTAAGTGCTTAAATAACAAATGACATGAAATAAAACTTCTGTTTGGGGAAAAAAAAAAATTTCATTCTTAAAATCGCTGGGGTCAAATTCCACACGAGAGGACGGATAGGACACTCAAATCTAACACACACATTTTTCTTTTCAGGAGAAAATTCCCCAAAATGTTTATCCTGTCAGAATCCATTGTCCATTAAACACATTTTGCTGGACTGTAATACTTCTGCCCTTTGAGGAACTTGTTTTATTTTTTTAATACTTTTTTAAAAGGTTTTTAATTAGGTTAAAAACATTGATCTTGAACATCATATTAAACATTAGTTTTATATTTGTATAACTAAACCTGGCATGAACCATTATCGTAGCCAAAGAAGCGGTCATAGTGCATGGCCTTAAGAAAAAAAATAGGAGAAAAAACAACAAAAATCATATTACAGTGTCAAACACATAATGAACGTGTGTAATAACTCGCATATTACAATGTAATAAAGTAAACGCATTCTAAACGTTTGTTTATTGACAGTACATTATTTATTTATTTATATATTTATTGCATTACAGTGTAAAAAAGCATAGGCATGCTGGAATAACAATCTGCTGTAAGGATATATTCTGCAGCTTTGTAAGCATTTACGATGTGGTGATCCATCCTTTGTGTATCTTTCCAGTTTGTCAGCAAGTAGAGTAGTGCAGTAAAAATCATTGATAAAAGCATGGACAGGTCAGAAAAGGTAGTTAGGATTGTGGTAACATTCATTTACCCTGATATCTAATGGACAGTTATTAAGTGGTGAACTGTGCGTTTTGAATAACTTAAAATCAGTGTATTTGGTTAACATTCATCTAATCCCACATTGTGAAACATGTTTTGTTTTATCTCTCTAGTTACAATATAAAGAAATGTACTTAACTCAAAGTTGCTTTAGGTCTAATTATCTAAATGGTCTCATTATATTTAATCGGGTTTATCAGGTTTTTGTTCTGTTATCTGATTTAATGCCCGCTATGATGGGAAGTATACTGTAAGTGTTTCCCTTTCTTTCTGTAGAGTGCGCTTCCTTTTGGGTGGTCGCCACGGAGAGTTTAAGTTCCTCCCTCCAACTGGCTACGCGCCGTGTTTCGAGGCTGTGTTACCACGAGAGAAGCTACGAGTGGAGCACAATCAGGAATATAAACACGACCAAGGCGTAACCAGAGACCTGCTGGGGCCAACTCTCAGCCTCTCCCAGGCTGCATTTACACCCATACCTGTGGACACCAGCCAGGTACACACTCCTACAGAAATACACACTTCTACACAAGCACACGCTCCTACACAAGTACACGCTCCTACACAAGTATACAATCCTACACAAGCACACACTCCCACACTAGCACACACTACTATACAAGCACACACTCCTATACAAGCACACACTCCTATACAAGCACACACTCCTATACAAGAACACTTAATCACAGATATACACATTTATATAGACAAATAATCTAATAGTTATCGAAGCTCAATATTAATGCTGAAAATAGTTAGTTGTAATTTCTCCCAGTGTGCAAAAAGATTTAATTTTTTCTGAACAACAGAGAAGATTATAATGCAGTAATAATCAATTGAATGTGAGGATGAAATATTGATAAATTTGTTTGCATGTTAGATTGTGTTGCCCCCTCACCTGGAGCGAATCCGAGAGAAGCTAGCCGAGAACATCCACGAGCTCTGGGTTATGAACAAGATCGAGCTGGGCTGGACATATGGAGTGGTGAGTTCGACTGAATATTTTACGTCACATAAAAATCAGTAGAAACAACACAGTCGAAAAGCCTGAGTCTATCACCTACAATCTTTATTGCAGTGTAAAATGACTGTAAAGCGTGATTAGATAATAATACACACAGATGCTGTTTTCCCACATGATTTTGCAGGTTTTGTAGACGCTTGAGAGCTTCTGTAAGATCATGAACAGCACTTCGCACGCATCCAATTTATTAACCCGACTCTGAAGTGTCGTGAGGAGTGTGCATAAAATGAATAAGCAGAAAAAAGAGGCCGACGTGGTGTTCGTAGTTCAGCTGTCTGCTCCATATACTGTAAATACTTGACAGAATTAGATCTTCCAGCAAGTTGTGAATAAGTTTAGCTCCGGCTTGCGTTGTTGCTGCGAACATTCTGCCTTAACCTTTTTTTTTTGAGTCTCTGGTGGATGTGATTTCAGCACAAGTGTAATCAGCACATGTGAAAGGACAGAGGAGTTCTTTGGTTTCTCTGTAGCACCATGAACTTGTAACTGCTGTAATGTATAGATCAGACCAGGAGCTTTGTGTCTCGGACATTCACAACATTAAATGCCATGTAATATGAGTGCGAGGAAAAATATGCCAGCGATGTTAGGAGGCAGTGGTCAGAGCACCGAGTCAGCTATGATTCAGCATCCCTTGATCACAGAGGGCTAAGGGCCTTGCTCAAGGGCCCAACAGTAGCAGCTTTGGCAATAGTGGGGCTTGAAACCCCGACCTTCCAATCAGTAACTCAGAACCTTAACCACAAAGCTGCCACTTTTTTGTAAAACACGTTTCTTAAGTGAACTGGCAGACAAATCCAAATCACGCATTAAAACCATAACCAGCAAACAGGCAGAACAAGAACATAACAAAATGAAGAACCAGGAAATCTAAACAGAAAACAATGGCTCGGTAAAAACAGTAAGCTCATTGTATATCTTTTGGACATAAAGGGGGCACTAAAACAGCTGTACACAATTAGGACGTGGAAAAAAATAACAATGCAGAGGTTAAGATGTAATGTAGCAGTTCCATAAAAACTAAAAATGCTAAAGTGTGCCATAGTGCTGTGAGCCAGCATGAAGCAATCAGTACAGGGGGATAATCCCTGGATCTGTGGTGGACAAAGTACACAGACCATGTCCTCGAGTTAAAGTAGAGACACTCTTTAAAATATTATTCCAGTAAAAGTTAACGTGCTCCTTTAAACTTTTACATTTCAAAAGTACAAAATTACTTGCCTTCAAATGTACTTAAGTATCCAAAGTACTACTGTCTGATTTCTTATTGCTATAATGTTCCTATTATTGCTTAATCAACTCAGTTTATGTGAAAAGACTCTTAATTTAGACTATTAATTTATTAATAGAATGATATTAATGATTCGGTCCCCTGGTGGTCTAGTGGTTAGGATGCGGCGCTCTCACCGCTGCGGCCCGGGTTCGATCCCTGGTCAGGGAACCAACCCCAGCCATTCTTAGTGCTGGTCCCAAGCCCGGATAAATGGGAAGGGTTGCGTTAGGAAGGGCATCCAAAATGTGCCAAATCAAACATGCGGCTGATCCACTGTGGTGACCCCTGATGGGAGAAGCCCAAAGAAAGAAAGGTCTATTTATGAGTCAAACACTGATTGATATCTATTCAAATTATCATGAGCCCAAAACCTTCTTTTAACTACTTAAAAAAATCACACAAATAAGGCCACAGGTGTTGTGCAAAGTCCGAGTCAGGAGTTTCTTCCATCATTTATTACTCACAAAATGCTGATCTGCATGTTGGTGAAGAGTAGACGTGCTCTACCGTGATTGGTGGTTCGCTGTGCGATTGACCAGTGAAATTTTTATCAACAAAAATATCAAAAGGAATGATAATTCCGCAAAATGTAGTTGAGTAAAATATTTGTCATCAGAATTTAGTGAAGTTAAAAAAAAGTCTCCCCGTATGGAAACACGTCAGTAAAATACAGACATTTGAAAAAAAGTACTTAATCTGGATCAGAATTTGTTTTTTACTATCACTCCTGTACACTACGTATCCCTAAACTTTAAAATGTTTACTTTTTCTTCTTTGCTTATCTTAATTTTTGTCACAATCTTCGCTTTCTGGCTTCGCTTCGCCATCCAGCAGCGGCGTCTCGAGCTCGTACCTCAATTTTCTGCTTGCGTAACAAAGCAAAAAATCGACCGAGTGACCGCTCGTACCTCGGAAAACCCGTACATTAATTCACTCGTAGGTCAAGGTACCACTGTATAAGTAAAACAGACGATTAAATAATGCACTATATACAGAAGTAGAAATATTGTTTAAATGAATGTATAGATGTTATTTACAAGTGTGCTTTTTACAAATGGACCATTGGATTCTATGTATAAATGGGTCAGTTATGATAGGAAATGTGTAGTTATAAAGTTCAGTACTTACATTTACTTCTGTCCACCACTGCTCTGGATATACTATACATCATTCACAAGTGCAGTGTTCGGTTATTTCATGAAGGTAACATTGCAATTGTTATCACAACAGAATAAAACTCCTTAAACTGTGCACATTGAGGTTGAAACAGTCTCGGACGTTCTGGGTTTGGATGTGACATTTTAGGGACATTTACACATCCATGTGCTGATCCATATGAAATACAGTAGCTGACAGGTTACAGACACAGTGTGATAACTAAATGTTTGTATGTGATATTAAATGTGTAATTTGTACAGAAAAGGTCTCAGGATATCTCCAGGGTTTTTATGTAATCCTGGTTCCTATCAATTTCAGTCTCCCTTTGCATTCTCCCTCACACTCATGCAGCCACATGCATTCACGTGAACATACACACACAGATATAAGCCTGCGTATAATATAGTCAGAATTTCTGCTGTTCATCTCTCTCTTTTCTTCTCTCACTTTCAGGCGTGGTGAAGCACAGATTGGGTGGCAGCTTCGTGATTGGCTGTCTGATCTATTATTATTAAAGCTAATTACAGTCACAGCATGATAGAGTGAAGGCGTACTGCCCCCTCTCTGTCTTTCTGCCCTATTTATTTTTCTAATACACACAGATTCTTTCTCTCTCTCTCTCTCTCTCTCTCTCTCTCTCTCTCTCTCTCTTTCACACACACACACACACACACACACACTGTATTTTTCCCTTCTCTGATACACCTGACTCAGTTCACTGTAGGAAGATGACGTTATCAGATGATTGTGTGTGTCCGAATTTTGATGCTGTATTACCAATAATGCACCACTGTTTTTGCCCCGCAGGTACGGGATGACAACAAGAGGCAGCACCCGTGTCTGGTGGAGTTCTCCAAACTGCCAGAACAGGAGCGCAGCTACAACCTACAGATGTCCCTGGAGACGCTGAAGTATGTTAAACATGTGGCGTATTTCAACAAATGATTTTCTTTTGGTCATTTTTATCGATTTTTTTATTTATTTTTTTTTAAACGACTAAATCATGTAAAAGCTAAAAAACGAAACTTAAATGCATCCTTGCAATGAAACATGAGCACAAATTCAAGTGCTGCGATACTCAACGACGTTCTCAGCAACACCTGAAGACACCAGGCAGGCACACACTCCTACACACCCTGCACCTTTACACTCTACACAGTCCTACACACTCTCTCCCCAGCCTGCTTTCACACCCACACGTGCAGAAACTGTCCAGATACACACTCCTCCACACTACATTCAGATGGATACTATTTCATTGAGCCTAGAACTTGATTAGATTAGATTTGAGCTGTTTGAGGACTAGCATCAGTTTTGAGGAAACAGTTCTAACTGTGATTAGTTACCAGCAAGAATGTGAGGAAAATTAGGATATTTCACTGCTTTACACTCGAAACAGTGAAGTAGGATTATTTAACATACAGTTAAACACGGAGATGCAGAAGAATAACTCAGGATGTTTGATAATTATTTGATACACACATTTTGTATCAATGCTACAGCTCCAGACTGGATCATGATCTCAGGTTTCCTGTTTCTTTAGAAATCTCTAGTGTGCTTGTGGTTTCCTTTCACTTTCTCCCCAATTAAAACAGTGCTAGACAGGTACATACCTGAACTTGAGTAAAAATGCATTACATTTAAACTTTCTGGCATTTTAGCAGACACTCTTTCCCAGAGCGACTTATGGGGTTAAAGGGGGAATAGGCAGGGCAGCTTGGTGTAGCTGAGATTTGAACTTATGACCTTCAGATCCAAAGTCCAATGCTTTAACCACTAAGCTGTCACATCCCTAAGTAATAATCCACGGCTTAAAGATGATTCCAGTTGAAGTAAAAACACTAGTGTACTTGTGTAAAAGTACCAAAGAACAAATGTTTTTATAGATTTTTAAAAGTAAAACTACTGAGAATGATATTTGAATCATTTATGTAAGGTTTATATTTAAATCCACACAAACTTCTGTCACAATCCTCAGCAGGCTCCATTACAGAGAGCATCATGGGTAAAATCCATCCACTCTTCAGGCTGTGCAATGTACAAAACATTACATTTAACGTGCTGCCTCTCTCCTAGTTTTCAGAGGCATTATTGTGTCAGTAAAAGAGAAATAAAAGTGTGCGTTACAGTAATGAAAGTAATAAATACAGAACTAAACCTCGTCCAGATTGGTGCAGTTTGCTCATTTTCTCCTTGGTATCTTCCTGTGAGAAAATTACAGGTTTTCCTTGTTTTCTTCATTCATTTTAGTCTAATACGTGGCTGTGGTTTTCAGTGCAGATCTCTGCTTTCCAGCTTTTCTTGTCTGCTCCAGCAGTTCTTTTTTTACTTTCAGTGCCTTTGATAAATCTTACCAATCCAGTTGGAGCTGTAGACCACTGTGACTGTCAGGGTTTACATGGAATATCTATCTATCTATCTATCTATCTATCTATCTATCTATCTATCTATCTATCTATCTATTGATCTGTCTGTCTGTCTGTCTGTCTGTCTGTCTGTCTGCGATTCATGATTGATGACCCCCCCTCCCCCATTTCGATGTAGTGCGATCTGAATTTGATTCAACACAATGCAATTTAATGCAATGGAAAAAAAACTATAATGCTACGCATTTCAATATTACAGTAAATCATACATTTACTTAAGTGCTTTCTGGTTTCGTACACATGGCCCTTACACAAACAGGCCATTGTAATGCAAAAAAGAAAAAAGATTAAGTTTTAAAAGATTAGGATCTTTTTCTCTTCTGTTGAGGAAAATGCAGCTCTACATCTGCCATGTTAATCTATATTTAATGTGAATATAACTGTATGGCCAGAGGGAGCCAGAGGAAGGGTCGTGGTGAGGGCATTGTCCATGGAACGGGTTGGATGGTACACAAACTGCATGGGGTCCAGTGAGTGTGGTAGCTGAATCTTGATGCGCCTCATGACGAGCCTCTCGAAGCACTTTATTACGATGGGTGTGAGTGTGACAGGACGATAGTCATTGATGGAAAAGACTTCAGGGAGAAGTTGAAGATGTCAATGAAGCCAGCCGCTAGCTGTTTTGCACATTCCCTGAGCTCTCTTCCAGGAATGTTTTCTGGTCCAGCAGATCTCCATGGGTTAATTCTGCATAGGCTTTTCCCTTACTTCAGCCGTGGTTAGACAGAGCACCTGGTCACTGGGAGGAGGGGTGTTCTTCCTCGCCACCATGTTGTTCTGCACCTCAAACCGGACGTAGAAGTTCAGCGCATCTGGGAGGGGGGCGTCTCAGGACACGCCACGGTCTCCGTACTTGTAATAAGTCATATTCACATAGCAGCAGTGGTGCTGAGAGAACGAGCTTGTTTAGTGTAGAGAAATCAATCTACAAATATATATATATATATATATTTGTATATATCTGTCAAAAATTATTGGTCACTTTTTAAATAACAAAAGTATAGCGCATCTACTAATATATAGTATGTTTATATATTATATATGTTTTTCACACTTTAATGTTTCAGATCATCAAACGAAGCTTTAGAAATGGCTTTATAACCTTTTCCAGACTGATAGATCTAAATTACTTTCTTTCTCATTTGTTTCTGAATTTCTTTGGATCTCTGCATGATGTCTAGGATCTTTTGTTCTACTTTACTTTGTCAGGCAGGTCCTATTTTTTTTTCTTGAAAGGGAACAGGTGTGGCAGTAATCAGGCCTGGGTGTGGCTAGAGAATTTGAACTCAGGTGTGATAAACCACAGTTTTTTTCACACAGGGCCATGAAGTTTTGGATTTTGTTTTCCCTCAATAATGAAACCTTCATTTAAAAACTGCATGTTGTGTTCACTTGTGTTTTCTTTTACTAATATTTAAATTAGCTTAATGATCTGAAACATTACAGTGTGACAAACATGCAAAAAAATAAGAAATCAGGAAGGGGGCAAACACTTTTTCACACCACTGTGTGTGTGTGTGTGTGTGTATATATATATATATATATATATATATATATATATATATATATATATATATATATATATATATATATATATATATATATACACACACATATACATATATATATATATATATTTTTTAATTATTATTTAATTATTTTTTTTTTTTACTGATGCAAATATGTTTAAAATGATGCATCGTGATACAAATGCCAACTTGCATCCGTCGCACACTTTTTAAAAAATCAATGCATCACATGGTTAACTTGTATGCCGATGCACGGATGCGACGATTGTGTGATATGAATTTTACCATCCCTAATATGTGTGTGTATGTATTTTATTTCTTTTGAATTTTGCTGTATTTTTCTCTAGAACTGAGTGACACTATAAGGTTCATACCATTACTGTAATATTTCAGAGGCTCTCATTTATTAGAAACATATAAAACTAATTTGTCTGTCTGAGTACAAACCTCTGACAAATACCTCGCCAACATAAAGCCTGGTCTTGTCTCAGATGTTTGGGCCATGAGGGTGTAAAGAAACTTCATGATGCAATTCACATTCCTGCCACGCTACATGCAGTTCAGCCCTCACCCTGCAACAGAAATGAGGAATTAATTTTTCTCATTCTTTCTCCTTCTTTCGTTCTCCATTCTTCTCTCTGCTCCAGCTGGAGTTCATTACTCCTCTAATGAGGCCACATCTTGTTTGTGTGCGTGTTTGTGCGTACACTAATGTGTAAAAAACGCAGATTTTCTTATTTATATATATATTTTTATTGTGTGCATGTGAATTTTTTCCACATAGCAGACTGACGCCTTTCGGCTCTTCTATTAATCAAATGCCGTATCTGGTAATGAACACTGATCAGTGCAGGCCTACGCTGTACTCGACTCTCAGACTACAGTGTTCTTCATCACACCGGCTCTAATACACACTAGAGTGTCGTGTGGGGTAGATCATTACATATATTCACTCATGGAGAGAAACATTTTGTTGTTCACTCATTACACAGTGCAAACCATTGTAAAGGTAATGATCTCCTTTATTCAGTCATGTATGTACAGATGGTCCCTGAGTTACGATGTATTCACCTCATCATAGATTGAAAGTATTGTAAGTTGAGACATGGCCTAGCCTACCTCGGAGTCTGATCAGTATGAGGTAGTATACTGTCATTTCTTAATAATTGAACACATTACAGTACATAATTTAGCAAAACAGAGCAAAACACGCTTTAACACCTAGACAACTGAATTTTTTTGTGTGTAATATAAATTTTTTGCTATCGTCATCATAAGATCGAAAAATTGCAAGCGGAACCATAGTAACTCGGAGACTACCTGTATTTAAAGTTTGCATGGCAGGCAAACGTAGCAGCGTATGCTCCGCCTTTCACTCGCGAACCGGCGCTCGTCCATGCGCCCGCCGCCAAATTCATTTATTAAATCATTTAAAGGAAACATTCATTTTTGTGTGTTGTACATGTTCAATTTTAATTATTATTATGCAATGATAATAATGATGATACGGATGATACAACAAAAATGTCATTTTTTTTGTCCAAGGCATTTCTGTCATATGTGATATGTATAACAAAATACAGCAGTATGAACAACCCCGAATGTTTATATTTATGTACATGTAATACATCAGGTTTACAGATATATTGTGATATTGTGCTGTGGTTTTGCTCCTGTAGGACTCTGTTGGCATTGGGTTGCCATGTCGGCATGGCGGATGAACGAGCCATGGAGAAAGTGAAACACCTCAAACTTTCAGCCAAGTGAGATTTTTTTTTTTTTTGGAAAGCAAACTGCTTTTTTGGAAAGCTGGCTGGGCCAAATTGGACAAAATGTAATAATCAGTATCAGTGTTGTGCTCGTTACTAAAAAATAGTGACTAGTTACAGTTACTCGTTACTTCATTCAAAAAGTAACTAAAATACTTTGTTGATTACTTACACCAAAAAATAATGCGTTACTGTTAAAAGTAACTTTTTTAGTTACTTTTTTAATAAACCTTCTTTAATGTTTCCATTAATGTCCTTTTATGCGTTATAGTCTACAAACACAAAACTGACTTAAACACTATTTTATTAAAGTCAGACCAGCACAAACTGAATATATCACAAGGATTTCTGGAATAAATAACAAAACAAGCTGAATAATATATTCAGAATTAAAAACTAAAGTGGCTTCTGCTGTTGTGTTGAGCTCTTAAAAATGTTCCTTTCACAGCTGAAGTATGAAAACTATCAACAATGTAGAACAGAACACCGGGTTAGCTTCTAGCTTCTAGCTTCGTTGAGGCATGGAGTTACTGGAGGATCTTCAACAGATTGGAGTTGCTGTTTATCGCAGTAGATACGAGCTTCGAACCAGAAAGACACAGCTTACATTTGACTTAAAAGTTTTTGTCTTTATACTCAACTAAAGTGAAATAATGAGCATATTTCCACTTTGAGAAACTCGTCTTGCTCTCGCCTCGACTCGCCATTACTGCCGCACAGACCTGAATAAACGGAGACACGCCCACAGTGCGTCATCTTCATGTTTACAGTGGTTCATCCACCAATCCTACAATGCATTTCTGCTGTAAACAGGTCAGACTGTAGGCTACACTTTAGCTGAAATTCATTTATATAAAAAAGTAACGGGTAACTCACCATACTGTAACGGTAACGAAGTTACTTTATTTTTAAAAGTAACGCGTTACAGTATTAGTTACTGTCAAAAGTTACTGCCCAACACTGATCAGTATGTAGTAATGTGTCTTATAATATCTTTCCTGAATTATCCAGTACAGACAACATCGTTTATTGAAGTCCCACATTGACATTTTTAATAGTTTGCAGTGTAGCAGTATGCATGGCTAAATTATCACACGCTGTGCTTAATGGATGAATCTGTTCATTTGTATTGCTTTGAGGATGTACAGGATAAATGTCTATAAGCAGGCATTCTGTATAAAGCAGTTGTAATAATAGATGTGCCAAATTTTTGTCTTTCATGTGATTGTAAATGTGTGTGTTGATAAAGATATGAGCTGTCCAGTGGCTATAAACCTGCACCTATGGATTTGAGCCATATCAAACTAGCTTCTACACAGGAGGCCATGGTGGACAGACTGGCCGAGAACGCTCACAATGTGTGGGCCAGGGACCGCATTCGCCAGGGATGGACCTACGGCATCCAGCAGGTAAGCGTGTGTGTGCGTGTGTGTGTGTGTGTGTGCAAACCATTTTTATTAGGAATGACTCATCTTTCAGTGTGCCAGACAGAGCGGGAGCTGATTACAGAGTGACACAGACAGACACAGAAACGGTTTCCGATAAAAGCTCCCTGTCATCTGATAGAACAATTAGCGTCACCTAGAGATGTTCTAAGCGCAGGACGAAGTGCAGAGAAATAGAAAGAGACATAACTGAGAAGCACAAGGGTGTTGATTAAGCGTCTAGGCACCATTACTGTTGTCACAGTAATTCCTGAAAGGCATTAAGGGTTCTGCACCAGAACTTTTTTCAAAGCGATCCTGATACTCGACATCATCCTCCAACACGATCAGCTTCTGTCGCACGGCCGGGACGATCTGACAAAACAGAGTGTACGGCTCATCACTTCAAATCCTGACATTTAGATGCACAATAATAGTTTGACTTAAAACCGAAGAGGAAAAAAAAAAAGGATGTACACTTTAGTCCGAATTTATAATGTCAAGAAATCTGAAAGCCTTTCTTTTTTTTCTTGTTACCTTGTAAAACACGACACATTTGACAGTCAGGAATCAGACTAAAAGAACAAACGTTCTTTTTACTAGACGTGAACCCACCCCCTTACATCCTCATCTTTATTATTTCCTTAACATCAGCACTCCCCTTCTTCTCCTGCGGGGAATTTTATTGAGCTACATACATTATGCATGCAGAACCTTGTTCGTCCAGATTGCCTTTCTCTTCCTGTCTGCTTTTCGCTGCAGGATGTGAAGAACAAAAGGAATCCACGACTGGTGCCTTACGTTCTTCTGGACGAGAGGACCAAGAAATCCAACAAGGACAGCTTGAGAGAGGCCGTGCGCACGTTACTGGGTTATGGATACAACCTGGAGGCTCCCGACCAAGATCATGGTATCTACCTTGTTTTTAAACGATTGTAAATCCTCACAGCTTCTACACCCTCCACACAGGAAACCCTGTAATAAAGATCAGATGTATAGTAATGGGCTTTTCAACCAACAATGCCACAGCTATCTGTAATCAAGGTGGGAAAGTTGGCTGGGTGGGACAGATGACATACTCAATGTACACTGTCAATCAAAGCAACACTAGCCAATCATGGGTGTCCCTTATGTGGAAGAGTGTAGATAGCATTTTTGTATTTCTGTGTATTGAACAAAGGTCTCAGGGGAAGAATGAAAGGCAGACAAAAGGATCTCAAATGAAAAAAAAAAGCTGCTTTATTTTGTCGTTCATTACTTTTTTGCTTTAAGTGTAAGCACACAAACACAATCACACACTGTACAGTGTTTCCTTGTTTCATAAAGCTCTCCTCTCTCCTCTTTTATTTAGAGAATCTTTGTATGTGCAGGTGTGTGATTTTTACCTCTGCTCCACCTTCCATTCACAAACCGCTGCTCAACCATGACTCGGTTGTGTTTTAGAAAAAGCAAAGGCTTCTCTTCACCCTCAATCAAAAAGCATGAAATAGCGTTGTCTCTCTTTTTGCATATATAAGTGTAACGATGATAATTGTACAGACTTGATATTTGAATGCGACCTACACGTTGAGATAATCACAAAACATTTCCATCAGTCAATTCCCCAGTTGAAGAGCATCCGTCAGCGATATCATTACGTATAAAATTGTCAGTAGTAATTTTCAATAGTAGGCTTAAGCAGCTATAGTTTTGCTCATACGATCTTTTCTCGATGCCAAGTCCTTCATTAGCTGCATTGGGCCACTTTAGAGCAGGACAAAACTTTGGAATCGCTTGCAACCTTTCATTGGTGCATCAGTCAGCCGTTTTTTTGGATTGGTGTGTATGTGGTTTATTGCACATGTCACTTTACTGTTTTATTTAACAGAGCAGTTCTGTATATTCAGCAGCTGATTGGATACAGTTCAGTTCATAAATAATGTGAGGCCGCTGCTATTATTTGAGCTCTTAGATGCATCGATTTTTCAGATAAGATAAGAGATAAGGACTCCTTAAATCAGACTAATAATCATATATATATATATATATATATATATATATATATATATATATATATATATATATATATATATATATAGTACAAGTAGTATTAAGATGGTGATGAAATGTGACTGGACTGTGCATTTCGATAAACTGTTGAATATAAGTGGTATCTGGGGGGGTAGGAAGTGCGATTGAGGTGCAAAATGATTACGGCTGTCAATCTTGTCATGGCATGTATTTGCAGGAGTGCTCTAGGGTCCTGGGGGAGTCTGGATTTTTCCTCCCTCGTCTCTGCTTTCTTTTTTTCTGCTGCAGCTTCCCTTTGAAATCAATAACTGCCTGAAATCTGAGGAGTTCATATATCTCTGGGCGCTAGGTATCCTCACTAGTCCTATACTATACTGTAGATAGGTACACTTTTAACCTGTATTTATTTGTTTTAAGCTCAATATTTAGATTTTTTTTCCTATACTCATATTGCAACCCATTGTTTTTAGGCTTTTAAAGCCCTTTTCAAATTTTTATTAACATCCTTCCAATTCAGTCACGTCAACCAACCCCACCCCCAACACCCACCCCAACCCCCTCAAACTACATCCCCAGATCCCAAGCCTGTCTGAGTAGTACCTGTCCTGCCTATTTAAGTGCTTTCCCCTAGGTTAATGCACCCACTTCAACTCTAATAATGATCCAATTAGTTTAATCACGTGTTGTGGGAGTATAGAAGCGATAAACAGATAACTTGTTTTCCAGGACCAGTGTTGTACAGAACCCACCAATCTGAGAGTGAAATCTGTGTTTCTGATAAACCAGACTGCACACCAGCAATGCCATGTTTGACTCCTGGGCTACAGATACTGTGGCGAAACCTTTTTTTCATTATGCTGCTGCTGGACGGTAATGATTCAGTTACTCCAGGCAACCGGTAATGGCCACACATTTTAGTGTTGGAAAATAGATGGAGAAACACGGCCATAGATCGCTTTATGGCATTAATTTCCTATGAGCCTGACTTAACCTTGTCAAAATCTTACATTCTAGTTTTAAAATGTTTCTAAAATAATGTTGGAGTTGCCATTATTGGGCATGGCAAAGAATATTTCTCAGGTATATTGCTTTATTTTATAGTTTTACTAAAAATACACTATAGTGACAAAACTACTGGTACTTTCCCAACCATATGTGGTTCTGCCCCAAACACAAAATTAGATGCAGGAGCATTACATTTTCCCTCCACTTGAACTACGAGACCCAAACCTGTTTAACTTTACCCTTGTTTAAAAAGCCAGCTTCATTAAACTATAGTTTACTTACAGTGGAAGTGGAGTGGCCTGCAATAGAGGTCTGAAAATATTTGTCTATTATTTGTCTGTAATGTTAGGTACTCAATAATCCTTTCTTCTTTCTAAAACTATTGTATTACAGTAATATTGTGCAGTTATTCTGATTAGCTATTAGACCTCAGGGACAAATCACAACACCATGTCCAGTATCACTGCATTCTCTGCACTTGTGACATCTTTAATACACCAGCAGTTAGATCATAACTATCATAATCATAATCTCCCTATTTTTAAAAGAACACCACACAATTTCTACTCATTTATAGTTACCAAAAAATTCTACTTCAAAACAGATTAGTTCTGGCTATGAGCTACAATATAAAGGCATAAAATAGTTCCTTTACCAGATTTGATATATTTTCTTCAGGTAGAAGATGCAGAAACATAAAAGGCACAATGTTCTCTGACCTGAAGACTTCTCCATGCTGGAAAACGTATATGAACAGATTTAGTCTGGCACTGACAGTGAAGACAAAAAAAACGAAAGTACACTTTACAGAACACTTTACGAGTGGGTATCAGAAAGTTTCGAGACTAGCTCTGTTGACAAGGAAATACTTTATTTATCTAGATTTACATACTATCACCTTTAATACTACTATTCATTCATACTATCACTAAAATAGTCCAGTTGCACAGTGATAGAGCGCTTCCAGCGTTCCTGTAGTGTCCTGGAAGTCTTCTTTTTGAGGCGTGTCAAACACTTTCTGCGATTCGCGCCAGATCTCTGCAGTGGTGTCAAAACGGCGACCTTGAGCCGAATCTTCATCTTCAGAGCGAAGTCTGCAGGAGCCAAATCTGGCGAGTAGGGTGAGTGCGGACGTGAGATGATAAAAGTGGACTCGTGATGGTGCCCACGTGGTCAGAAGAGCAGACGTGGTAACGCACGTGGTCAGAATAGCACCAGTTACACAGCTCCCGAAGTACACAGGATGATGTCTTTTGGCACACTGACTTATGAACATCGGTGCTCCCTGTGACTATGTGTGCGTTCTTGTGCTGCCATCTATTGGCGTGTTAAAAAAGTAGAATTACACGCAAGTTTATGTTTTTTGTGCCGCATCTGTTATTTACAAGACCCTGTTAGAAACAAACAAATATTCGAACAAATGCATTAACAGAAACCTCAGGAATATAAACAGTGCAAAGGTTATAATGTAAAATAACTGCCATGACTGTTTTCAGTCCAGTATTAAACCTCTTTGTGAACCTGATTGTCTGTCTTCTCCAGCAGCTCGAGTGGATGTTAACAACGTGTCTGAAGAGCGCTTTCGGATCTTCCGGGCTGAGAAGACGTACTGTGTGAATGCCGGGAAGTGGTACTTTGAGCTGGAGGTGGTGACGGCAGGCGAGATGAGGGTGGGCTGGGCTCGTCCAGGCTGCCTGCCTGACCAGGAGCTCGGCTCTGATGACCAGGCCTTCGTGTTTGATGGATTTAAGGTAAGGATTGAGAAACGGATAATTATGCTTGTATAATTGAGGAAAAAAGCATAACCCAAGCGTTAATTCACTACAAAATAGCTACTTTGGTTCTCCTCGGCTCCCTGAGTACTTTTTATTGTATAGATGTGAATATGTGAATAAGATTAACTGAAACGTTTGCAGTGTTCCCACCTGGAAATGGCCTGTAATATGAGTAATGGCGGTTTTGTTCAGTTAAATAAGCAGGCTCTCACATTACCTTCAAACTCAAATGCTTTTATTATAATCACGTTATATTCTGAGTGGTGGTCTTATGCGAAAAGGTAGGTTACAGTTCATGCAGTTTTATGGCGTATTACTAAAGTTAATTATTAGGTCTTTTTAATAAACCTGCCTGCTCCGAAGAATCTTTTCTTTAATGTATTGGATCTGCTCCATAGGTATTTTATCAATTTTTTTTTTGCCAGTCACTGTTTATTTGCTCGTTCATTACCGATGATCTGTGGCTCTCCAATGCAAGTTACATTTCAATTCTGTTCAGTTTTATTTGTATAATGCTTTTTATAATAAACATTATTTTAAAGCAGCTTCACATCGATAAAGAGATTATACATTTGGAATGTATAAGTTTAGTGCCTGTACGTTTATTACTTTGAGGTTTATCCCTAATGAACCTGCTATAAAGCTCTGACCTCAACCCTATTGAATTTTGGACATTGTCACAAAGTAGCTTTACAGAGATTAAGCAGTTCTAAAAGTTGTATACGTTTATCCCTAATGAGCGATCCAGTGGCGACAGTGGCAAAGAAAAACTCCATGAGATGTTATGAGGAAGAAACTTGAGAGGAACCAGATTCAAAAGAGAACCCATCCTTATCTGGGTGTCACCGAATAGCCGCTCATTATAGTTTTATCAAATGCTGTTCTGAGCCATTGTAGCAGATTGTTGATATTAATTATAGTCTGAATCCATCTTCAAATTTTTATTGTTGTTCAGTTATTTTATGAGTATTTTGGCTATTTATGAGCTGCACAGAGCGTTTCCAGTTAAAGAGGACTCCATCCAAAGGTAGGGCTTTGGAACGAATCGGGCTGATGAATGGTACACGTTTAAAGAGAGAGAGAGAGAGAGAGAGAGAGAGAGAGAGAGAGAGAGAGAGATGGAGGCCATATAAGTGGAACTGGCCCTTTTTGTGTCAAGGGGGCTTTTAACACTGATGACTGCTTGAAGCAGACAAGCGTGAAGAACTAATCGAGAGTTCTAATGTGTGCAGCTCAAAGGTTAAAATGTTGGATTCTGATCAGAAGGTTGTGAGTTCAAATCCCACCACCACTAAGCTGCCATTGCCACTTACTGTACCTGCTCCAGTTGCATGAAGGAGATAAATGTTAGTTGCTCTGGATGAACATGTTTGCCTAATGCCATAAATGGAAAGAGAGAGAGAGAATAGTGAAATAAATATTTGTACATATATATATATATATATATATATATATATATATATATATATATATATATATATATATATATATATATATATATATATATATAATTTTTTACATTTAATTTATTTTTTTATTTTTTTACATAAAAGTTACCGTGTGATCAGGGTGTAAGTAGGGACTCTACCCAAGACTGGTTGAATTCACAATTGTCCACCATTAGTTCTTAAGAAATATTTAGGTCATTGCACATCAGCATGAGGAGATGAGGAGATTATTATTATGTTAAGTGTTCTTTTCCAAACCAAATGCTGTCTAGACCATTTCCATAAGTTCATCTAAAAATAATTTAGCTTTTGATGTTGATGTTCTAAAAAAAAATGCCCGCTTATCTCTGGCCATGTTCTGAAGCTTTATTTGATGTCTAAGTGTGAAGCTCACAATGCCTGTGAGCCGAGCATGTACCAGTGAACACGGAGGCTGTTATTTCTCCCAGCTGTCTCTGTGTTTCAGCCAGAGTGACTCAGAGCTCATAGGCCCAGGTGCACCGAGAGAGCAAAACAGAAAGCATATGTGCACGAGAGAGAAATAGAAGTGAGAAGGATTTCTGATGGAGGGGAGGGGGTGGGGAGATCAGTCAGTCGAGGAGAGCCCTCTTCAACATCATCATCATTATCAGAGCTGTAAAGATGAAGAGGACAGATGGGTGTGTGAGAACAGCAGAGAAAGAAGGAAGAGAATCGAATGTGTGTTAATTTGTCAAAATAAATGTAAAATGCCATTTATTATAATACAAACCTTCTCCTCTTTGTGTGTATTATTTAAAGGCCCAGAGGTGGCACCAGGGGAACGAGCACTTTGGGCGATCTTGGCTATCAGGAGATGTGGTGGGCTGCATGGTGGATTTGAACGAGCACACAATGATGTTCACACTGAACGGAGAGGTGCTGCTGGACGACTCAGGCTCTGAGCTTGCATTCAAAGACTTTGAGGTCTGGGAAGGTTAGTAACAATTCTATTTATTAGCAGTGTGTGTGTGTGTGTGCATGTGCGTGCGTGTGTGTGTGGGTGGGTGTGTGTGTGTGCAGGAAAGTAACTCATTAGTATAAGTGGTAATGGATAGGTCATAAGAAAGGGCACAGGCACACAAAAAAGTACACAATCTATGTAGATAGATAGATAGATAGATAGATAGATAGATAGATAGATAGATAGATAGATAGATAGATAGATAGATAGATGGATGGATGGATGGATAGATGGATAGATGGATGGATAGATAGATAGATACTTTATTCATCGCAATGGAAAGTAAAGTAGGCAACAAGGTATGTTAAAGGTATGTTTGTTGAGTCTGTGCAAGTTAAGTGTCTGTGCAAAGACTCAGTGTTTTACTTTACCATGATGATCTCTTTCATATTTGCTGCAGCACTACATTAATCATGATTAGGAAGAACAATGCTGCTGATTTTTATCATTTGTATAATGAAATATTGATCCTATTTTGTAAGTTAAGTCAAGTCAGCTTTAATTGTCATTCCTGCCGAATACAGAAGTGTACCAAAATAACGTTCATCCAGGACCAGATGTCACACAAGACAACATAAATGAATACAAGATAACACAAAACTAACCAGGACACTATCGAAAGTGCACGTGAGCGACATTTAGACATTTAGTGCAAAACAACACATGACACTGCAGCACCATCCATTACAGAAGATTTATAATAGTGCAAATGATTTGCCCATATAATAATAAATACTGTACCTGCAAACACTGAATGTTTTAGTGGCAAATTGTGCAAAACAGCAATTTTGTGTTTGTAAAACTTTATTTTAGGACCTGCTTTAGGATTATTCAATGGCCAACCTTTTTTTTCCAGTTCTTTCCACATTGCTTGCATTTATGGCATTTGGCAGATGCCCTTATGCAAAGCAACTTAGATTTATCTTATTTATACACCTGAGCTGCTATGGGGGTTAAGGGCCTTGATCAGGGGCCCAGGAATGACATCATGGTATGGCTGGGATTTGAACTCGTGATCTTCCGATCCAAAGTCAAATGCCTTAACCACTAAGCTGGATAATTTATTAAAATACAATTCCAGTGTCTGCATGTATGTGCCACCCAGTGGGTGTGATGGGAGTGAGGATGCGTGAGAGGTGATATGATGTGATGCGACATGTTTATTCTCTGTTTTTCCTCCCTGCTTTTCATCATGGATATTTCTAGCTCACGAAAAAAAGAAAAAAAAACGCAAATAAAATGAAACGGCACCCAAAAGTGACACACAGACTCAGCAAAATGCTCTCAGTGACATCCTTCTGATATGCACCAGCTTCTGTCTAGTTTACAATAAAACACGCAAGATCTATACTGTGTTAGTGTCCAGTTAATTATACACAGGTGTGGCCAGACATTCATTTCCTGCTCGGACCCCGTGACTTCTCCTCCCATGCACTGCCAGAGCTTCATCACTCAGTGCTTTGTACTTTAAAAGAATGTCTTGCATGTTAATGAAGTGTGACTAATACATCATGACAAGATGTATTATGAGGCAACGTGACGGCGAGTACCGTATCAAATAACAGCCGTTTGGACACCAGAGGTCTCAAATTGCGTAACCCACAGAGTTTAAATATATATAGAGAGTGGGCATGCTGGTCACATGATCACTTGACCAGGAAAATCTGTAAAACACTTGACAAAAAAAGCAGATCTGTTGCTTTGTTAGGGGCATTTTAACCACTTTGGAGCTCTATTTCTAGGTAAAATGACCCCTCAGTTGATGCTATGCATCTTACAATTGATCATTTTTCTTCAAATGGTTTTAAAACGTTGGGAAAGTTTATAGTTTCATTTATTTATAGTCAACCTGTATGCCATTTGTTTGATATAAGCCTTATTCTTTGGTTTGTATAATTTCATACAGTCAAAAAAGCACATCGTCTGAGTTTTGGAATAAACAGTGAGCCTTCTCCATCTTTACAACATTTTTCCACATATTCTGAAAATTGAATTAAAGCCTATACCGTAATTCAAATCAAATCGTTAGTATAGTACATTATTGCATCCAAATTGGGTAAACCATGTAGCTTTAACAATGCGGGAATGGCTCATCTGTCATAAAGCTTAGTTAGCGTCAAAAATAAGGGCAAATATAAAAATTGGTCGCTTCAGTTATATCCTGTCCTGTTGCGTTTGATCACATTTCCATCTTGTTTTCATTCGAGCTTTTTTGGTCTTTTCTATAAGGGGCATTCAAGACTTAATTTGGCAGGTCTAAAAAAGGATGCTAGTGTGGCGGTACTACACGCAGTAGTAAGTGGCTACTGTGTTGTATAACTTATAGGTGGCGTACATGTCGTGGGCCACAGGCCATTAATCAAGATGGCAAACAAAGTTAGTGCGTGCATAAGACAGATGTGGAAATGAAGTTTCTTAGGAACGAAGGCATAAATCCCATGGAAATCAACAGAAGACTTCAAGCACAGTACGGTGATGAGACGCTCAGCCACAGTAAAACATGAATGTTGTAGACGTTTCAAAGATGGCCGCAGTGACGATCCCGATCGTGGTGGTTCCTTGATGATGAAGTGAAGCAGGCTGTTCTAGGACGGTTTAGGCGTACTGACAAATCGTTCTATGCCGAATTCTAGGCATTAGTTAAGCGCTGGTAAAAGTGGATGAGTGTAGCAGGGGAAGACGTTGAAAATTAAGTGCAGTTTCCACTTTTTGAAATTTGTTTTTATTTTAGCAACTCAAAAATCTCTGTTTGAATTAAACACGCTGTAGTTTTGTATATAAAAGGCGTTTTTGTTTTCCCTTTTGTTATTATGTCATTAAATCAGCGAGGCTGAACGCTCTATGTACCATGTGATTGTATTTCTACATCTCCTCTGTGCTTGCTCTTAGATCAACATATTGTATATAACATCACAGTAGTATAAATAGTAGTCTATTATACTGTGCCACTGGATTTCGCCTGAAAATATAGCACCCACTCATTTTATTAATATGTCTATAAGTAATTAGGCTGAAATAACGGGTGCTGTGTTTGGGTTATTCTATCTCCGCTAAGGCTGGACAATAGTATTGGAGATACAGAACAGCTCAGACTGACCTGGTGTTAGTCAGCGTGTATCGCTTTGTAGCCGAATCTGCTGAATATTCCTAGAAACGATGGTTTATAAATCAGAATCAGGTTTATTGGCCAAGTGTGTTGACACACACAAGGAATTTGGTTAAATGGAAAAATTAAATGAAAAATTGTTCAGCAGACATTTGAGAGAACGGTCACAACATGTGTTCTGTATATTACTGCATGTTGTAATTACCTATTACATTTTGATTACACAGTTTATGATCTGGAGGGAGAAATTGAAAACCCTCTGGTGTATGTAGCTCGGTTTTCTGCAAAAAAATCTTTTTTTTTTTTTGGCAATAATCATGACATCATTAGTCTTCAAGAGTATATTATATACATTTTTTTTTTTTTTATGTTTGTTTGTTTGCTGTCATGCACACGTATATGGGTATTAAAATGTATCTCAGCAGGCTTTGTGTCCATAGTTTGGTGCTGCTAAACCCTGATAAGCTAATTCAACAAAACAAGGAGCAAACAACATGCGCGCACACACACACACACACAGACACACACACACACACACACAATTGGTGCACACACTCGATCAATTCATATTGATTTTGGCAGAGATGTTCTGTGTGATGATCCATTAATGGTTAATGTAGTCACCACTGATCTTATTTCACAAGTGCTGAGGAAAAAAAACAATGACAAAAACCCTCCCATTAAACAATATTATCCATTTCAAACTGCATAATGATGCTGCATTGCATCCTAAGCAAAAGCCAGCACGTACAGAACTGCATTCTACCCAGTGCGACGTCTTTATTATCTATATTGGCCAGTACTCGGTCACTGTAATTGTGCTCTGTCTGTGTGTATGTGTGTGTGTGTGTGTGCGCGCGTGTGTGCGCGTGTGTGTGAAATCCTTTACATTCACTGCACACCTATAAAAAGAAGACCGTATTGCCACCTATCGGTTGCTATGACACAGCAAACTCTGCAGTCAAAATAAAACATTACTATCGCCCCATCATCGCTCAGGTAGCTGGAGAATTGGAGTGCCATCTGGAATGCATAATACCATGGAACAGTGGTGATGAAGAACTCCTTTGAATTCACAGTTTACACATAATATGGATCAGAACTAAAACGAAAATACCACCCAATACCAATCATCAGATATACTGTAGCTGTGTGTATGCCAGTTTCGAAATATGATTTAGGGTGGATGGACCACATGCAGTAGAGCTACATTTACATTTACACCACATTTGGCCTTCCAAAGCAATCTAATAATTTATAGAATTGAGCAGCTGAATGTTTTGCTCAGGAGTCCAGCAGTGACAGATTGTTGTTACTGGGATTTGGACTCAGATCGGAAGTCCAACACTTTAACCACTGAGATTCCATGTCCCTAAACAACCGAGCAGTTGAGGGGTAAGGGCCTTGCTCAAGGGCCCTGCTCAAGGGCTTAGCAATGGTAGCTTGGAAGTGAAGTCAATTAGGATTTTCTACTTGTCATTTCAACCATATAGAGTTCAGTACACAGTGAAACGAAACAACATTCCCCCAGGACTTAGACTTAGGCTACCTTAGACAACATAAATTAACATAAAGGAACACAAAAACGCAAAACTAAAAACTAATAACTTAACATTTAGTGCAAACCACAAGGGACAATATAATGCAAGAAGACATTAAACAAAGTCACTAGTCCAAAACGTTAACACAGCAACACCGAACAGTACAGTAGGTTTGTGCAAACGGCGGTGATGGGATTTGAACTCATGACCTTCCGATCCAAAGTCTAATGCCTTAAACACTGGAGCTACCACCTCCCTAGTCCCTAGTCTTAATAAACAAGATTAGTTTGAACCTTTTTTTAGAAAGTAGATTTATATTAATATGAGCATGTACTTGATATTAGTCTTAGTTTTGTATTGGGCTACAAGGCTTCTGTTGTTTGAGGAATGTAGAGTATGTGATTTAGCTTGTAGGTTTAGGCTTGGTTAGCTATTACATTTACATTTACGGCATTAAACAGACGCCCTTATCCAGAAAAACAGAAACTAATTTAACTGTTCATCTTTATTTTGCGATCCAATTGTGTTTTAAAAACTGATGGACATACATGTGTCAGTACCATGTAAGCAGAGGTGTAGAGTAGCTGAAACTCATACTTGAGTAAAAGTATAGATATCTTACTCCACTACAAGCTTACAATACATACAAACTTACTCCATTACAAGCCAAGTCACCAATTCTAATATGACTTGAGCAAAAGGCTTCGAGTGTCTGATTTGAACAGTACTTTACTCATATTGAACATAAGATGCCCAAGTCCTCGACCCCAAGACACTACTTGTAAGTGAAAAGACAAAAACAGTTTATTTGTGAGGTTTTATTTCCTAAAATGCAAATTAAAATGTACAATCAACACTGCATTAACTAACAACACAACAGCCTCTTCAACATTCTAGAAAGAAACAAAGATTTAACAAGTCAGTCCAAAAATTGACAAAATAGTGGTGCAATCTATTAAAAAGTTTTTTTTTAATTAGGAAATAAAATTAGTTTCATGTCACAAATTTGATGATCCATCAGTATTTAATGGACACATACAATTAAATATTGCCGTTTTTGAGAATAAATAAGACATAGAAGATAAACCTGGTGTGCAAAATGTAGTTGGTAATAGCCATTGTCAATTAAAATATAAAAGTAGATATATTGATTATAACTCTTGAGTGGAGACTAAAAGTTGCTCATATCTTTGATACTCAGTAAAAGTAGAAAGTAGTCAAAAAAATATTTTAGTACAGTAAAGAAGTACATTTACTCCAATACTTTTTTACATCACTGGACATAAGACCTACCTTCTGTTACTGAGCAGTGGTGGACAGTAACTAAGTACATTTAATTTGTTACTGTACTTAAGAAGTTTAAGTACAGTAACAAATTACAACAAAAAGCCTTTTTCCATTTTACTTTAACTTCACTACATTTCAAAGTCAAATACCTAACTTTTTACTCAACTGCATTTAGTCGTTCCTTTTTATTTATGATTAAATAAAAACTTAACTGGTCAAGCATCATTAAGAGTCACATTAGAGTCTTTTACATGAACAGAGTTGATTAAGTAAAGAAGTCTTGTAACAAAAATGATAATAGTAACATTATATCCCTAATAAATCATAGTACTTTGGATACCCGAGTACCTTTGAAGGTACCGTATTTTTCGGACTATAAGCCGCTACTTTTTTCCCACGTTTTGAACCCCGCGGCTTAAACAACGAAGCGGCTTATTTATGAATTTTTCTTGGGTTTTTTCCGGTTTCACAAACTTCAAGCCAAAAAACTGAACCCCATAACATTAGACCAATTAAATTTCCGAACGGAAATGAAAAAACGCACCTCACGTGTGTTCTGAGCTGCATGGCTTCGGGAGAACAAACTTCCATCGGGTGATTTTTAAACGCATGACGATGCCAAAAGATAAACTCCCGAGAGAAATTGTTGTGAAAGGAAGGAGGAAGACAGTGAACAATGACTTTCTTGGTAGGCTACTGTTTAGATACAAGCCGTTGTAACGCGTTGAGTCTGGGTGAAGGGAGAGCTCACTAACTCCAGTTGCAACAGAAATCATATAAGCACAGACAGGTTTCCAAAACTCGTGCTTTTTTATTTTCCGTTACACCGCGTATTGTTAAAGCCTGTGTAAAGTACATTAGTGTAGTTGGCTTATAGACAGGTGCGGCTTATTTATGTTAAAAATAAAAATATTTGTAAAATTCAGTGGTTGTGGCTTATATATGGGTGTGCTTTATAGTCCGGAAATTACGGTAAATACTTTTGTATTATTACTTAAAAGAAAGTTTAAAGGGAGCACTTTTGGAGTAATATTTTACCTGCTGTCTCTCTACTTTAACTCACGCACATGGTTTGTGTACTTCGTCCACCACAGTTACTGATGCGTAAATTACTTTCTACGAATGAAGTGACTGATTTGTACACACAGTCTGGTAACAGACAGATATCCAGAGCCTGTGTTTGTGTTTTATCTCATGTTGTGTAACACACCTTTCCTTGTGGTGGGTGCTGTGAGACAGGTTTCATCCCGGTGTGCAGTCTGGGCGTGAGTCAGGTGGGCCGGATGAACTTTGGGAAAGACGTGAGCACACTGAAGTTCTTCACCATCTGCGGCCTGCAGGAGGGCTACGAGCCGTTCGCCGTTAACATGAACCGAGACGTCACCATGTGGCTCAGCAAGAGGCTGCCTCAGTTCATCCCTGTACCACCAGGCTACGAGCACATCGAGGTCCGATTTCACACGTTGCACTTTCAGCACACATGTTTTTAAGGCTTTACTTCAATTCTTCAGCAGTTCTGTTTTTACCACTCAGATGGCAGATCATTCAGTTTATCATACTTTTATACGTTCAGCACGTCAGTCCAATCTTGGAAATTGCGTTTAAAGTGATTTTAAATTTGGATTGAATTGATTTTTTGTTATACATCATGCATTATATATAGACAGGCTACATTCACTTTTGTACGTCGCTCTGGACAACGGCATCTGCTTAATGCCGTTAATGTAAATGTTAATGCTACATTGATTCGAAGAAACCCCATGTACTAGAATGTTCCATGAAAGTGGTGTATTTAGTGCTATGTCTGTTTGCTGTCTCTCAAAGGTCACGAGAACCGATGGCACGGTGGAGATTCCGCCATGCCTAAAGGTCACACAAAGGTCATTTGGATCCCAGAACAGTAACACAGACATTGTGTTTTACCGGTTAAGCATGCCTATCGAGTGCGCCGAGGGATTCACGAAACCCGCTGGCGGGACATTACCGTCGAACGGCAGCTTCTTCTCTCCAAAGAAAGATCTGGAAGATTTTGAGACCGTGTCAGACTTCGAGGTGCTGATGAAGAGCTCTCACGGTCACATGAGCTCGAACGGCCCGGATAAAGACAGGGATGAGTTCAACAACCACAAGGACTACAACCAGGAGAAACCATCCAAACTCAAACAGAGGTGTGTGTGTGTGTGTGTGTGTGTGTGTGTGTGTGTGTGTGTGTGTGTGTGTGTGTGTGTGTGTCTCTATGTGTGTGTATGTAAACAGGTTTGGGTTAAATAATGAATGGATTAGATGGATGGGTGGAAGGATGAATGGATGGAATGATAGATGGATAAAAAATTAATTGATGGATTAATGGATAGATGATGAATTTGGAGGGATGGGTGGAAGGAAGGATGATTGGAAGGATGGATGGATGGATGGATGGATGGATGGATGGATGGATGGATGGATGGATGGATGGATGATTGGATGATTGGATGGATGGATGGATGATGAATTGGCGGATGAATGGATTGGTTGATGGATGAATGAATAAAGTGATTGATTAATTCCAAAATCCCTGTAAAAAAAATGCAAGCAAATTAACAACACACCTGATCATAACATTTGTATGTACTTTTTACATCCCATTCTACATTTGCTCCCTATTTCCTCTTTTAAAAACCTTCACTCCTCTGGAAAGATGTTCCACTAGATTTTAAAGTGTTCTTGTGGAGATTCGTGCTCAATCAACCACACGAATGTTAGTAAAGTCAGGTACTGATGTAGCTGAGGTGTGGAGGCCTGTGGTACAGGCAGCGTTCACATTCATCCCATAAGTGTGTTCAATAGGGTTAAGGTCAGAGCTCTACAGCAGGCCACACAAGATCTTTTACTCCAACTCATATGAACCACAGATTTGGTTATCCTTGTTCAAGTAAAGGGGAAATGTAATGCTACCACATACACAGAACTTCTAAACACTTTTTGTGTCTCCAACATTGCATAAGCAGTTTAAGGAGGAACCAAATATGGCTAGAAAACGCAGTCCCAATACTTGTATAGTGTATTTCAGAAGTACGAGGTTAAAATTGAAGAATGATTTATTTATGGGAATTTCACTTAAACCTTTATTTCTAATCATTATTTCTGTTGAAGGACAGCAGGTTTATAAACGTGTATATAAAAAATAATTGCAAGATTGAGACTAAAAAATAAACATGAAATAATTAGAGCAATTTCAGATTCCTTGTAAGTGAAGATGTCAAGGCGTGTAACTGGTTATAAATGTGAAAATATCTTTATTATGAAGATTCATGACAAAAATTCATGATATTGTACCTTCTGTAGTAATAAAAACTAAGGATTTTACTTGGTTGGGCAGCAATTAAGCAGGTGGCAATAAGAAAAAAAAATAGATATAAGACAAACATGTGTGTGTGTGTGTGTGTGTGTGTGTGTGTGTGTGTGTGTGTGTGTGTGTGTGTGTGTGTTTGGTGCAGATTCATGTTAAAAAAGTCGAAGCCGGATTTCAGCACGAGTAACTCTTCAGCTCGTCTGTCTGAGGAAGTGATGGCTGATGAGAGAGATGATTATGAGTTCCTCATGCAGACTTGCACGGTGAGACGTAACAATTCACCAGCATCACTACTGCTCACATGTCAAAATCAATACATCAGCGTTTATATCTGTATTTCAGGAACAGCGCTTATCCATGTCTTTCTTACAGGCTTAGAATATTATTTTATAGTAGAGGGACAATATTATCAGTCATGAAGAAAAACTGTGTACTTACATACACATCAGTAATGCCACTGGCATGTGGTTACGAATAAACTGACCACTTAAACAACATACTATAGAAGAAAACACACTCTGCTCACGATATTTTCCTTTCATAAAATCGCAAAATGTGTGTAAACACTTTATAACAGAGATCACCATTACTTAATTTCACCCCAGAGCTAAATTGATGAATAAATTGTATTATTATAGAAATACTGAGTTACAGATCTTTCTTTTCCTCATGGTTCAGTACTACTACTCGGTGCGGATCTTTCCAGGCCAGGAGCCCTCCAGTGTGTGGGTAGGCTGGGTGACCTCTGACTTCCACCAGTACGACCCGGCCTTTCATCTCGACAAGGTCCGGACCGTCACAGTCACCCTCGGCGACGAGAAAGGCAAAGTTCACGAGAGGTCAGTGCCTCTAGGTCTGTTCATTACTTGGTTTGTTTTGCTGATAGTCCTGGCCTGAGTGCTTCTATTGCAGTGTAGAGAGCTGAAAACCAGGTTCCTGGTGTAGTCAATAAAACAACATAGTACATTTATTGTATTGTAATGTCTGCTGATGTGTTATATGTGTTATTTATAGATCAGTAATGTAAATGTTGGTATATGTGGTGTTACTTCTGCACCAGTGGTGGTCAGTAACTAAGTCAATGTTATTAGTTACTGTTCTTAAGAACCGCAATTTCCGGACTATAAAGCACACCCATATATAAGCCACACCCACTGAATTTTACAAATATTTTTATTTTTAACATAAATAAGCCACCTACACTAATGTACTTTACACAGGCTTTAACGAAAGACACGTTACACACGGTGTAACGGGTGAAATATGTTGCGCTTCCTTTAGGAGCATAGCAGTATTTTGGGAATATCCTGGCACTGCATTTTTCCAGTATTACTGCGTGTGTGTAAGACTGAGGAATATGTCCTTATTATTTTCTGATGCTCATTTCTAAGTTTCTTTGACTAACCCGTAACGCTGTTGCCAAAAAAAATAAAAAAGCACGAGTTTTGGAAACCTGTCTGTGCTTATATGATTTCATTTGCAACTGGAGTTAGCGAGCTCTCCCTTCACCCAGACTCAACGCGTTACAACGGCTTGTATCTAAACAGTAGCCTACCAAGAAAGTCATTGTTCACTGTCTTCCTCCTTCCTTCGACAACTATTTCTTTTGGGAATTTATCTTTTGGCATCGTCGTGTGTTTAAAAATCACCCGATGGAAGTTTTTTCTCCCGATGCCGTGCAGCTCAGAACACAGGTGAGATGCGTTTTTTCGTTTCTGTTCGGAAATTTCATTGGTCTAATGTTATGGGGTTCAGTTTTTTGGCTTGAAGTTTGTTAAACCGGGAAAAACCCAGAAAAAATCCATAAATTAGGTTAAGCAGCAGGGTTCAAAACGTGGGGAAAAAAGTAGCGGCTTATAGTCCGAAAAATACGGTAGCTTTTTTTTTGTATCTGTACTGAAGTTTTTCCATTTGGGGAGATTTTTACTTCACTACATTTCAAAGTGTAATATCATACTCTTTACTCAACTACATTTAGTAAATCAGTCGTTCCTTTTTATTTCTGAGTGGATAAAAACTGGTCAGGCACACAGCAAGCCACCAATCAAGGTCGAGCACGAGCTCTGTTCTGAACTACTTATCACCAACATAGAGTTCAGCATCAGTTTAACAGAAAGCAGAACATTTAGAGAGAAATAAATGATGGAAGAAACTCCTGACTCGAACTCGCCACAGTGTTTGAATCATTAATATCATTCTATTTGTAGACCGGTGTGCCAAAAGTAACATTAGAGTCAAACCGAGTTGATTAAGCAAAGAGTCTTGTGAGGAAAATGATGACGGGAACATTATAGCTATAATAAATCATAGTACTTTGGATACTTATGTACATATGAAGTGCAAATACTTTTGTAATTTTACTTAAGTTTGAAGGGAGCACTTTTACTTTTACTGGAGAAATATTTTACCTCGTGTTTCTCTACTTTAACTCAACTACATGGTTTGTGTACTTCTTCCAACACTGGTTTGCATTGAATAAAGCAACAAAGATCATTTAGTTGATGCATAATGGGAATTTATCCATATTCTTTTCATAAGTATTTGTTTGAAATCATGTCTTCACAAGCTTCTCTAGGCTCCTGAACCTAGTGTAATGTGTAATTGATATGAATTTCAGACTGTGTATTTTTGGCCCAGTAATACTGAGGACCGAATTTTGCACTCAAGTATTAATCATTATATCACTGATAGATTTAAAACAATAGATTTATTGGATTATAATTTAAACGATAATAAATTTAGAAATGACTCTGGTGCTTGTATTTAGGGCTGCAGCTATCGATTATTTTAGTAATCGAGTATTCTACCGACTAATCGTGTAATCGAATTAGAGGTACTTTTTCTTTTATTAAAAATAAAGTAAAATAAACAAGTAATTTGTTTCCTTCTTTTATTTAAATTTTTATTGCTGAAATTGCGTACAAGAACATCTGTGAAAACTAAACCCATTTTGTGCATTTATTTGCCATATTATATCAAAATGCAAATATAGTTATACATTTTTTTTAAGTATGGTGTTTTCTTTGTTTTTGTTTGAAATAATCCTAAACTTTGGAAACTTTCTGGCCTTTACATTGGCCTTTGGCTACTTTTCTCCCCGTTCCTGCATTTTTCATTCTGCAGCGTCTTCTGTGTTACCCGTCCAGAGAGCTCCAGTGTTTAGCGGGTGGTGAGTCAGTAATAATGGTCCGTGGGGAAACACAGTGCTCTGTGTGTAGTTAAAAGAACTAAACGAATTTGCCTTGATGATTTCTTCGATAAGTTACTAGAGGAATCGCTTCAGCCCTACTTGTATTCAATTCAATTCAACTGCATATACAGGTGCACTTTTTGACTCTTTAGTGTACAGTTATGGAAGAAAATTGATTTGTAATAACGCCATCAGATGTCAAACAAATGACAATGGTAGTTTTTTCCTCCCCGTCATCTGTTATGGTTTTCTCATGAGCAATTTAGTCATTTAAAACTGCTAAAGTTTTTTAAAGCTGCTTTGTGAGTTTGTCCAGCTAAATATAAATACAACTGAATTAAATTCAATTGAATTATCAGGGGTTTTCTTTTTTCTCATTATGAAAACATTATATTTGCTGTTTTATTCCAGTCCTGTTTACGGTTCTCGCTCTTTCTGTCTCTTTCTCTCTCTCTTTTTGTTGTGTGTGCTGCAGTATCAAGCGCAGTAACTGCTACATGGTGTGGGCCGGAGAGAATAATAACCCTGGGCAGGGTCGTAACAATAATGGGCTGGAGATTGGCTGCATGGTGGATACAGCCAGTGGCCTGCTCACTTTCACAGCCAATGGCAAAGAGCTCAGCACTTACTACCAGGTACAAGTGTGTGTGTGTGTGTGTGTTCAGGGGATTTGATTGGTCCTTTTAATGTACACATATAATTACACTCAGAAGCCACTCCATCATTCCCACCTAGCACATGTACCTTGTTTGTCTCCCAGTGAAAAATTTGGATGGATCGACTGTTTTCAGATCACCAGTTACATTCCCATTGTGTGTGTGTGTGTGTGTGTGTGTGTGTGTGTGTGTGTGTGTGTGTGTGTGTGTGTGTGCGTGCAGTATGCAGTATGGGAAAAAGTACGTTTTAATCCAAAAACACATCCAGGGATTTTTTAGGATTCAAAGTTCACTGTAACTCTGTAATTATGAATGTGTGTCTGTCCAGGTGGAGCCCAGTACTAAACTGTTCCCTGCAGTGTTTGCTCAGGCCACCAGCCCCAACGTCTTCCAGTTTGAGCTGGGTCGGATCAAGGTGAGCATACACTCGGAGCCTGTGTATGAAGATACATTCAGACAAACCTACACATGGACACACCTTTAATCAGTGTAAAAAATTCCAGTCAAATAAGAAAACTTAATTACGGGTTTTAAGTCGAATCAGAAATGTTTGTTGTCGGAGGTTTGCTGAAGGTACAAGACTAATATTGCCATTGCTGGTGGGAATTAGGACACTGCCCAATCTGACTTCAAAACACTAAAATAAAGAGCTAATATCTTATCATTTAGATCAGTTAGGCACAAGAGAGCATGATGCACGGGTTTGTGCCTGTACTGTACATATTAATGATGGGCATCTCCATAACTAAAGCTGATACAATTCACAGCTTGATGCCTAGCCAAGGATACATTAATGTAACATACACTAGAAAGCAGCTACCAAAGCGATGCGATACGATTCCCTTTATTACAATGCAGTGCAATCTGATTTCAAATTGATTTAACACAATGCGTTTCAATGCAATACAAAGCAATAGGAAGAAAAAATTATGCTATGCAATTTAATATGGTACAGATAGTTCTCTATTATTTTTTTTTTAGTTCAGATAAACACAAAATCATACATTTTCTTAAGTAAATTTGACTTCTAACGCATAGCCCTTTCACAAACAGGCCTTTGAAGTGCATAAAAAGCACTTTTCCTGTTCTGTGTCCAGGAAGATGCAGCTCTACCTCTGCCATGTTAATCTGTATTCTGTGTGACACTCTTAAGACCACCTTCGGATTTGTAGTGTTTTAATACGCCATATTCTTGTAGCAGCAGCGGTGCTGAGAGAACGTGCTCGAGAAATCGATCTACATATTAAATATTGATCACAAATTGTTGGTCACTTTCGAAAGAATAAAAATATAGTGCATTTACTAATAATTATATATAAATAAATAAAAAATGTACCCATGCAAATATGTTAAAAGCGACGCATGATACTCGTATTCAGTGCACACTTTTGTATATCGATGCATCACATTGTTAATGCCTAATCGGTGAATCCTACCATCCATAGTACATGTGCATGATTCTGTTCCAGAACGTGATGCCCTTATCAGCAGGACTGTTCAAGAGTGAGAGGAAGAACCCGGTGTCTCAGTGTCCACCCCGCCTGCATGTCCAGTTCCTCACGCCGGTGCTCTGGAGCCGAGTGCCCAATCAGTTCCTCAGGTCTGAGGTCACCAGGGTCAATGAGAGGCACGGGTGGATGGTACAATGCACAGAACCGCTGCAGTTTATGGCCTTGCATATACCAGAGGAGAACAGGTACTCCACACACACACACACACACACACACAGTGACACAGAACACACTGTTTGTTGTTCACTGATTTATATATACTGTACAAGTATTGGGACCCCCTGAGTTTTGTGGTTCTTTCTCAAATTGTTATCTTAAAGCTGAAGGCAAACATTTATACAAGGTGTCTTTGGATGCAGTAGCATGAATTCCCTTCACCTGAACTAGGAGACCCAAACCTGTTCCTGCATGGCAAAGCCACTGTGCAAAAACCAAACTCCATGAAAATATGCTTTGCATGGGTTGGAGTGGAAGATCTCCTGCTATAAAGTTCTGACCTCAACCCTATTAAACACCTTTAGGATGAATTGGAACAGTGACTGCACTCCAGGCTTCCACACCTCACCTACATCAGTATCTGATTTTACTAACACCCTTGTGGCTGAATGAGCACAAATGTCTACAAGCGCACTCCAAAATCTACTGGAAGATCTTTCCATAAGAGTGGAGTTAATTATTAGAGCAAATTGTACCAAATGTGGAATACGGTTTATAAAAAGCATGTACCATATTTATGATTAGGTGTCTTCAAACATTTGACAATATGGCGTACTTAGCTATGTGGCTCTAAATGATATAATCTCTTCATTTCCTAAAGAAGTATTGGTTAAGCAGTGTGTTCTGGTGTGTTTGTTTGTGTGTGTGTGTGTTTGTGTTTGCAGGTCGGTGGATATATTGGAGCTGACAGAGCAGCGGGAGCTGTTGCAGTTCCACTACCACACACTGCGTCTGTACTCAGCCGTGTGCGCTCTGGGGAACCACCGCGTGGCATCGGCACTCTGCAGCCACGTAGACGAATCTCAGCTGCTCTCAGCCATTCAGAACAAGAGCATGGCGGGGCTGCTGCGCACCGGCTATTATGAGCTCCTCATCGACATCCACCTGAGCAGCTATGCCACGGCACGGCTCATGATGAACAACGAGTACATCGTGCCCATGACTGACGAGACCAAGAGCATCACGCTGTTTCCTGACGAGCAGAAGAAGCGCCATGGCCTGCCGGGGATCGGCCTGAGCACCTCGCTGAGGCCACGCATGCACTTCTCCTCTCCGAATTTTATCAGCGCTGTGACTACAGCCAACGGTAGCGGGGGGAGCGACCGTTTCCAGTACAGCCCAGAGTTCCCGCTGGAGACGCTGAAGAGCCGTACGATGGAGATGCTCACGGAGGCGGTGCAGGAGGGCAGCTTGCATGTGCGGGACCCTGTCGGGGGAAGCACGGAGTTCTTGTTCGTGCCTCTTATCAAGCTCTTTTACACGCTGCTAATCATGGGCATCTTCCACAACGGAGACCTGAGAGCCATCCTGCAGCTCATCGAGCCCAGCGTGTTCTCACAGGACTCTGGAGAACCAGGCAGGGCCGTCAGCCCAAATAGAGAGAGTGAACACGGAGAGAAAAAGACTGAAGGAGGCCCTGGAGTAGACGAGAGAGAGATTGGAAAGAGGAAAGTACCCAAGGAAGGCCTGCTACAGATGAAGCTGCCTGAACCTGTCAAACTCCAGGTCTGTATTAGTGTGCTTTTTGAAAAAGCATGTCTTCAAAACTCAGTCATCAGTGTACATTATACACTTTGTACCTTGTGTCTAACACAGTTAGGGTGTCCTCTATTACTATATGTTGCACGACTTCAGTATTGAATGCATGTCAGTTATTGTCTTGTTTCTACCTGTGTTTATTTAATTATTTATAAACTGGTAGATTCTTGAGTGAGAGATTGCTTATAAAGGAGTGCCATGGGTATCAATACAGGAAATTTCACTGCAGCATAAGTCAGGGAACTACCTGTACTGTCAAATAAATGGATGCATGACTACAATTTAGAAAGTTGTTCAAGGCTATTAACCTTCATCTGCTCTGCGATTTCTCTTTATAATCAATAGAAACTTGTGTCATTATAGTAATACCTGATTTATTCCCTTTGTTTCTCTGTGGATCAGATGTGCCACCTGCTGCAGTATCTGTGTGACTGTCAGGTGCGGCACCGGATCGAGGCCGTAGTGGCCTTCTCCGATGACTTTGTCGCTAACCTGCAGGAAAACCAGCGCTTTCGCTATAATGAGGTTATGCAGGCCCTCAACATGTCTGCTGCTCTTACTGCTCGCAAAACCAAAGAGTTCCGCTCACCTCCCCAAGAGCAGGTCCGTACGAAATATTATTATTATTATTATTATTATTATTATTATTATTATTATTGCCACAGCTTCTGTCCTTTCAGTGAATTTCATTTGTGTCTGCACAGATCTGCACTGATATTTTATTTATATGTATGTCTATATCTATATCTACATATACCTTACATACTGTACATCCTGCCTAATATTTCACATTTGCTACTATGTGCACTTCTGGTAGATGCTAAACTGCATTTCGTTGCTGTACTATGCAATGGCAAAGTTCTCTATCTATCTATCTATCTATCTATCTATCTATCTATCTATCTATCTGTCTGTCTGTCTGTCTGTCTGTCTGTCTGTCTGTCTGTCTGTCTGTCTGTCTGTCTGTCTGTCTGTCTGTCTGTCTATCTATCACTGTGTGTGGATTCTTTTCTCAGATTAACATGCTGCTCAGCTTTAAGGATGAGAAGCAGGAGTGTCCCTGTCCAGAGGACATCCGAGAGCAGCTGCTGCAGTTTCATGAAGACCTCATGACACATTGTGGTACAAACACACATCGCACACGCTCATTCTTCTGCAAACCCTTTCAGGGAAAGCTCGTTCTACCATATAAACTGTGATTCAGCCTTGGAAGACATACATCTCATTTACCAGCTCATCAAACCGTAACCAGGAATTTATTGCTGTGTTGCTGATGTCTGTTATAGGTTGCAAAATCAATAATAATATCTCCATTTGCTCAAATGGTTCCTCAGTCAGACACAAATGTTACTATTAATTAATAATTACATTAGTTGTTTTTTTTTTTTATCTGATGTGAACAAGCTTGCAATCTTATCTTTGTAAATGTCTGTGTGTAAGAGTGATATGTTGATCGATCATTGTGTGTGTGTTCATGCAGGTATAGAGATTGATGACGATAAGATGGGGGAGGGAGACAACGATTTCACAATCAGAGGCCGTCTCCTGTCCCTGGTGGAAAAAGTGTCGTACTTGAAGAAGAAAATGATCGACATGCCGAAGAAAAAAAAAGCCAAGAAGCCCAGTAAGTCCTCATTCATTCATTCTTGCTGTGATTTGTGTAAAACCTTTATAAGTATAGTGGAATAAATGCAGACGGTTGGTGTGGTTGCACTGTGAAGGCACTCTGCAGCAGTTGATCTCGGAGACAATGGTGCGCTGGGCTCAGGAGTCTGTGATTGAGGACCCTGAGCTGGTCAGGGCCATGTTCGTGCTGCTACACAGACAGTATGATGGGATCGGAGGCCAGGTGCGCGCTCTTCCTAAAACCTACACCATCAACGCCGTTTCTGTGGAGGACACCATCAACCTGTTAGCCTCGCTCGGCCAGATACGCTCGCTGCTCAGCGTCCGGATGGGTCGCGAGGAAGAGAAACTCATGATTCGGGGCCTCAGGTGAGAACACACACACAAACAGGTGCCTCTCAATAAATTAGAATTTTTGAAATTCAATACAAAAAGTGAAACTCGTATATTATATTATTTCATCACACACAGACTGATATATTTCAAGTGTTTATTTCTTTTCATTTTGATGATTGTGGCTTACAGCTAATGAAAAATCTAAATTCAGTATCTCAGAAAATTTGAATATTGTGAAAAAGTTCAATATTGGAGACTCGTGGTGTCGCACTCTAATCAGCTCACTAAATCCAAACACCTGCAAAGGTTTCCTGTGTCAGAAAAGCAGGGGTGCAGACCAGAATCCAGAGCAGGCAGGGTGGCAAGAATAGAAAACTGGAGAGGCATGATAATCCTGGGGCACGAGGAAAGTAAAGTGCCAGCGGCAGACATAGCGGGGCTTGAGGCGAACTGCCACCGGTAGAACGGCTTGGAGGTCAGAAAAGGCCAAACGAAGCAGCCTCCAGGTGGCTGCCCCAAGCACTTTTTGGCCAATGTGCGGGGCGATGCCCTCTCCGGAGGTCTGAGGCGGAGCGACCCCCTCTGCGGAGGTCTGGACCAGCCGAACACCTTGAAGAAACCCGGGGATCCTAAAATCCTGAGCTTTTAAATGGTGTCTCAGTCTGGTTCAGGCTACACAATAATGGGGGGAGACTGCTGACTTGAAAGTTGTCCAGAAGAAGATCATTACCCTGCACATGAAGGTCCAAAAGGTCATCGCTAAAGAAGCTGGCTGTTCACAGAGTGCTGTATCCAAGAACTTTAATGAAAAGGTGAATGGAAGGAAAAAATGGGGTACAAAAAGGTGAAACGACACCTAATCAAGAATTTGGGGAGATTCACAAAGAGTTGACTGCAGCTGGAGTCAGTGCTTTAAGAGCACAGACGTATCCATGGGCTACAACTGACATATTCCTTGTGTGCTTCTCAGTGCTTGTCAGTGCCCAGACCATAAGCCGTACACTGTAATAAGTCAGTTTGCATTGCCGTGATCCCAGAAGGAGGCGTTTACTAAAGCTGCTCACAAGAAAGCCCACAAACAGTTTGCTGAAGACAACTTGTCAAAGAACATGAATGTCCTGTGGTCTGATGAGACTAAGATAAACTTGTTTGACTCAGATGTTGTCCAGTGTGTGTGGTCATGCCCTGGTGAGGAGAATCAAGAAAACTGTGTCTTGCCTACAGTAAGCATGGTGGTGGTAGCATCATTGTCTGGAGCTGCATGAGTGGTGCTGGTACTGGAAAGCTGCAGTTCATTGGGGGAAACATGAATCCCAACATGCACTGTGACATTCTGGAGCAGAACATGATGCCCTTCTTTCAGAAACTGGACAGAACTGCAGTCTTCCATTATAAAAACTTCCCAAACCCAAACACACAAACACACCACCAAGATGACAACTGCTTTGCTGAGGAAGCTGAAGGTAAGGGTGATTGAGTGGTCAAGTGTGTCTCCAGACCTGAACCCTATTAAGCACTTGTGGGGCATCATCAAGCCGAAGGTGGACAAGCACCATGTGCCTTATATCCTTTAGCAGCTCAGTGATGTCATTATTAGTGGAAGAGGATCCCAGCAACAACCTGTGCAGCTCTGGTGAATTCCATACCCAGGAGGATTAAGGCAGTGCTGGATAACAATGATGCTCACACACGTCACAATTCACACTTTGGACACAATTTTGACATGTTTACTTTGGATGTACTCACTTTTGTTGCCAGTTATTTATATAATAATAGATGTATGTTGAGTTATTTTTAGAGGACAGTAAATGTGTACTGCTATACAAACTGCACATTGACTAAAATATATCCAAATTTCATTTCTATAGTATTGTACCTTAAAGAGAAATACGGTAGCTGCTTCATATTTATCTTTAATGTATCGTATCGTTGTCTATGCATCAGGATGTGTGTCCCACTCTCCTCAGTAATGGAGATAAACATCCTTAATTTTACACACACACACACACACACACACACACACACACACACACACACACGTACACACGTACACACACACGGTGTCACTCTGTTCTGTAAACTACATGATGTATAAAAAGTGTATTGGCACCAGCAGGAACCCTGACAGCTCATTTCCTGTTCTCTACAGTGACATAATGAACAACAAAGTGTTCTATCAGCACCCCAACCTGATGAGAGCTCTGGGCATGCATGAAACCGTCATGGAGGTCATGGTTAATGTGCTGAGTGGAGGAGAGTCTAAGGTATACCATCACCCTTCCTAACATGTATAGCTGAGGATATCTAGCCTGTTAATCAAAACAAATTAAGAACAGAAGATATTCATTTCAAATCAGCACAATGACAAAAAAGCATTAGCTCAGCGAATAGTATTAAAGAGTTTACTGTTAGCAGCAAATGTGCATATCATCACACATAGGAGATGTCAGTAATTCTGATTGCCTCACAGTAGAATGCTGAAATCTGATTGGTCAGAATATGTGCCTTATTATTGGCCAGAGCATTGATAATGGGTTTGTCCTGAATCTCCTAAATGTGCTTGTTCTAATATGCTATTGCTTCTATAGTAACATACACAGGGACTTGTATGGCAAATGCTTAAGGATAAAGTGTGACATTTTTAAAACAAAATAAAACGTTTCATTTTTAAATGATGTGAAGTTTTTCGGAGGCATTAACATTTAACATTAAAGGAGTCTCGTTAGGGACTGGTTCCATATCATTACAATTAAAATGCTGCACTTTTATAACTACATTGTAATGTATGCAATGTGTATCTTTCCTTCCTTCCTTCCTTACTTCTTACAAGAAATTTGTAGAAAATGACATTCATGCATAACGACATCATGTTTCAAACCTGCAGCAATACAGCAACCATGTAGAAGATGGTAACAGTCAGCTACATTTATTGTACTAAGCTCCACCCACATTAGTTTCTGATATTCTTAATGAACAGGAACACAGGATAAAGATCCTAAAAACTTATTGGTTTTCTTTAAAAAAACATTTTTAGTGGACATGAGAATGTTTTAGTTAACCAGCAAGTTATTGTTATAAGTAAAGGATACTCATATTTGAGTTAAAGTATAGATATCTCACTCTCCATTGTTCTGCATTGTTGAAAGATTTATGATCACACTCTTCATGTCACCCAAATGAGGATGGGTTCCCCTTTTGAGTCTGGTTCCTCTCAAGGTTTCTTTCTCATAACATCTAAGGGAGTTTTTCCTTGCCACAGACGCCACGGCCGCTCATCAGGGATAAATGCACACCATTCACCTTAACTGTTGATTTCTGTAAAGCTGCTTTGAGACAATGTCTGTTGTGAAAAGCGCTATACAAATAGACTTGACTTGACATCTGCAAAACTTACTCCAATGCAAATTAAAAAGTCACCAAGTCTTAAGTATCTGATTTTTAGAGTACTTTAATTTAACCGGTATATTACTCATATTGAACATAGGCTCAATGATGCACTAGTCCTCCACACCAAGAAAAACCAAAAACAGTTGATTTGTGAGGTATTATTTCCTAAAATACTAATCAAATTGTACACCTCAACACTGCATTAAACACAACCGCATATTTAACATCACCTTTTCTGCAGAATAAATACACCACAGCAAATAAAGCTGCCATGCATAATGTAGTTGGTAGTGGTCATTGTTAATTTAAGTAATTAATTAATTCATTATAGTAAAGTAAAAAGTACATCTATTGAATCATAAATGTAGTTGAGTAGAAAGTAAAAGTTTCTTATATCTTTGATACTCAGTAAAACTAGCAAAAAGAATAGTAGCCATTAACAATTAAGGACAGTAACCCAAATACTATACAACACTGGTCATATGACTTTTTTGTATAGCACTTTTAACAATGGACATTTTCTCCTTTGTCCCAAATATTGCAGATATAAAGAGTTATAAAATTGTAACAAATAAGAGCAGGATCCATATCATTCACTTAAGGCACACACAAGCTATATATATATATGTAAGATAATATCTGCTATGTAAGATAATATGTAAGATAAGATAATATGTAAGATAATATCTGCCATAGCTGTATTTTTGTGTTAATTTGCTGTATATAACAATTAAAAATATATCTAAAGTATATATACAATTTTCATAAAATGTGTTTTGTTTTTTTGTTTTTTCCAGGAAATCACATTTCCTAAGATGGTGGCCAACTGCTGCCGCTTTCTCTGTTACTTCTGCCGGATCAGCCGTCAGAACCAGAAGGCCATGTTTGATCACCTGAGCTACCTGCTGGAGAACAGCAGCGTGGGTCTGGGTAAAAACATTCGCTTTCATATACTCTTTTAAAGATGAATCTTTCATGTTTTTCAGACTGACTATAAAGAAAAGTGAGGGAAATGGTAGCTCATTGCCTGAGATGTTGGACTTTTGATGAGAAGGTTGTGAGTTCAAATCCCAGCACCATTGCTGGGCTCTTGAGCAAGGCTCTATAAATGAATAGAATGCTATAAATGTGAAGCCCTATAGTCCCTGAAGATATTCTTAGATTATATTGTATGAGGTGGCATCAAAAAGTTTCGAGACTAGTTTTGTAACACGCCAACAGGTGGCTTCACAAGACTGCATGCACAGTCACAGGGAGCACCGAACTACATAAGTCAACATGTAGTGTACATCAGGTATTGTGCTCTTCATGTGCGTTTTGATTCCATTTCGTATTTTTGTCACTAAGGTATAGCACCATTTAACAAGTAAAACCCCTTATTTCCGGCCAAACTACTTCAGTCTTTTACTTTATTCTCCAGCTCAATTACATTTTTCTCCCTGGGCTACCTTTTCTTGTTTGACTTGCTGTTGCTGTTGTGTGCAGGAAAGCTTTTGTTATGGTTACAATCTACTCCATTGCTTTTTAATCATGGCATTTGTCTTGTTCCCCAATCTAGTTATGCGTGCTCATCTGAGCAAACCGAGCGTGGGAATAGATTGTGCACAGTTCTACATGATGGTAAAGGGCTATTGCACAAAATTAGTTTCTCTAGCAGAGTGTATCATTACAGTACAAGCAAAATAAAAAAGAAGAAGAAAAAAATTGTGTGAGGTTTATATTTGTTTCTCTTTGTCAAATAAAGTGCTGGTGTATACAGTCTGCAATCCCACCACAGCTCTTGACTATTTGAACACAAATCAGTGTGGTGGCTCAGGATTTGAATTTGAAGCTGACCTGCTCGGTTTTTTTGTCCTTGTGTAATGTGCACAGATGTGTGTTTTTGATTAGACAGATGTGTGTGTAAATATACATCTTACAACGAATCTAAATTGTGAGAGATGGTAGCTCAGTGGTTAAGGCATTGGATTCTCGGGTCACTCCAGAAGGTCACAAGTTTAAATCCCAGCTTTACCAAGCTGCCACTGTTGGGCCCGTAAACAAGGCTCTTGACCTCTCAGCTGCTCAGTTGTAAGTTGGTCTGGATAAAAACGTATGCAAAAAATGCCATAAATGTAAATGTTTCCTCTGCAGCATCTCCATCAATGCGTGGCTCGACTCCCCTGGACGTAGCCGCTGCTTCTGTGATGGACAATAACGAACTTGCGCTAGCCCTCAGGGAACCAGACCTGGAGAAGGTCTGAAAACAAACACGTTTCTTTTTCTTTTTTTTTACCCTTATGTTTCACCACTTCTTTATTTTTCTCTTATCATTTTCTTTGGTTATGTACCTGGAGTGAAGTAAAACAGCAGCGTTCAAATAAATACCTGCCAATCATTTTGAAGGAAAAGACAACTCTTGCTTATTCATTATGTCCTTGAGATACACGCAACTCTTTATGATGTGTTAAATACAGATTTACCAACGGTTTAATGTGATTAGGTAAAGAATTACAGCCTATCAGTTTGATTACTCCTGTTTCCTGCTTTATTTCCTGGTGCAGGTGGTGCAGTACCTAGCAGGCTGTGGGCTGCAGAGCTGTGTGATGTTGGTGTCTAAGGGATATCCTGATATTGGCTGGAACCCTGTGGAGGGAGAACGCTACCTTGACTTTCTCCGCTTTGCAGTGTTCTGTAACGGTGAGCACTGTGTAAATAGAAAACAGTAGATCTACTCAAATGACTCCACCCATACTGGTACATGCTTGTGTAACCTACTGGACTACTGGAAGATTTACTGATCTGCTTGTCCTTTAAGTCAAAGGAGGTGGGTTTCAAGCCCATGGTATTCACAAGCTGTCTCCTTTGGGGCCCTTGAGCAAGGCTCTTACCCTCTGTGCTGAGCTCTGCCCCAACTCCTAACATCACTGGGATATGTGGTGGAAGAATTTCACTGTGCTGTTAATTGACATGTGCCAAGCACCTTTGTTTACCTTTTACCTTTACAGCAGGGATCGCCAACTGGCGGACTCCGGACCGAACCGGATTGCAAGATGTGTCTGGTTACTGATCAGAAGCTCGGGGGTTCAAGCCTTTTGAATTGCCAAGCTGCCACTCTTGGGCCCTTAAACAAGGCCCCTTAACCCTCTGTGCTCAAGGGGCACTGTATCATGGCTGACCCCAGGTTTCAAACAAGCTGGGATATGTGAAGAAAAGAATTTCACTGTGCTGTAATGTACATGTGTCAAAGAAAGGCTATTCTATTTAAAATATATTGTATATAGCGTTATCATTTATTTTTACCTACTCAATCACTCTCTCTGTCTGTTTTTAATCTTTTTCTTTCTGAGGGTCAATTGCCCGATTGTCACCTGCCCCTCTTTTCCCCCCTCTCTGTCTCTATGCTGTAGGTGAGAGTGTGGAAGAGAACGCTAACGTGGTGGTGCGGCTTCTGATTCGCCGGCCAGAGTGTTTTGGCCCCGCCCTGCGTGGTGAAGGTGGGAATGGATTGCTGGCGGCGATGGAGGAAGCAATTAAAATATCTGAAGATCCAAGCAGAGACGGACCCTCACATACATCAGAAGACAGCAGGACACTGTATGAGCTGCTGTCTCTCTCTCTCTCTCTCTCTCTCTCTCTCTCTCTCTCTCTCTCTCACTCTCTCTCACTCTCTCTCTCTCTCTCTCTCTCTCTCTCTCTCTCTCTCTCTCTCTCTCCCCTCTATTTCTCTATCTATCTCTCTCTCTCTCTCTTTCTCTCTCTCTCTCTTTCTCTCTCTCTCTCTCTATCTCTCTCTCTCTCTCTCTCCCCTTCTTTTTCCCTGTCTCTGTTTTACTCTCTCCCCTCTGGCTCTTTCAATCTCTCCATCTCCCCTCCTCTCTCCCTCTCTGTTTTCCTCTTTCTCTAACTCTATTTCCTCTCTGAACATGTCCCTCTCTGTCTCTCTCTCTCTCTCTCTCTCTCTCTCTGTCTCTCTCTCTCTCTATCTCTCTCTCTTCCTCTTTCTGTCCCTGCTTATTGTCTCTCTTTCTCTATATATCTATATATCCCCCCTCTCTCTCCTTACTCTCTTACACACAAACACAATTTGCAAATGCAATTTGTGGTTTATAACTTGTTAATTACAAGGCTGTGTGTGTGTGTGTGTGTGTGTGTGTTGCGCAGAAGTGATATAATGGAGGATGAGGAGGATGACACTATACACATGGGTAATGCCATCATGACCTTCTATGCTGCTCTGATTGATCTGTTGGGCCGCTGTGCTCCAGAGATGCACGTGAGTCTGCAACACACACACACACACACACACACACACACACACACACACACACACACACACACACACTCACACACACTTACACAGATGCTTGTTATCAACTTAACACTATTTGAATGTGTGAATAAGATACACTCTGTAATCTTGGGAGACACACACACATACACACACACATTGAAATGGGAAAACTCTGCTTCTGTGCAGCTGATCCATGCGGGTAAAGGAGAGGCGATCCGTATCCGGGCCATCCTCCGCTCTCTCATCCCCATCGAGGATCTGGAAGGAGTGATCAGCCTCCCTTTTCATATGCCCACACTCGCTAAAGGTAACACACACAAACACACACTGTCAGTAACGTCCACTAGAACTAAAGCCAGCTAATGTGAACGTGACCATAATTAGATGTAATAATAAAGACACACAGGTATGTACACATACTGGCAGTAGAAGATCTTCCTTTCCCATTCTCTACTCAGATGGTTCTGTGGTGGAGCCAGACATGTCTGCTGGGTTTTGTCCGGACCACAAAGCCGCCATGGTTCTTTTTCTGGACCGTGTTTATGGAATCGAGGACCAGAACTTCCTGCTCCATCTGCTGGAGGTCGGCTTTCTGCCCGATCTGAGAGCCGCTGCTTCATTGGATACGGTTAGTCACATGAACTTTCCCATGGAATAATGTATGTTGAGGCATTTGCGAGTAAGAGATTAGTCAGTGTGATTTATTACACCGCTGGTCTTCTATCATCAATCACAAATACAAGTCCCGGTCCATTAATTTAGTCTTCCAAACCAGCAGAAAAAATAACAGTTGAAAGTGTGATTTATTAAGATATTTGAATGCTGTTCATTGACAGATGATGTAATTTCCCATGCTTAGTGTTGTACATAGGTTTATGTCAAATAGTACAGGAAATCTTGCAATAATTTAGTTTATATTTCCCTCTGAATAAAAAACAGATGCTTGATGATGTGACTATATAAAATATGCAGAATATAAAAGCACTCTTTCTTTAAGAGGCTTGATCTGTGGGACTCCATTATACAGTGTCTTACAGCCATGTATTATTATTGTTATCATTATTAATAATCCTAAATTGATATAGTGCCTTTAAAATCTTAAAGCACTTTTCAAGCATTAAAATAGGAAATACATTTTTAAAAATAATTAAAAATTACATATAATGAATAATAATAATAATAATAATAATAATAATAATGATTATTATTATTATTATTATTATTATTATTATAAATGCAAATAAATCACAGATAAATCACCAAAAAAATAAACATCCCAAAAAAGTAAGTTTTGAGAGCAGATTTAAAAACACTAAAAGATTCAGACTGTCTGATCTCAATGGGGAGAGAAATTTCAAAGTTTTGTTGCACAGGCAGAAAAAGCCCGATCACCAATAGAACGTTAACCGGCAGAAGGAACAACTAAAAGACCAAAATCAGAGGAGCGGAGATCACGCCATGAAGTGTAGACAGTTTAAAGTGACAAGTACTGTAGCACCAAGAGGGTCATACTGTACTACGTAGGGTCTTATTGGTCAGCATAAGAATTTAAAAGTCAATCCGACAGCCGAAGCCAATGCAATGACTCGATACCCAGAGAAATGTGCTCACCAGACCTGTCAGAATCCTAACAGCTGGATTTTGAACAACTTGCATTTTGTTTAAATTAGATTTTGAAACCACAACAAGCATTTTTGAGATGAAATATTTTTATGCTATATTCTGAACATGAGAGTCAAATGTTGTGTATGTCAAAAATCACCCCCAATTCTGGATTTTTAAATAATAAGGATTGAAACAGCAGTGAGAAGTAATTTTTATCTGATGCATAACCAAACTGTGGTCAAGTAAATAAACAGTACTGCCTTTAAGCATTACATTTACAGCATTTGGCAGACGTCCATATTCAGAACGACTTGCAATGATCACATTTACACAGCTGAGCAGATATGGGGTTAAGGGTTATGGCTATTACACCATTTTATTTCATTTCTGTTCTCAATAAACCCTTTTCGCTCTGATGTACTTTCCTTCTCTGACCTTCAGGCTGCTCTGAGTGCCACAGACATGGCTCTGGCTCTGAACCGTTACCTGTGTACTGCCGTTCTCCCCCTGCTGACCAAGTGTGCACCCCTGTTCGCCGGCACAGAGCCGTTCGCCTCACTCATCGACTCGCTCCTGCACACTGTGTACCGCCTGTCCAAAGGCTGCTGCCTCACCAAAGCTCAGAGAGACGCCATTGAGGAGTGCCTGCTCGCTGTGTGTGGGTGCGTGTGTGTTTGTTATTCGAGTTATTCAAATTTCCTTGCACCTTGAGCGGTACAAATCTCTTTTCTCACATAAGCATGTTCATTCATAAGCCTGGTTCTGTTTAATGAATAATGTGTCTGGTTGTGTCTTAAGGAAACTCAGACCTTCCATGATGCAGCATCTGCTGAGGCGTCTGGTGTTCGACGTTCCTCTGCTGAATGAACACACCAAAATGCCTTTAAAGGTTAATTGGATCTACATTAACAATCATTTATTTTATAATTAATTAATATCATTAATTAATAATATTTTTTAATATAGCGGAACTGTATACAACTTGTTGCTCGTGTTCGATTTCCAGCTGCTGACCAATCACTACGAGCGATGCTGGAAGTACTACTGTCTGTCAGGGGGATGGGGAAGCTTTGGAGCAGCGTCGGACGAAGAGCTCCACCTCACTCGCAAACTCTTTTGGGGAATCTTTGATGCTTTGGCCAGAAAGGTACCGCACACACCCAGGTTAATTTATCCCTGCATGCTGACTAATGTTTTGAGCACTTGCACAAAGAGAGGAGAGATCATCAGTCACGTATGCTGAGGTCCTGTCTGCATCTACCGATTTGTGTCTCACACACACAGTGCATTGAAGCGTATATACACCACTGATCGGTGAAGTGAATAACACTGATCATCTCTTCATCATGCCACTTTAGCCACATGCCACAAAGTTGACGTGTTAGAAGCAGGAAAAGCGAGTTTGACAAGGACCAAATTGTGATGTCTAGACGACTGGGTCGGAGCATCTCCAAAACCGCAGCTCTTGTGGGATGTCTGCAGTGGTCAGTGGTATCTATTAAAAGTGGTCCAAAGAAGGACAGCCGAGGCTCATTGATGCACGTGGGGAGCGAAGGCGTTGAAGTGTCAGAATACTCACGACTGGTCAGAGCTGTTTTGACAGCAAAAAGGGGAACAACACGATATTAGGCAGGTTGTTATAATGTTATAACAGTGTATAACAGCCTCTAATAGTATTACAGTCATTTATAATCAATATAATGAATTAGGAGCATATGCTCAAGTCTGCAGCATCTCATTAGATCGATGCGATATAAACATTAAAAATGGATCCCAACTGCAGTAATGTAATTTAATGAATTAGCCATGAGAGACAGCGATCATCCATAACATTAAAACAACTGACAGGTAAAGTGTATATCACTGACTGATCTCACTACAATAGCACCTGTGAAGTGATGGTATTTATTAGGCAGGAATTTCTCAAAGTTGATGTGTTTTGAAAGAGGAAAAGTGGGCGAGCGTAAGGATATGAGTGAAAGGTCCACACTGTGATTGATGTATATGATTCTTGATGCGAAATCTACATTAGCTATGGAGAGATATGATTATTTAGTATGCAGTGTTGATTGACACTATTAGACCACCATGACATAAAGGGAGACACATGTTTCTTATACAGTGGGACCTTATATTTCTATTCTCTTCTAAGAGATTATTTAGATATGATCAAAAGTAAAAAATATGAAGAACTTTGAGGTTTTGGAGTGCGTTGTTTTTGTTGTTTAGGTGTAACTCCAACTGACTGTAAAGGACATTACTCATAATCACACACTCTGGTGCTCATGATATTTCTCACTCTCCGGTGTTTTAATTATTTATAATCACACTCTTGGTGTCACCCTAATGAGGATGGGTTCCCCTTTTAGAGTTCGGTTCCTCTCAAGGTTTCTTCCTCACACCATCTAAGGGAGTTTTTTCCTTGGAACTGCCCAGCATGTATTAGCTTTATTAACTAGTGATTTTTAGCAGCACTTACCAAAAATTAGCATTGAGATTGGTTCTTCTGAGAGGTTTCTTCCTATTATGATGTCAGAGATATTTTTTGTGTCGCTATTACTTCTGGCTTAGTCATGAGAGATAAATGTTTCGAATGTAAATTTGCAATTTCACATCCAGAATTTTTTAGACAAAGCTCCTTCTTATGAGCAGTGTATAATTAAGCTTTTATTGCTTTTGAGCAGTAAAGTTTTCTGCGTTTTGTTTTTGTTTGTACAGAAGTATGACGCCGAGCTTTTTAAGCTAGCTCTGCCATGTCTGAGTGCTGTGGCTGGTGCTCTGCCTCCAGACTACATGGAGTCCAACTATGTGGCAATGATGGAGAAACAGTCGTCCATGGATGCAGAGGGCAACTTTAACCCTCAGCCTGTCGACACAAGCAAGTTAGTGATACTTACTCATGTGCTACTCAATACTGATGTTTTAAGAATATATACCTGCTGCCGGAGGCTTTCAGTCACTTTAGAACGGCCCACCATCTTGCAGAGTCAGTGAAACTGGAAGTTAGGCTGCCAGTTAAATAGGGGTTGACAGATAATCAAGGAAATTAGCACCAGGTACCAGATTAACACCAATAACTGGGAGGTATCTGAAAGTGTTCTCTAATTTTGATCAGTGTTTTCTGGAAAATAATGTTTTTTTTTTAAATGCCTTAGTTATTTTGTGGAAAAGGTGTTCTGATAGCATGGTATAGACAGAACAAAAACTCCTTCAACTGTTGAGCAGTGAAGATGACATTATTTCAGAATTGTTCAATTGTTTATAAATTGTTCTCTAATTTTGAGTGTATATTAGTAGTGTACCGATACATACAATTCACGGCTTGGTTCGTACCTCTGTTTTTAAGTCACAGTTCGGTAAAATTTCGGTATGATTAGAGGAGAAAAAATGCAAAACATAAAATTAACACAGTTTATTATTATTTGAACAGTTTACATTTTTAAAACAATTGTAAATTAAATCCCTGCTTGGTTAAATAATATATAAATATATAAATAAAATAGAATAAATAAAAGAATGCAATTCACTTTATTATATTGATTAAACTGGGTAATCAAGTGTATTGGCACAAAATAAATTGATTAAATAAAATCAAATAAATAGAAAAATTAAATTAAAGAGTTTACATTTCTTAGACCTCATTTAGGTAATGTAGTGTGTGTGTGTGTGTGTCTGTGTGTGTGTGTGTGTGTGTGTGTCTGTGTGTGTGTGTGTCTGTGTGTGTGTGTCTGTGTGTGTGTGTGTGTGTGTGTGTGTGTGTGTGTGTGTGTGTGTGTGTGTGTGTGTGTGTGTGTTTTACATTTAATGTTTCATTTTCTAAAGATATGATCTACTTAATTGTTCTACTTATTTCAGAATACTGTAACAAATGTCTTCATTTCTTCCATCCTTCATACATTCACTCCCTTAATATCTGGAATTGTGAGGATTTTCTCCTTTTAGAGAAATTCTTGAAGCTGGACATAAAACTCTAAAGAATCCAGAATTTCCTGGTTAGCGACTAACGCTAGCTCTATTTATTCTTTAGCGTTTTCATGTATGCGCAAAACAAATCTTATTTCGGATACAGAGTGACACTGTGCTAACTGTAGTTTCTTTTTTTTTTTACCCCTGGCATTGTATTCATGTTTACTAATAATAAAATCATTAAAATGTGCTCAAAGTGCAAGGCGGAGAATACACAAACTTAATATGTTCCTGAAGGAACTCGGATTTTAACTTTGTTCAGGACGTAAAACGGATTGCATTCAACGTGTGTACATGACCCGAAAGGCCTGTACAGAAAAATGTCGATACGGATACATGTGTACATATATGTACATGTGTGTGTGTATATATATATATATATATATATATATTCTTCTTCTTTAGTTGCAATAAAACATTGATCTGTCTCCTCAGTGTAAATGTCCCCGAGAAGCTGGATCACTTTATCAATAAGTACGCCGAGCACTCGCACGAGAAATGGTCCATGGAGAAGGTAATGAGGCGTAGGACTTAAACACCATCTGCTCCAGGAGCCTGATGAATCGAGAGATGTTCATCTATCTTTTCTCCCTGATATTCTTTAGTTTGCTAACGGCTGGGTTCATGGTGAGCAGTTGTGCGAGGCCTCCAAAGTTCATCCTCTGCTAAAGGCGTACAAGGGATTGTCTGAAAAGGTAAAGCCTCCTCTTCTACACAGACCCCAAGTTTAAAAATCTGTGTTCTTCGGGTTTTATTTACCAAGAGCAATTTACATTCTTTAGTGCTCTTTTGGCTTGGCAAAAAATGTTGGTTTTGATCCTGTTTAGGAAAATACAGTGTGAAAGTGGGGCTCAAAACTTTTTGTTTAAATGAGTGTCTGTAATTCTGTAAATGAATACGTCTGTACATGAAAAAATCTTATACTTCTTTCAAAAGCTGAATATTAACTATTGTCAGAGATTGTCAAGTACAGCATGCTAGCACAAGGAAAGCGAGCAGGCTTGGGGAGCTAGCACATGTTCTGTATGGCCTTGTTTTGATCGACTTTGTCTTCATCTTGTGATTTGTCATTTTGTTCATTCTTATTCTGTTTTGGGTTTAGCCTTAGAGTAGTGTGTGTGTGTATATATTAGAGATCAACTGATTCATCGGGTTTGTCGATTAATCGGCACCGATAGTTGATTGCTGGAACTGCGGCTGAGAATGTGTGCTGTCATTTTACGGCACAAGAGCGGCCTCTAGAGGCGAGTTACTGACGCTACGTGCTGTTTATTTGAAGTAAAGTGTTTTTTTTTTTGGGATGTAACTGTTTTCATTTATTTGGAGTGTAACTTTTTTTTTTGTTTGAATGCATGTCTGCAATTTTCCTCTTTATTTATTAATATAATTATTATATTTATATTTATTCAATTTAACACATTTTCATGATTTAGTATTTTTTATAATTTGTTTTTGGTTTAAAGTTCAGCACTATTTTTTAATGGATTGTTATAGATTTTTGTTCCAGTATCCATTAAAAAAATTATTGAATGATTAATCAGTTATCTGCAAATACGATCCAACCTAGCTATCGGTATCAGTAGAATCCACAATCTGTTGACCTCTAGTTTAAATTCTCCTTTGGGTTCACATGTTAGCGATGCACATCATTAATTTCACTCCCAAGTTGTTTTTGTTCATAGTTCCATGTTTAATATCTTCCATTTTTTTTCATTCACATTAGTGTTTTACCCTCGTTTATTTGTTTGCCATTCACCAGACCTCGGCTTTTTCCACGCTTCTTATTTCGCCTGCCATTTTAGATTATTTGCATGTATATTAAATACATCGTTCCTATTCCCAGTAAACATTTTTAATACACAATTGATCCTGAATTTTGTTAGCAGCTTTCCCGTGTGAAATAAACCTGTAGTGATGATGCAATGCCTTATATTGCTATTGAAACTCACTCTTAATTAGCATTTTGTAATGTGTAAGGGACTAATCAAGATTATTAAATGAGCAAAAATATGTTCCATATTGGATATCAATTAAATTAAAGTACCACCTAATGGCATCAGGCAGTAATTTTTTTTTAACAGGCTTTCATTTTCTGGAAACATGTTTATTGTCCAAGTGGAAATAGAAGTTATACTGTACTTCACTGTATGAATATAATAAAAAAAAATAATAATAATTGTATTATTATTATTCTATGTGCTGTTATTGGTGCCGCGTTTGTGCCGGTCCTGCAGGATAAAGAAGTATACCGCTGGCCGATCAGAGAGACTCTGAAGACCATGCTGTCATGGGGCTGGAGCATCGAAAGGACAAGAGAGAGCGACCCGGCCAGTTTACACACCCGTACACGCAGGATCTCCCTCACCAGCCAGGTTACATCACAGTTCACTAGACTTTTTACACTGATCAATCTCAGGAGTGATTTGTGATAGAAGAGTATCTGTGAGAGTGAAAAGGAAAGTTTATAGGACTGTGGTGAGACCTGAGATGTTGTATGGATTAGAGACAGTGGCATTGAGTAAAAGACAGGAGATGGAGCTGGAGGTAGCAGAGCTGAAGATGTTGAGGTTTTCGTTGGGAGTGACGACGATGGACAGAATTAGAAATTAGTTTATTAGAGGCACAGCGCATGTAGGACGTTTTGGAGACAAGGTGAGGGAGGTGAGATTGAGATGGTTTGGACATGTGCAGAGGAGGGACATGGGGTATATCAGTAGGAGAATGCTGAGGATGGAGCCACCAGGAAGGAGGGAAAGAGGAAGACCAAGGAGGAGGTTCATGGATGTGGTGAAGGAAGACATGCAGGTAGTTGGTGTAAAAGAAGCAGATGTAGAGGGCAGGGGGGTCTGGAGACGAATGATCCGATGTGGCGACCCGTAATGGGTGCAGCTGAAAGAAGAAGAAGAAGAAAAATCTCACACTGTTCTATATTCATTTATCACTAATACTCTTTAGTACACAAGTCCTGAAAGGCTATGCATTAGGATCATTTTTTTTTCTTGTTTTCTTATCATGACACAAATTTCTCGTGATTTTAAATAAAAAAGGTTTTCCCACAACGTGATTGCACCGCGAGAAAATATCGCACCTTGTGAATGTTTCTGGTGTATAGCAGACCTGACAGCCTCCCTCTCAAGTGTGTATGTTTTCAATCAGTGACAGACACAGAGCTTTTTCAGTCCCTGATCAGAGTAAAAGCAAATGCAATTATCTATGATTCTGCAACGATGCGCCCCTAGAACATGTTAAAATGCAGAAAATGCAGAGAAATTAAGTACTGTTACTTCTTGTGTCAAAATCACGGAGAAAATTAAGTCATGATAACGAGGAAACAAGAAAGAAAAAATAACAATGGTCTTTTCTCTGGAGAGCACGCATGGACTTCCATATTTTAGAGAAACAGAGAAACAAAAAATATTGGTTTTGAATGTGCTGGTTGAATTTGAATCCTGTGTTTTTTTTCTACTCTTTCACATCTGTATGCATGTTAAAGGATGTTGTGTTTAGTTTTTATGCTGCTGTTTAAATAGTTTAGCAACAAACAAAAAAATTGCAGTGAACTTCTAACCTTATGACATCGTGGCCAAAATTCCAGGAGTTTGATTGTGTGTTTCATGTAGCTGTCCATAGAGGGCGCTCATGGATTCAGTCCTCGTCCAGTGGACATGAGCAACGTGACCCTGTCCCGGGATCTGCACGTGAGTGAAAAGCCGATCGTAATAACTCGTGATCGTCCAAATCACTTACACTCGTACATTTATCATGTATTCTGTGTTTGGGTTTTGACCTGCAGTCTATGGCAGAGTTGCTCGCTGAGAACTATCATAATATTTGGGCCAAAAAGAAGAAGCTCGAACTGGAAGCCAAAGGTACGTCCTGGATGAGATCCGTGCTCTACATGACCTTCATACCCAAGTGTGATGTGTTAGTGTAGTAGATGTGATGTTGCGTTCTCTTAACCTGCCTTCTCCTCTCTCCTAAATGAAATTCTTGTTAAAGGCAGGACCTCACTGCTACGTGATGAAGGTAAAGGGTTGCCTTAGCTCAGGAGTAACATCTGTAGTCTAATTGTAGGTGATTATTCTGAATTACAAATATGAATAGTTTTAATTCCATTCAACCATTTGGCATCACAAAACCAGAATGTATATATATAGGAAGCATTTCTGACCTTTTGTGCATATTTAGTGCCCAGTTCTTCCACTTATTCAAACAAATCCCAGTTTATTTCCCCAATTTTTTGCTAATATTTTTTACATGATTATTTTTTTACATATTTTGATATTTTTTCTTACTTGAGGTTCATCCCAAGACCTGCTCTGTAATCCCAACATCTCATCCTCTTTCTTTTTTTTTCTTTAAAGATAAGAGGTTTGCGCAAATAGCTATGAGATGTGGCAGCCGTTCCTCCTCTGTACTTGTTCAGCCATTCACCTGTGACCGAAGACTACATTTTCACTTCTCTTTGCCTGATGATTTATTTTGTAGGAGGAGGAAGCCACCCACTGCTGGTTCCCTATGACACTTTAACTGCCAAAGAGAAATCCAAAGACAAAGAAAAAGCACAAGACATCCTCAAGTTCCTTCAGATTAACGGATACACTGCTTCAAGGTGAGAGAACCATTATCAAATGGATTCATGTAGTATTCATCAAAGCCAAAGAAGCCAGTGTAGGAACTTAGAATCTAAATGCTCAATGTTCCTAATGGTATCTAATAGATGCCACCAAGTAAACAGTAGAGAGCAGAGACCAATAAAACCAATACAATTCACATTATAACTTCAAAACTATTTACAAAGTAATTTTTTTTGTATATTAAAATAAATCATGGATGTTGAACTGAACTCTTTTTTCGAAGCAGTAATGTGCTTGGTTCATGTGCAAGTATTTCGCATGAGATAAAGTTGATCTTGTTGGTGTCACAGGTCCATGTTAATGTATTTAAAATTGTAATGCGCTCTGTACAGGGCTATGAAGGAGCAAGAACTCGACACTCCATCCATCGAAAAGCGCTTTGCTTACACGTTTCTGCAGCAACTTATCACGTATGTGGATGAGGCTCATGAACACATGCTGGAATTTGGTAAGTGCTTGAGTAAAGTATCGAATTCATACATCAGGAAAGTTTCACAGCTGTTTACCGAGTCTACAATGGCTTAGAATATGTACTGGCCCATGCAATTTATTCTTTTACTATATATATATATATATATATATATATATATATATATATATATATATATATATATATATATATATAATGGTACACAAAATTCACAATGCAACAATGAAATTAATAAAAATGCCTTCTCGGTTAAAATTTGATAAAATTATATTTTTTATTTTTACTAAAAATAAAATAGTATAAATGAAATGAATGCAATGTTTTTTTTATATGAAATTGATTCATCAAATTGGCACAAATAATTTTTTTTTATAACATTGAATAACTGGGAAAAAATGTAATTAAATAGTTTACCTTTATTAGACCCCATTTGGCTAATACAGATGTGTGTTAAGTGTATTTGTGTGTGTTTGCATTTGTGTGTGTGTGTGTATGATCTACTTAACTGTTCTACTTATTTCAGCATACTTTAACAAATGTCTTCATTCCTTTCATCGTTCATTCATTCACTTCGTCAATATGTGGAAATGTCAGGATTTTCCCTCTGGGGTCAACAAACGTGGCGACGGTTTCTGTGGCATGTTTTCCTCTAAAAATGCCAAAACAAATTAAAATACTCTGTGTTTTTGATCGTTCAGATAAGAGCAATACATCATTCGAATCTGTAATTTATTTTTACACACTCATAATAGGAACAAAACGCTGTGCTTTTATAAAATAAAGTAAACAGACAGGGGGCGCTCTCTGCCTCCTTTGTCATCTCTGATTGAGCAACCCTGTGTGTATAGATAGATAGATAGATAGATAGATAGATAGATAGATAGATAGATAGATAGATAGATAGATAGATAGATAGATAGATAGATAGATAGATAGATAGATAGATAGATAGATAGATAGATGTAAAATATAGACATAGAGTTTTCTGTATGTAGTTTTCTGTATGTAGTCTGTAAATGAAATATTGCACCTGAATATAGCTTTTCTTTACATCCCCTACAATTATTTTTTGCTGCTGCATTTTCTGTGTGTTTCAGATGTTACTACACGACCAAAGGGAGAGAAAATTCCTCATGAACAGCAGATGAAGTTCTTTGGAAAGGTTCTCTACTTTATCAAGTTTTATTTTTGTTGTTTTATAAAGCAGTTTTCTTGCATTTTTTTTATTACTAAAGACTTTCAAAGTTATTTTCTTTTTCCAAAAGTTATTTAATTAGATGCTCTTTTTCCACACACTCAATACTCCTTTCTTTAGTCTTCCTATGTCTTTTTATATTCTAGCCTTTAAAAAGCTCAAAAAAATCACAAGAAGCCCCCTGTATGGTCTCTACACCAAAAGCAGAGTATTCTAAAAACACTGATTTGTATTTTAACAGGTTGTTCTGCCTCTGGTTGACCAGTATTTTAAGAACCATCGGCTCTACTTCCTGTCCACCGCCATCCGTCCGATCAGCAGCGGCGGTCATGCTTCTAATAAAGAGAAGGAGATGGTGACCAGGTGGGTGGGGCTTTTTTCTAGAGCACTCCAGAACATTTGATGCCTTAGTGCTGTGTGTGTGTGTGTGTGTGTGTGTGTGTGTGTGTGTGTGTGTGTGTGTGTGTGTGTGTGTGTGTGTGTGGTGATACATAGGTGGGACCTTCTCTAAACACCTTTCTGTTAAGGTTTCTCACAAGTCAACGTTTCTCCAGACACTGTTAGCCTAAATAAATAAATAAATAAATAAATAAAATGCAACATAAATTAGAACCAAACAGGTTGTTGTTTTTTTTTTATTTTGGGTCCTTAAACTCGAACATTTTGGCGATATCGTGATTATTTACAATGATTATGAAAACAAAACGGAAAACATCTTATTATTGTGTATATTTTGTGAAAAGATAATGAGATTTATTAAGGCACTCTTATTATAACGGAATGAACCAAATATAAAAATACATTAAATCAATAAAACTATTTTCTTCTTTCTACTGGCAGGAAATAAATCTGTTCATTTAGTTCAATTATCTGCCAATAGTACGAGTCTTCTTCCATCCTAAATCGGGTACAAATATCTTAAAATAAGTTGAATAAATCTTAATTTATTGTAATTGTATAATAACACTGCATAAATCCTCTCTAATTGAATCTTAGCAGTGTAGTTTTCACACACAGTGTTTTCTTCGACCAGACCTGAGTTCATATTGCATTAATTTTCTTCAAAGCTCTGTAATTCTCTGTACCTTGTATTCTAATCTGCTCTTTTCAAGCCTGTTTAATCCTCATGTAATCTGCTTAGATTTATAATCTCTGTTTTTAATTGTTTTAACTGCTATTTTTTAGTTTACTAATAATTCTATTTTCTTCTTCTTCTTTATTTGTCATCCACCGATTTTTTCTTCTCGCTTAGTCTTTTCTGCAAACTGGGAGTCCTTGTCAGACATAGGATATCTCTGTTTGGTAAGGTTGTTCTAACTGTTTGGCTTTGGCATGGTGTGTGTGTGTGTGTGTGTGTGTGTGTGTGTGTGTGTGTGTGTGTGTGTGTGTGTGTGTGTGTGTGTGTGTGCATTCTATCACATCGCACTCAACTTTTTTTTGTTTTTACTCCTTCATTCCTTTTATCGCAAGTTGTTCTGCACCGTCACTGGTACTACGGTACTGTGTGTGTGTTTGAATGATTGTGAGCTTGTCGTAGCCTAAAATTGCATTACAACTTGTGCAATTTGGGACACAGAGAAAACTGGAAGCTGTGCAAAAGGTGTGTCGAGCCTTTAAAAGTGTCACCTTTATTTCTACTTTATTTCTAAATTAATTTTAGAATGCATGGAGAGTTTGTGGCTCTAAAACATTTGGTTAAGAAGAAAAAATGTGCAAAATAGTCCATAAACATGGAAGTTGTTGGATTGTGTAGTAGTTTTAATGGCGTACCAGTTTGTAATTTATCCCATTATATCTGGGGAGTGTGTGTTTTCTGCTTTAGTTCTGCGGCAGGTTGAGAAAGTGTCGAGTTTTTGTTTTGCACTGACAGCTGCGCTTTACTCCATTCCCAGGAAACGATGCCACTTCTATCGTGAATTGTCTTCACATACTGGGACAGACGTTAGATGCCAGGTCAGTGCCCTCACGACTTCTCACAACAAATTGGAGATTTAAGTCAAGACTAATAATATATCTATCAGACACTCTGAAAACTGTTGAGGTTCTATTTAGAGTATCCATGAAAAAGCTTTATTTCATTGGTTTAAAGGTTATCTGACTGTTATCAAATCTGTTCATTTATTTATTTCTGACAGATTTCAGGTCACAGTGTGTCCCTCTTTCCTCTGTAGGACAGTTATGAAGACTGGGCTGGAGTCAGTAAAAGCGGCGCTGCGAGCGTTTTTTGAAAATGCAGCCGAGGACCTGGAGAGGACGATGGAAAACCTACGCCAGGGTCAGTTCACACACACTCGATCCCAGCCGAGAGGAGTCACCCAGATCATCAACTACACCACCGTGGCTCTGCTGCCCGTCCTGTCCTCACTGTTCGAGCACATCGGGCAAAACGTGTTTGGAGAGGACCTCATACGTGAGTATAAAACATGAAAAATGGGATGTAGTGCGTGAGGTGGAACCTCACAAAACCTGCACCACAACCCTTGTCTTATTTTGTTTAAGCAATAAGGAATTACTTGAATAGTTTTCAGTAGTGTACGATTTTTACGCATTTATTTACGGACAGAAACAAAATCATCTGCCAGGTGTACATTTTATTAAATGCTTAAAAGTAGTGCAAATGTCTAAAAATAGAAATATATTCGTTTCTTTAGCTTTTTATAATCTTGTAATCCAAAAAGAAATGTGAAGATTTGTGGTCATTTAGACAGAAAGGTGTTGGTAAAGTCATGAAGTCTGGGGTGAAATCAGTGTTCACATTCATCCCCAAGGTGTTTGAGGTCAGAGATCTATAGCAGGCTACTTAAAATCTTCCACTCCAACCTATAAACACACTGACATAGTAATACTAGAACACGTTTTGTGTTTCCTAGTTTAATTGAAGGGAAAATGTAATGATACAACATCCAAAGAAATCCTATGCAGCTTGCACGGGACAAGATTTAATGGGTGAATGTGGGTGCTGGCGGTAAAATACTTGTTTGCGTGGGTATTTATATATATCTATATATATTATAAATATGTATATAAATATATTACAAATATATTTAATATAAATGAATATATATTTAAGACCATTTCGCGGGAGTCTCACAAATTATTTTATTCTCCGGCAAAATGGTCTTAAAAAAAAAAAAAAATATATATATATATATATATATATATATATATATATATATATATATATATATATATATATAAATAAATAAATAAATAAAATATATATATATATATACTGGAATTACTAAATTACTGAAAACAGTCTTTTGCAGGCTAAAGAGGAACAAAACTTAAATATTATAAATAATAAACATTTTTTATATAAAAATTTTTAAAAAATTTAAAAAATGTAATTTTTGTGGGAGCGAGACTTCAAAATCTGTCCTGTGCAGATCTCTACCTGCGGGCGGTAGTGGGGAAAAACTAAAATATTGCAGGCGAGAGCAGGAGTAAATATTTAATATCATTTAATATAATATAGATTTTTGCGGGAGCGAGATGGAAAAATTCATCCCGTGCAGGTCTTCAGTCAGTATCTATAAACAACGATCCAAGGAAGGAACAGTGGTGAACCGGCGACAGGGTCATGGTCTGTGTGGTCTGATTAATTTCTGAAGAAGTTAATGATGTTGATGCTCGACTGTTTTGGCAGCCAAAGGGAGACCAACACTTTATTAGGCACGTGGTCATAATGTTATGCCTGATTGGTGTTATGTCTGGTCAGTGTGTATATATAAACGATATCCACCACTATAGTTAACAATCATATTTAATCTTTTAGCAGTTTTACCAAATGCTTTAATAAATGGCATTTACAAAAAAAATATATGATTAAATATAATTACACTCCAAATATTAAACTCTAGACTAACAACTTTCCAGAAAAGTGGAGGTTGTTGTATTACAGAAAATGGGGACTACACATACACATCTAATAGTTGGGTTTCCACAAACATTTGTCCATGTAGTGTACACACCTGATATTTGACCTGGGAGTAATAGTGGTTAAAAATGTGTTAACTGATATCTCTCCTTGCTTTCAGCAGGAGTTTCATTCAGTCATTCATCAATTAAATAATAAATACTGCCAAATCTTCAGATGAATAACCAAATACATTTGTAATATTGATTAGTAAATTAAGTTTCTCATTCTAGTATATTAAATGCACCGGGGTTTTTTTGTTTGTTTTTTTAACAGTGGATGATGTCCAGGTCTCCTGTTACAGGATCCTTAACAGCCTTTACTCACTCGGCACCAGTAAAAGTATCTATGTGGAAAGGTAATAAACTCAATGCAACGTGATTTTATAGTGTATTAGGAAGACGTCTCAGGTTTATGAAGAAGAGACAGCACACCTATTTCCTTTCTATAATGAATACAAGAGTCAGTTAATGTTGCATGTTTTACTATTATGGGGAAAGTGGCAGTTTAGTGGTTAAGAATCACCAAAATGCCACTTCTGGGGGCCTTGAGAAACCCTTAACCCTCTGTGCTCGGGGATACGCATGGAAAGAACTTTACTGTGCTATAATATACATGTCACAAATATTAAGCAGCTTTACCTTCTACAATATAATGCAGGTGTGAGATTTGTTCAGAATAAATGCTATAACGAGATAAATGTAAGGAATAATTTAAATGTGTTGTATAGGCAGCGGCCTGCTCTAGGTGAGTGCCTGGCTGCGTTCTCTGGTGCGTTCCCCGTGGCCTTCCTGGAACCCCATCTCAACAAATACAACAGCTTCTCTATCTACAACACTAAAGGCTCCAGAGAGAGAACAGGTGAGCTGAGATGTTCAACATCTCATTTAATAAACTTTTAATGGGAGGGTGGTATATTTGACTGTTTCTTTCTTTCACTGTCTTTCTCTCTCAGCATCCGGTTTGCCCGCTCAGGTGGAAGAGGCGTGTCCACTAGTCCCATCTTTAGAAAAAGCTCTAGAGGAGATCATGGAGCTGGCCGAGTCAGGCATGCGCTACACTCAAATGCCCCACGTGATGGAGGTGGTTTTGCCCATGCTGTGTAGCTACATGTCTCATTGGTGGGAGCACGGACCCGAGAGCAACCCGGAGCGTGCCGACACCTGCTGCACCTCTCTCACCTCTGAGCACATGAACACGTTACTAGGCAACATCCTCAAGATCATCTACAACAACTTGGGTATTGATGAAGGAGCCTGGATGAAGAGGCTTGCGGGTGAGAGAGAGAGAATATGATGAGATTGTTACCACTTTGTTTCATTAGTGTGGACGTGGGGATCGAGTTGTTATTTAGCAACGATGGAATACACACTCGAATAAGGGTCATGGCTAGATATGACGATTCTGGGTGCTGGTTTCTGAGTCAGTTCTGAAAGCATATAAATGCAGCCAACAAATCAAACAAACTTATTAGGTAAAAAAAAAAAAAAAAAAAGACTAAAGCATTGAACCAGTGGTCTTACCATCACATTATCCTCACTGTGTCGTCTGCTCATGAATAGTCCAGAGCACTTATGTAGTCATGCAGCTGCAATACTGTAGAACGTCCATAAATTAAGTTAAAGAAAGATGATGATATTGATGAAGACCCAGTAAAAGCATGTTTTTGACTTACATCCAAAAGCTGTGATTCTAGAAAGGCAAGAAGAGAAAGAGTAAGAAACACTATTATTTCTTCTATAAAGGCAAAACAGGCATGTCCTGCACTGATGTGCTAAGGAAGTGGAATGCAGGCATGAGTCTGCTCTAACTTTAGGTTTGTGTATTTAGCACACAAATTAAGCTTCATCTGGTTATAAGTGCAACCACGAACAGCACCTGTTGTTCCAGATCTTTTTAAAGCCTTTTGAACATACTGTATTTCCTGCCTAAATTTTATATATATATTTTTTTTTTTATGCTAAAATCTCTTTTGATTATTTTCTCACTTCTCTCTGGCCTCCTGATTCCTTTACCCTCCTGCAGTTTTCTCTCAGCCCATCATCAGTAAAGCACGGCCGCAGCTTTTAAAGACGCACTTCCTTCCGTTAATGGAGAAGCTAAAGAAGAAGGCGGCCACAGTGTTGTTGGATGAAGAACACATGAAGGCAGAAGGCCGTGGGGAGATGTCCGAGTCGGAGCTGCTCATCCTGGACGAGTTCACCATCTTGGTGCGTGACCTGTACGCCTTCTATCCGCTCCTCATCCGATTCGTCGATTATAACAGGTGAGAGGTGCTTTCCAAGCTATCTATACATGAGAATGAAGGTGTGATGAAGTGTAGTGTCCTATTTTCATGTAAAGCTAGATTGAAGTGTGTGTCTTGTAAGGGAGTTTATAGTTCACTGTGGGTGTTTTCAGAGCAAAGTGGCTGAAGGAACCAAACCAAGAGGCTGAGGAGCTGTTCCGCATGGTGGCAGAGGTCTTCATCTTCTGGGCCAAATCCCATGTAAATATATTTGTATATATAAATGTCCAGCAGCAAATCACCAGCTAGCATGCAATCAATCATTGTCACTCCAGAACAAGTGAACTGTAATAATAACAGTAAATCTCTCAGACAGACGCTTCGTCATTGTCAGTCTATTCAAATATACATTCATATCTTTAGTGCTTTGTGGAAAACAAGTGTGTTTTTAGACTCTACAAGGCAACAGAGTTTGTGAACATTTCCGAGGTTGTTCAGCTTCAGGCAGATGTGTGCAGAACACGGTGAACGAGCCTTTTAAGGACCGTGCATTGAAATCAGTCGAAAACGCTCTTTTACAGAATTTCAAACGGGAGGAACAGAACTTTGTTGTTCAGAACGAGATCAACAACATGTCGTTCCTTATTACAGACACCAAGTCCAAAATGTCCAAGGTAAGACGACACACACTCGAATCAGTTTACCGTGTTTCATCGCCATTTTTAAACATACTGTAGGTCACTGTCTAGATCAACACTGAGACATTTATATGGAACACCACCGATGCAACACAGCACAAAGATTATTGTCCCCTGTCACTTTACAGTGCAAAGTAAGAACGCATACGTCACCATACCAACATTTATACAGCCACAGCTACCTGGAAATAACAAATAAATGTGGTATAAGATCCTGTAAAGTACAATAAAGTCATTCCGAGGAAATGAAAAGTCAACATCAGGTAACATCTGGCAGCACTGATCTCTGTTCATCACTTGATCACTGGGATCATCATTATTGATCACTTGATTTTTAAATGTCAAGGCTTAAATGGTTATTGTTTCAATATAAAAAAAATAAAAAAATTCAATGTGGATCCTATTGAATGTCTGAAAAAGTCAAATAAAGTAGTATTAATTTCGAAAATTTTGTTTTACCCTTATTACAATTTACTGTCCTAAAAAAATTCGATAAATTCCTTCTAAGTAAGTTCTTTAGCCAGGACAGACTCGGCTGTTACTCCTGCATCACTATCAGTACACCATAGTGTATAAACTCTGTGTGTTATCACTGTGTGTGTGTGTGTAAACCTATTATTTACAGCAATTAAGTGAGATTTATTCAGTTTAATACCCTGCCTGCACATTGGCTTACTGGTCCACAGGGGGCAGTGTCAGACCAGGAGAGAAAGAAGATGAAGAAGAGAGGTGACCGGTATTCCATGCAGACGTCGCTGATTGTAGCCGCTCTCAAGAGGCTGCTTCCTGTTGGTCTGAATATTTGTGCTCCTGGAGACCAGGAGCTCATCGCCCTGGCCAAGAATCGCTTCAACCAGGCACTACGAAAATTCACCACACACACACACACCCGCACCCACACCCACACACACTGCAATTACACATAAAGCAATATTTTTACACACATTTAGGCATACGTTGTTTTTTAAGTCCATGTGTAAAGTTTAAGTTAATTGTTTAAAAGTTATTTCATTGGAATTAATTAATTAATTAATTAATTAATTACTTAATTAATTAATTACATGAATTAAATAATTTAATGTAATTAATTAATTAATTAATTAAATTCATGTATTAGTTTTGCTAGCTTACTGGCTATTGTGTTTAGGAATATAATGACAGTTGCATTGTGGAATGTCACTATTTTAGAAAAAGGTAAAGAATTGAGTGTTTTTAAGGACCCAGCAGTGGCAGTTTGGTGGAACTGGGAACCATGACCTTCTGATTAGACAATCAACATCTCATCCATTAAGCTAACACTTTTTATCGAAAGATCCTGAGTTGGTAAGCACCACCAAGTTGCCACTGCTGGGCCCTTGAGCAAGGCTCTTAACTCTCAACTGCTCAAATGTATGCCAAATGCCATACATGTACAGTACAGACCAAAAGTTTGGACACACCTTCTCATTCAAAGAGTTTTCTTTATTTTCATGACTATGAAATTGTAGATTCACACTGAAGGCATCAGAACTATGAATTAACACATGTGGAATTATATATGGAATTATATACATAACAAAAAAGTGTGAAACAACTGAAAAATGTCATATTCTAGGTTCTTCAAAGTAGCCACCTTTTGCTTTGATTACTGCTTTGCACACTCTTGGCATTCTCTTGATGAGCTTCAAGAGGTAGTCACCTGAAATGGTCTTCCAACAGTCTTGAAGGAGTTCCCCGAGAGATGCTTGGCACTTGTTGGCCCTTTTGCCTTCACTCTGCGGTCCAGCTCACCCCTAAACCATCTCGATTGGGTTCAGGTCCGGTGACTGTGGAGGCCAGGTCATCTGGCGCAGCACCCCATCACTCTCCTTCTTGGTCAAATAGCCCTTGATGCCTTCAGTGTGACTCTACAATTTTCATAGTCATGAAAATAAAGAAAACCTTTGAATGAGAAGGTGTGTCCAAACTTTTGGTCTGTACTGTAAGTCTATTTATTTCTATTATTGTATAACATATAGTTACAGTTAAACTGTGGGAATGTGGTTCTCTATTTATGTACAAACAGTTTGTGATATAAAAGAATGTTAAAGTACGTTCGTGAAAAGGTCACAATGTCGAGCAATGTGAGAGTCAGCGCATGAATGTGACGTTGTAATGAACTTTATAGTGAACTGGTTGGCTCTTTATCCACAGAAAGACACAGAGGATGAAGTTCGGGAGGTGGTCCGTAATAATCTCCACCTGCAGGGGAAGGTGAGAGGTCGGACACTAGCATGGTGTTTATGTTGGTAAAGCTAACTCTCATTACAACCTCAGTGTTTATATGCTCCGTTTACTTCTGCTTAGCACCTCCATCATGCTGAATTCTGTTTTTGCGACATGCTTTTGCACTACAGGAAATGCTAATGTTAAACTAGGAGGTGGTCCTATAGCTTAGGATGGCCATGAGTTTAAATCCCAGCACCACCATCCTGCCACTGCTCGAATTTAATGAGATCGCCGGGTAGACCTTGTTTTTTTTTTGGTCGGGGAACACCGGTTTTGCAATATGAAAATTTTAGATTATAAATATGTTTGTGGATTTAGAAAACGCTTGTCTTTTAACCAGACCCTGAATTTAAATTTCCCAATCTGGTTTGTAGTCTATCCGATTAGCGCAGCAGCATTCGCATGTATAACCATCATCATCATCTCCGTGTCATGCTCATTCACTATGTTTGTCTCTATCTGCTCCACACCCGCTGCATGTCTGCATGTCCCCGCATGACTTCATCAGTACCGGGTCTTTCACTTCAAAAAGCTGGTCAAGCGCCTCATCATCATCCTGAAGTGGATGAACCGCCGCCAGCCCAAGCCGCAGGCCCAAGAAATGCTCTTTCACAAACGCCTGCCCTTCCTCAAACGCTCCTCTACGCTGGACTTCTCCATCCAGAGGCAGCCACGCGTGACCCTAAGCGCCATGAAAAAGTCCTCCTCCACGGATAACTCCTCTAGACACACAAAGCCCGCGGCCTCCTGCCTTCCTGCACGTTACAGCATGTTCAGATGTAGCACGCTGGTGTGTAGAACATCCCACAGCTGGATGAGCTGTAGCACAAAGCATGCACTATAGAACTTTTTAAAGGTAGCTGATCGCCGTATTTATTCGTCTGAAGTTTGCTTCTATGCTGTGACAGATACTGACAGAATTTAGGCTGAATTTGATATTTTACTGTTGAATTGTACAATCGGGGGCGGCCATTTTGTTCTGAACACGAAGTTTGTTGTCCGTTTCCACATCAGATAAAAAAAATTGTTCTAATGTTAGAGCAGAATTAAGCTGTAAGATAAATTTGAAAATTCACTACAACCCTCAAGAAGCAAACTTCATACAGCCGGCTGCTTGAGTTTATACTGTCCTCAGCACCGTGTCTTGTTTTTGCCCAGTTTATTGCTAGAACTGCTTTTTTGTTTAAATGATTGCCAAAAATGATCTGTCTAAATGTTCCTGAGGGTAGCACAATTTGATACTATAAATCAGGGGGTCACCAACCTTTTTGAAACTGAGAGCTACTTCTTGGGTACCGATTAATGTGAAGGGCTACCAGTTTAATACACACGGTTTTCAGTTTGATCTGAAATAACACATTTGCTCAATTTACCTTTATTAAATGTTATTATTAATAATTAATGATATTCATCTATGTGAAGACACTGATCATGTTAATGATTTCTCATAATAATTATCCACAATGATTTAACAAAGTAGGAAACAGTTATTTTTAGAAAAGGCCCTCATGTGGTCCATGCGGGATACCTGGAGCCCACAGGCATCATGTTGGTGACCCCTGCTATAAATGATTTTTGATGTTAAATATAATAACATTACAAGTTAAAAAGTCTCCAATTCCAATAATAAGTCTTTGAGTATCTGATTTGAACATTATATTCGACTATTGAATGTAGGCTCAAAGATGCACAAGTCCTCAACACCAAGACACAAAAACAGTTGATTTAAGGGTTTAATTTCCTAAAACACAAGTCAATTTTGTACACCACAACCCTGCATTAACCGAAAATCAACACAACAGCCTCTTCAACATAAACCAGTGATCAAACAAGTCAGTCAAAAAACTAGACAAAGAAATCAGCTACAGTGTCATGTCACAAAGTAGTTATTTGGTATTCAATGGACAAATAAATAATGTAATAATTTTAGATAAAGTAAAACCAAATATTTGGAGCTAAAAGTGATATGGTGCACCTTTCAGTCTATTTTTAATAAACTTATTAAAAAAAAAAGATCTCAAAGATTTTCAAAGGTTCTCAAAGATTTTTGGAATTGATTTGAGCTCTTTTTGGACTGATAATAAAGCGGACAGAACTAAGAAGTCTCTCAAGCAGAGGTGCAAAATATAATTGGTAACAGTCAATGTCAATTAACATACAGTATAGTTTAGTAAAAAGTATTTCGAGTCATAAATGTAGTTGAGTAGAGAGTAAAAATTGCTTATAGCTACAAAACTCAGTAAAACTAGAAACAAGGCAAAACGTACAGTAACGAATACGTTTACTCAAAAACTTTACACCACTGGTAAGAACAAAGTATTGCTAGCGGCTAGAGCAGAAGAAATCTGTTCATGTGGACTTCCCTGTGATCAGCTTTTAGTGGAACATGCCTTACAAGACTACTGTTTTAATACTACATGTACATCGATGTGTTCATTTCTTTTAAATGAGTGATGTGTTTTTGGCGCGTGTGTAGCTGGAGGACCCTGCTATTCGCTGGCAGATGGCTCTCTATAAGGACATGCCTAATCGCAGTGAGGACACTTCAGACCCGGAGAAGACTGTAGTGAGAGTGCTGGACATCGCTCATGTGCTCTTCCATCTGGACCAGGTGAGTTCAGAACGCATCGACTAGCACACTGCATGACGCTCATTAGGAGGCGTTCTGTAAAGCCGCTCTGTGATAGTGACAGTGATGATAAGAGGGGACGTGACCTAGAATCGATTTCACATCACTAATTTCCTCCTCACCGTCCAACTCTGCACACAAAGTGTCTCTGCGTGTTTACGAGCAATACGCTAGATTGTGTGTCGTGTGTGGGGAGGTGGTAGCTTAGTGGTTAAGGCAATGCACTTGTTCAAACCTTATTAATCTGCTACTTTTGGGCCCTTGATCAAGGCCCTTAACCCCATAGCTGCTCAGTTGTATGGATGAGGTGAATGTAAGTCTCTGTGGATGAGGGCGTCTGCCAAATGCCCTTATGAATGTGTGTTTTTGTTGCCGTTTGCATTTTGTTTTGTTCTCCCGCCATGTTTTGTCTCCATCATGTCTTTTGTTGACTCGTGTGTTTTCAGTTTGTCACGTTTTATATTGAAACCCCTGTGTTGCTTGTTTTGAGGTCTCTGTGTACGATCTCTTTCTGTTACCTGATTAAAAATTTTTAAGTATGTCTGCCATGGCATGTCTGCCAGACGCCCTCTGTTTTCTGTTCACATCCTTTCATTGTTCACACCTAACAGTGAAGTGATACATAAGGTAGCACAAAATCCATAGATAAAGGGAGGTGCCTTATATTAGAGATTATACAGCACCCTTGAAGCACTAAGGATTTCGGGCCTTGCTCAAGGGCCCAGCTTGGTAATACTAGGGTTTATATCCCGGCCCTTCTCATCAGTTACACAGAGCCTTAACCACTGAGCTACAGTACCACCTCCCCCAAGCCTAAACATCTTTTACACAAATATGAGAGACAAGTTACGTAGATTATGGCGATGACATGCAAAGAAAGAGTATACAAACAGTATATTGGTGAGATTCACATGCACACGCTTATTCCCCATGCTTAGTTCACTTTGGGATTGTGTACCGGTAATCCGAGGTGAGGCAGAGCTCTCTGCACTTCATTGTGCCTTGCCGGGAATTACAGCCGAACTCTGCAAATCACAGTTTTTGATGGAATCATAGAGAAATAAGATTTATATCACAAAACAGCTTTGTCTAAAACAAAAATGGTAATTTCACATTTCATAAATTTTTTATTGGAATATAACAAAACACATGATTGTATAGGATGGCTTAGTATCTCAATAATGCTCATGTGGTTAAAGAGCACAAAATCCACACATCCACACTCCAAAATGTTGCAGAAAACCTTCCCAGAAGAGTGGAGCAGTGGAGGAAAGAGTAATAAAGTATTCTATTCTAATATTATATCAAAGAAGTAAACGTGCTGTTACTTCAAGTGTGTTTAAAAAAATGAAAAAGTAGTTAAATAAAATGTACTTTTTTAAAAGGATTCTAGTGTAGTTCAAAAAGGACAAGAGGACATACATCTCAAACTAGTTCTTTTTAATTGTAGGAACTTATTTTACAAATTAAAGTGCAATAATAAAACATAAAAAAATAAATGAAACAGTCCATGGCTTATGTCTAATGTGTCATTTATGATCTTTTTTTTTTTTTTTTTTACCCAGTAGTGTAAATGATTTAAAATGAAGTTAAGTACAATACATCAAACAAAACATACTCAAGTAAAATTACAGATTTTAAAAACTACTTTTAAAAGTAGACATACACAAACAAAGGACTCAATTATAGTAAAACGAGTAAATGTAATGAACACGTTACTTTCCACCTCTGAAGTAAAGTTCATTATAACAGCAAAATGTGACATAATCTGGAATGGGATTGATAGTGTGATGATGTGGTGTCCACAAATGTTTGCTAATATAGCATCGATATGCAAACCAAAATGTCCAGAACCTTGAAGGAGTGCTGATTGCAGTGCTAAAGCCTTGCTGTCAGAGTGAATGCCGTGTGTTTGCTCAGGTGGAACATCCTCAGAGGAGTAAGAAGGCCGTGTGGCACAAGCTGCTGTCTAAGCAGAGGAAGCGTGCGGTGGTCGCCTGCTTCAGGATGGCTCCTCTTTATAACCTGCCCAGGTATCATGACCTTGACCCTGTCTTATGGAGCAGCTTGATTTGCTCTAAGAAGAATTGAGGAGCACAAACAAGTGTATCTGCTGCATTAAAGCGAAGTCCTAGTCAGATTCCGCTCCACATTTTTCTCCTTTTCTTTCTTTTTTTTGGTTAGACCTAACATGCTTTAATTGTATGTAAGCTTTTCACAATAGCATATACTGTACATTCGAAAATAGCAAAGTGATAGAAACTAAAAACATATACAGCTGCTTGAAAAATTTGGAAAAACAAATGTTTTTGTCCTGCAATCATCTGGTGAACCAATTCTTGATCATTTTTGTCATCCTCATTCTTCATTACCGAGAAATGCGTGTTGTTGTGTGTATGGATTTCAGGCACAGAGCCGTGAACCTGTTCCTGCAGGGCTATGAGAAGTCCTGGATTGAAACAGAGGAGCATTATTTTGAAGATAAGCTCATCGAAGATTTGGCTGTAAGTGTTTTTCATGTTTTGTGTGTCATCATGTTTTCATACATTTAAAAGCCTAGAAATCAAAGTCACAGAATATTGTCCTGTCCATTCCTGCTACCAGTGTCCTCTCTGTTTCAGTACTGGCTATAAGATGAAGCTGAAGCTGAAATGTTGTGCTTTGTGTTGTAGAAGCCGGGTGGTGAGGAGCCATCAGAGGAGGATGAAGGGGTTAAACACATCGACCCATTGCACCAGCTCATTCAGCTGTTTAGCAGGACTGCTCTGACAGAGAAATGGTTTGTTTTAGACAGGAAATAGTATTCTCCTGCCTCTATTTTATCTCTATTGCTCTCTAATAGACTGTAATATTCTCTTTTATTAGATTACACTCCACTGTCTTATATATGGACTAAGCATTAAATGCATTATAAACATCATTAGCATTTAACTTTTTTAAGGTTAGAAAATTACATTGTATGGAGAAAGATTTGTGGACACCAGACACCATGCCCCAAAGCTCAAGGCAGACCGTTGTATAGACTGTTTTTGTATGCTGTAGAGTTACAGTTTCCCTTTACTGCATCTAAAAAAGGCCAAACCTGTTCCATCTTGATCACATCCCTCTGAACAAGCGCTCTCTATGAAGACATGGCTTGCTCTAGTGTATGCACAGAACCTTGACCTTGATAACCAGATGGAACCCCAGATATCCTCACGGAACATCAGTACCTGACCTTATTATTGTTCTCACAGTCTTATTCTTATTCCAAAATGTAGTAAAAAAGCTTTTCCAAGATTTACATTAACAGAAATATTCTATCTATCTATCTATCTATCTATCTATCTATCTATCTATCTATCTATTGTCTGTCTGTCTGTCTGTCTGTCTGTCTACATATGTTTTTGCCGAGTCTGTCTGTCTGTCTGTCTGTCTGTCTGTCTGTCTGTCTGTCTGTCTGTCTCTATCTATCTATCTATCTATCTATCTATCTATCTATCTATCTATCTATCTATCTATCTATCTATCTATCTATCTCTCGTGAGTTCACACTATGTGTATACCATTTGTGGTGCTTTGGCTTAGTTAGTTAAAGGGCCTCGGTACTAAACAGGAGATACTGAGTTTAAATCCCAGCAGTGTTTGATGTGGTTGTCCTTCCTTGCTCCACTATGAGTGCCTTCTGTGGAGGTGATAGCTCAGTGGTTAAGCCATTGGACTTTAGATCTGAAAATCATGAGTTCAAATCCCAGCCACACCAAGCTGCTCCTCCTGGGCCTCTGAGCAAAGCCCTGAGTAAGGTCATTTGTAGTCATTCTGAATAAGGGTGTCCGCTAAATGCCATAAATGTAAATGTAGTTATATCAGCCTATATGAACATTAAGAGACAGGGTCAGTGGAAACAAGACAAAACTGTAAGAAACTAAACACTTCTCTCAGATAACTGCACTATAAATGACTCTCATCATATTGTTCCTGGGCGATATCATGTCACAACTCGTGAACTGATCATCTTTTTTGATCAAGACTTGATTTAGTTAACACAGAATGCACAATAAAGCAGAGTGTTCGTGATTTCTATGTGGTTATAAATACGAATGCACAATCCTGTATCTTGCAGTAAACTGGAGGAGGACAGCCTCTACATGGCCTACGCTGACATCATGGCCAAGGTGAGAATCCCTACTGAGAAACATGCATGAGGAGTAAATCAGTGCACCGAGAGCCAGCGCTATAATCATCAATCACCAGATGGGTTCTCCTAACACGTTTTATTATTCCGTTTCCAGAGCTGCCATGATGAAGAGGAAGACGAAGAAGAGGAGGTGAAGAGTTTTGAGGTAAACATCTTTCTGGGATTATGTTACAGTGTGGGGATATCAGGGGTGGGTTGGCTGTAGAGATGTATTTATTATATTTGTGTATTTGCAATATGTATTTATATTATTTCTTGGATAAATGTAGCTGCTGAAGTGTTTTATATGATCAGATTTCAGTCTTACTACCTGGATTTAAATATCAATAATCCCCAAGCAGATTTACTCAACTCAACTTTGCTTTACTCAACACACAGCAAGTTATCAGATGTAATTAGGATCTTTGGTCATGGCATATTAAACAGTAGGACTTGGTAGCAATCCAAGTAGAAAATGGACACAGTGGATTATGAGAGCTTTTTTTTAACAGTGATCATTAATTGTTTACTTGCAGGAGAAGGAGATGGAGAAGCAGAAGTTGCTGTATCAGCAGGCTCGGCTCCATGATCGTGGTGCGGCTGAGATGGTGCTGCAGACCATCAGTGCCAGCAAAGGTCTAATTAACTCTCACCACATGGCTTTACTCATGTAATGTTGGATCAAATTCAATATTAGCTTGAAGCTGCTTGAAGCATTAATACACTGTTACTAGAAATAAACATTATACACGTTTTTAATATATTGAGCACTGGTCTTACAGGCAAAATAGCTAAATTTTTTGTTTATTTATTTATTGGTTGGTTTGTTTGTTTGTTTTAAACAGATAATATTAATATGCAGATATTTAAATGATGCTCACCCATGCATGCAAAATAACAACAGCATATTAAGCGTTTATCCACTGCTGTGTGTGTATGTGGGTGTGGGTGTGTGTGTGGGTGTGTGTGTGTGTGTGTGTGTGTGTGTGTGTGTGTGTGTGTGTGTGTGTGCAGTGTATTATATACTTATAATATACTTGTTATATCCTATTATACGCTATATCCTATTATACAACAGATGACACTGTTCAGAAGACAAAATATGGCGAAAAAAGACTTAATCATATTATAAAATAATAATTTCACTCTGATATTAGTGTTTTTCTTGTATTTCAATAATATTGGAGTCAGTTATTGAGTGCTCCAGCATGGATATGCTATTTTACATCTGTAAGGCTAACAAAGCTCCAATGTTCTAAACAGATAAGATGATTTATTACTTTGAAATTTCGTCCTCTTTTAACACAGTTATTGTTATTTTTATATCCCCTCAATTTTGTGGACTCCTGCTTTTATGAACATGCCATTCTGCGTGTAGTCCTCATTAGCTGTTATAATAACCTTCACTTTATCTGGGCAGAAGTTTCACTAGATTTTAGAGTGTGCTTGTGACAATTTGTGCTCATTCAGCTAGAGGTACTGATGTAGGTGAGAAGGTGAGGAGGCCTGGGGTGCATTTTATTTTATCCCAAAGGTGTTCAGTAGGGTTGAGGTCAGAGCTCTATTGCAGGCCACCCAGGATCTTTCACTCCAACCCATGTAAACCAGATCTTCATGGATTTTGCATTGTGCACAGGGGCATTGTCTGCCACAGGATTCAGTCTCCTTGTTCAAGTGAAGGGAAAATGTAATGCTTTTGCATCCAAAGACATTCTATACAATTGTGTGCCATCAACTTTATGCTGAAAAGTCAGACGTCTTACTGATTTACTTTTGTCCATATAGTAGGGGTGTAATGGTACACAAAATTCACGGTTCGGTTAAATTTCCATTACAGAGTGAGGAGCCACACTAACTTAAGTTTCTTTTTTAGATTCTTGGCAATGTCATGTATGTTTTTAAGCCTAATGATAATAAAAACATGCGAAGTGGAGACTAAACAAACTTGCGGTCTTCCACTTAATACGTTCCGAAGGGGGAACTCGGATTGTAACTATGTTCTGCACGAAAAAGGATTGCATTCGGTAAACATGTGTACCGAACCGAAAGCCCTGTATCGAAAAATTTTGACACAATACATGTAACATTACACCCCCAATATATAGTGTATTCTTTGTTCAATAGTTTAACTGAATACATTTAAGTCTACACCATTAGGGGCAATGAACAACCAGGTCCCATTATTGCTCGCTGATTATCTGGAAAATATGTTGATAGAAGCCTAAAATGACGGTTTGTAAAAGCTTTGATCATTATAAGTCTGTAGGGATTATAAACTATACTTTCAAAAGCAGAAAAAAACTTAGAGTGGAGTAGATGAACCTCGAGTTTATACACTGCGCAAGTTTTTTTGTCAGTTGTGTCTCTACAGTGCGAGGTGGTGACATTGTATTGACTTTGTGTGCAGGTGAGATGGGGCCGATGGTGGCGTCTACACTGAAGCTGGGCATTGCTATACTGAATGGTGGAAATTCCACAGTGCAGCAGGTAAGGCCATGTTAAAACACTTGTGGGTGTTGGGTATAAAAGTGGAGCCGTTTCTTTTTTTTTCTTGCTTTGTATGTCTTTTATGCAACTACAAATGAAACATCCACTTGTAGAAAATGCTGGACTACTTGAAGGATAAAAAGGATGTCGGATTCTTCCAGAGCCTGGCAGGACTTATGCAGTCTTGCAGGTAAACTTTATCAGGAAATGATTGTTGTGAAATGAGCATTTTAATGTCCGTGCAGCACAATAAATATATCTGTCTTTACTCCAGCGTTCTCGACCTGAATGCTTTTGAGAGGCAGAATAAAGCCGAGGGCCTGGGCATGGTGACGGAGGAAGGTTCAGGTATGTTAATGAAATGGGAGGCAAAAAAAAATCCAACGTAACATCTATTCTATACTAAAGTTGAATATTCTGTTTATCATAGCAATATCCAAATAATCTGCTCTATAACTCATTGTTTTCTACTTTTATTTTTCTAAAACACAGTGTTGTAAATTGGCCACTACCCCAAGGTTTAGTATTTACCACCAAACCATGTGGTTATTCTCATATGACATCTCGTCTCTCTTTTTCTTTAACGCCAGAATTATTATTTTTTTTTTCATTAATCATCCATGATGTCTACATTCATCATCACAATTTTCAATGTTTAGATCAGTTCTGTCTTTGTATGAATCATATATAATTTCATTTATATGATTTTTATTATTTGTATTTTTTTTGCAACGTGTGTATTAGTGTCTACATACATTTTATATGAAAGTCTACACACCCCTGTTAAAATATCAGGTTTTTGTGATGTTAAAAACAAAAATAAGAACCAAGATGAATCATGTTAGAATTTTCCCCACACCCAGTGTAAAATTACAGTGAATAAACCTGTGGTGAAAAACCATTAGAAACTATTTTAGGGAAAAAAAAATCACCTCGTTGCATAAGTTTCATCACCCTTGAAATAATATTTTTTTGAAGCACCTATTGATTTGATTAAATCACTCTGTCTTTTAGGGATGAAATAGTGATTTGTGGCGAGAGTAAAGAACAGGTTGAGACGAGCCTGGAGAGGTGGAGGTACACGCTGGAGAGACGGAGAATAAAAGTCAGTAGGAGTAAGACGTGTGTGAATGAGAGGGAGAGAACTGGAGTGATGTGATTGCAGTGGAGAAGTTGGAAGAGTTTAAATCCCTGGGGTCAACAGTGCAAAGTAATGGAGAGTGTTAGAGTAGTGAAGAAAAGAGTGCAGGCAGGGTGGAGTGGGTGGAGAAGAGTGATAGCAGGAGTGATTTGTGATAGAAGAGTTATCTGCAAGAGTGAAAGGGAAAGTTTATAGGACTGTGGTGAGACCTGAGATGTTGTATGTTTTAGAGACAGTGGCATTGAGTAAAAGACAGGAGGTGGAGCTGGAGGTAGCAGAGCTGAAGATGTTGAGGTTTTTATCGGGAGTGATGAGTTTGGACATGTGCAGAGGAGGGACATGGGGTATATCGGTAGGAGAATGCTGAGAATGGAGACACCAGGAAGGAGGAGAAGAGGAAGGCCAAGTTTATGGATGTGGTGAGGGAAGACATGCGGGTAGTTGTTTTGAAAGAGGCAGATGTAGAGCACAGAGTGATATGGAGACAGATGATCCGCTGGTAACAGGAGCAGCCCACCAAAGAAGAAGACAACCCATAATTTCAACACAATTTTACTATAAAATTATTTTAAAAAATAAATTAATTATTAGTTGCTTCAAAAAAAGTACATATTTATATTTAAAAAATCAGTAACAACAAATTTTTTTTTTTTTTTTTACCACAACTTTTAAAAAATCTGCAAAGATGTCCCTGCAAAAAACTAGCAAGTCAATTTATGAAGGCAGCCATATTGGAAAAGACTCCAATAGGGGGCAGAAGACAAGTTTTAAATTGTATTCAACAGGTTTTTGAGGAAAGTATTGTTGATGCAGGTGGTGCAGAGGTCTCAGAAACGTGTATCAAATATAATACATTTGGCATTAAAGGGTTAAGATTCCAAACCTTGATAAAAAACCATCAGTTCTGGCTAAAAAAAAAAGCACCTATAAAGCATGATGCTGACACCACCATGCTTCACCATATTTATTTATTTTCTTCTCGGAATTATGTTATTATGAACTTTCACATCAGACCACATTTTGCCACATGGTGTGGGTTCTTGAACTTTTGTGAGAAAGGGCTTTGGTCTAGCTTCATTACAATATCCCATAGTTCAGACATGTGAAGTTTATGAGTATTGTTACATACAGTGTATTTATCAACTTGTCAGATGTTCCTGATGTTTTATTAATGTAGGTCTTTTGACAGCATCCCTAGTGCATTTCTTGTCTTGCGCTTTCATATATTTTTTTTTTCACTTCATTCATTGTAGAGGGCTGTCCTGTCCTCTGTGAGGTCACTGTAGTGCTCTATTTTCTCTGTTTTTTGGATGATGGTCTTTACTTTGATTGATTCTTGCATGCATGTATAGGCTTTTCAAGAATGATGGCTTTAGCAGTCAGATGAAACCATGAAGGTGTGAATAAAACATGTGTTCATTCTGTGTTATATCCTGAATGATGAAAGGGTGTGTATACTTATGCAACTAGGCTCTTTTAAAAAAAAATTTTCTTTGAAAAGTTTCTGATTTTATATATACAGTGGAACCCGGTTATGTCGATGTCCTAGGGGGTCGCCAAAAAGCATGGAGGTAACCGATGATCGAGATAAACGAAAATAAAATGGCGGCAATATATTAGCGTGCTTGAAATGTCTTTATGTACATGATGTGTGTTAATAAATGAGAATGTACATGCACGTGTTTTTGAAGGGTTTTTTTACACAACAGCGTTGCCGCGATTTGTTTGATGAAGGCATGCTATAAAAATACATACAGTACATGTTTATCTGTCAGGAATCCACCTGCCACGCCCCCCTCGGCCCCCTTCAGCGTGTCAGGTGCTTTCTCGGCCGCTTTCTCTGAAGCTCCCGGCTTCAATCGCGCACATATGGTGCTCGTTTAGCATCATCACCAGCTCCTATTTAAACTTCCACACTCTCACCGTCCGTTATTGTTGGTATATGTTGGTTCACGGCGGTCGTTGTTATCGCACATGCGTATCCCGATACGTGTCTTCCCACCGGCACTCTCTCAAAGGCTGCTCTTTTCCTCCCAAAGCCGCGCCGCGCCCCTACTAACACTACGAACACTAGCACTAACTAACAGCAGAGATTCACTTAATAGGGTTGTTGAGATAACCGAGGTCGAGATAGGTGGGTTCCACTGTATATATATAATTTAAATTTTTTTAATTGATTATTTTCATTATTATTATTTGTATTATTTTTATTAAACGTTTATCATATGTTGTAATTTCACATTGTGGGGGGGAGGGGAGGATGCCAGACCTGATTTATCCTGCGTTATTTTATTTTCTATCACAAAACCTGCCATATTAACAGGAGTTAAACCTTTTTTTATTTTTATTTTTTAATCCATTGTTGCTGTTCGATCAAATGGATGTTTGTTCTGCTCTTTCAGACGTCATCATTTACACTTCACAGATCAGATTGACTAATGCTAATCCAAATCCTCCTTTACTTGACATTGACTTTGAAAGCTGATGATGAATTATTTAAAAAATGTTGATTTCTCATTAAGGGTACCATGACAAAAAAATCTCTGCAGGACAATAAATGCTAAAAAGTTATTGAAGGTAGATGATATTAACGTAGGTTTCACACTGCCACTTTTCGGCATTTATTGTCTTGACACATTATTTTTTTTTTCTACTTATTTTTAAGCGAAATGTCTTTCAGTTTGACAAGATCAGATTTATTTTCTTGTCATCTCCAGATCTTCATGAAAATGAAACTTAATTTTCCCTGTTGTTCCAATTTCTTTTGTTTTCCTTTTTTTTTTTTGTCATAATACCCTTATATTGAACCGAGGCATGTGCTGTCTTTTATTGCTCTATCAAACAAACCTCTGCACTTTCTAATGGATTCAGTCAGCTACGTTCCTGCTAAATTACAGTCGTGTCCAGTCAAAATGACATCAAAGCTGTAATAATTAGACAGTTATTTGATCTAGTTATATATTCAATATCAAGTTATTTGATCTAGTTATATATTCTATATCGAGTTGTTTGATCTAGTTATATATTCTATATCAAGTTATTTGATCTAGTTATATATTCAATATCAAGTTATTTGATCTAGTTATATATTCTATATCGAGTTGTTTGATCTAGTTATATATTCTATATCAAGTTATTTGATCTAGTTATATATTCTATATCGAGTTGTTTGATCTAGTTATATATTCTATATCGAGTTGTTTGATCTAGTTATATATTCTATATCGAGTTATTTGATCTAGTTATATATTCTATATCAAGTTGTTTGATCTAGTTATATATTCTATATCTAGTTATTTGATCTAGTTATATATTATATATCGAGTTGTTTGATCTAGTTATATATTGTAAATTTGTTACATGCAATTCTTGTACTGTATCAGTAGCATCCTGATATACTATTTTATAATTTTTTTAATGTAGCATTTTAGATACATTAAGATTAATTAATTATTTTAAAACATATGAGACACATAGGTAAAAGTATAGTAAAAATGTAATCAATTGCGTACACACACTTTCAGATTTTACAAGTTCCTTCATTTTAAACAGCCAGTTAACTTGTAGCATTTTCTGTGCTCTCCAAGCAGGACATCGGCTCTACGACCTCCACAGCTTTTGTGTTTAGAGCGATTCATAAACCAGAACGTTGATGAATGAATCCAAGTTCATCTCTTCCCACTCAAAAAGAAAAAAAAAAAAAAAAAAAAGTTGGACTTTGTAATCTATTTGACCTCTCACTATTTTCTTTCCTTTTTCTTTTTTCTTCTTTTGGGTTCATGTACTGTCTCCCCCTCCTCAGTCATCACCCATGAGCGTGGTAATTATGCACTTCTGCCATTTTGCTGTGATTTCTTAGCTTTGTGTCCTCTCTGTTCAGGTCCTGAGCCCTTTCACGGTGTCCCATACGTAATCAGTCCACATCCTCTCTTTCTTGTTCTTCCTCTGACTCCCCCTCAATCGGCCCTTAGATTCAGCCCTTTCCTGTCCTCTCTAAGCTCGATTAGCACCTGTTTATTCATCCACTGGTTCTCTTACAGCACATTTCCACCCACACAGTGCCAGTGCTGGTGCCGGATTCGGAGAAAGCGTCAATGTGTTGCACACGCAATAAAAAACAAAACAAAGATCCATCTCTCAGCTTTCAAAATCTGTTCTTGACTTGAGTGAAAAATTGGTGATTTTATGGTGAATCCCATAAGATGGGGCGGAGCTACTGCATCTTATTTATAATGTATTTAAGGATATGAATTATGTCTAAAATGGAGAATTGACTTTTTTTTGAATAATGCCACATTTTTCCGAATAATTAACATCGTGCAAAACTGTGAAAAATTAATGATATACTTTTTTTATTCTAAAATAAACATCTGGAAATGTTATATTAAACATTTTATTAATAGATATTTATTGAGATATGGTTGTAAATACATTAATATATTATCATTATAATTCATATAAATAATTATATTAAAATATTGAATAATTGAAAATATTTAATTGCGATTAATCGTGATTGTCATGAGTTAGCTCACGATTGATCGCGACTTAATCGCACATTTGTATCCGTTCTAAATTTACCTTAAATTATTACATTCCAATTTTTTTATACTCTAATTAATGTGGACATGGACAAATATTGATGCTTTATACAATTGTATGTTAATTATTAGTGAAACCATATTGATTTTAGAGCATGTTTTAAAGTGTTGAAAATTCCGAAAATCATCAGGACACCAAACAGAACCTTTGCTATGTTTCCACACGGACAGTTTTACTTGCCGGATGTGTGCACCATGTTGGATTTTGGTGCTTGCTGGAAGACTTGGCGCATCAGTAAAACAAATGTTTAGTGATTATCTCTGTAAAGAGTGTTTATATATATATTTATCTGAGTAAAGAAAGGACGTCGTAAATGAATGTGTGGTGCATTGAAAGTTTTAATTTCGCCTTTTATAATTATTTTTTTATATTTGTATTAAATAAATAATTAGTGCTTTAATAAAATTTGTGCTGTTAAATTAAATGTCACATTAATTTTAACAGCTCAAAAAAAAATATATATATATACAATACTTAATCATTAAAATGTGTATATATATATATATATATATATATATATATATATATATATATATATATATATATATATATATACGCACATTTTAATGATTAAGTATTGTATATATATTTTTATTTATTATTTTCAATACTGTTTTACATGGAGTGTAATTTTTTTATTATTATTTATTTATTATTTTTTTTAATCCAATGTACATTTGACAAACTATTGCTTGTTTAATTGGTTATCAGGAAGTATGATCCAACTTAGCTATCAGTATCGGTCGACCTCGCAGTGCTTTTGAGAATAATCACACGTACTTTATCATTAGTTCTAATTTCAGTGGTTGTTTAAATCCGCGACCCTCTGACACCAGCACCCGCTCTGTGTCGGGGAAAGGCGTATCGGAGGAATGCCCTGTAGACCTGTAGCCAATCACACACCTGTTTTTGCCTCCCTCTCAGGATTTGCACAGTTTCTGGCACGCTCGATGTAAGAGCAGTTAGTTGTTTTGTAGTTTCCCTTTCCCTCTACACCTCCTCCGTTACGTCCCTGTGTCCTGTCCCTTCCTTCCTGCCGCATTGGCTGCGTGTCTCAGTGCTGTATTCCTCTCTGTAATCTTTACGTGTTGCGTCTTTATGGACTCGTGGCTTTCCTGGCTGCGCTGGTGTGACAGCTGATTCCGTAGCCTCTTCCTCCCCGAACTTATTTTCTCTTTTCCTTTCTCCTTTCTCCTCCGTTTCCACCTACTCTCCCTCGTTTACTCTCCAGGCTGTTCAGTCTGTCCTGTGGTGTACTCATTGTTGTTTTCATTTGTTCAGTCACTTTCCCTTTTTTTTTTCCTCCTGTTTTTTTTCTTTTTCTGGAGTGACAGTTGTTTGATTTGGTCAGTTTGTTTCTTATTTTTTTTACGCTATTATCCGATGATCGGTGTTGTGTTTTCACTCGGAATTCTTTTCGTGTTCTCCTTCCATGTTTCCGTTGAGTGGTTCCATTTTCCAACACACTCTGAAAAAGTGCAGTTTTACACTCGGACAGTAACGAGAATGATAGACCAGAGGAAGTCTAACCAAATCAAATGTTTTATCCACAGATCTTTTTTTGTTGTTGCCAGGACTATGTGATCGCTACTGTGTATTAACAGTACTTTCTATTGCTGCATAAAGTTGCATTGTTAGATGATAAGCTGACAGAATTGTTGACGTAAATAAGATGTGTTAGAATTCTATGCTTTTTTGTTGTTCAGCGAATATGAACGTAGAGATGCTGTGAAATTGCAGTGTGTTTTTGTAAGGCTTCTGTTCTGGTTTATCATCAGATGAAAATAAGCCTGAAAGTGCATTTTGTCTAAAAAAATTCTCAGCAAAAAAAAAATACATTTTGTTATTTATTATTATGATGATGCTGATGCTTATTATTATTATTATTATTATTATAATTATTACCTTTTTTTTATTGGCTCTTTTCTTTGATGGGAAAAAGAAAGTTACGGTTGTTAGAAAGAAAGTTAACTAAATGAAAGCACTTTCAGGCTTAGCTGCAGTGTAGCTGTTGTGAAATGAACTAGATCTGTGCTCATTGTTATCAGAGTTTTATATTGTACTCAGGGTCATCTCAGAATCACCCTTGGCCGGGGCTCCCACATTCATTAACCGTGAGAAGCCTTCTGCATGGTTAACGCAGCATTTTATCCCATCCGTGTCTCTACAGCTGCACGCACACCAGTCTGACATTCTTTTTGGCTGAAAAATCCAAACCTGTGCATTAAAAAATAGGAAGGAATCCCCATTAATACCAAATATGCTTTGATTCAACTATTACCTTTCGACTAAACAGGAAATGATGTCAAAGCTATTAATTGCAGTTGAGTCACCAAAAAGGTAAAGCAGACACAGGAATCAATGCCTTATTATTTTTTTTAATAAAAAGCTGGTGTAGATGTTTATATGAGTCGTCCTGTAGTGCGCTGAGAGGCACAGGAACAAAATGCTGCTCAACTCCTTCCATTACCTATATGGTTTTACGCTCTCAGATAGCGTGTAGTGTCCTCCATCAGTATGCGTGTGTGTGCGTGGTCACGTGTACGAGTGTGTGTGAGGGCTATGCTGGACCCATGTGCCTCTCTCAGACGTTGTAGCTGTGTGGCATTGGTTTCCATGCCGACTGTAACACGCGTGTGCTCTGGTCCGGCCGTGCAGGCGAGAAGGTGATGCAGGATGACGAGTTCACATGTGACCTGTTCCGCTTCCTACAGCTGCTCTGTGAAGGACACAATTCGGGTGAGAAACACACTCTCGGCTCTATCATGAGGCCGCGTTCTGCTCATTACTCTGCAATGTTCTGTACCATTAAACGACGGTTTTGTTTCATTTTTACAGCAACATGGGTATAAATTCTATTCCACATTTGCTGTATAACGGATGCGCTTTTTATTTTTGATTATCATTATATATTGGGGATGTGCATCTCCATAACCGAAGCCGAACTCGATGCATAGCCAGCAATACTGATTCGAAATGCGATTTAGTGCATCAAAATATGATGCTATGCAATTCACTAAGGTACAGATAGTTCACTTTTATTTCTTTGGTCCATACAGACAGCAAATCTTACATTTACTTGAGTGTCTTCTGACTTCTAACGCATGGCCCTTTCACATACAGACCTTTGTAGTGCATGAAAAAAATGAAATAAAACCAGACGTTTTTTTGCTGTTCTGTCTCCAGGAAGACACAGCTCTACCTCTGCCATGTTAATCTGTATTCTATGTGAGTCTCAGGACACGCCTCGGATTCGTAGTGTTGCGATACGTCATGTTCACGTAGCAGCAGCGGGGCCGAGAGAACGCGATCGAAAAACAGTTTAACGACGAGAAATCAATCTACATATCAAATATTGTTCACAATTTATCAGCCACTTTCTAAATAATAAAAGTATAGAAATAATAAAAATATATAATTATATATAAATAAACCCTTTTTTAACCATGTAAATATGTTAAAATGATGCATCGCCATACAAATGCCAAATTGTATCCAATGCACAGTTTTTTCAATCAATGTATCACATTGTTAACTTTTATGCAGATGCACTAATGCCGATAGCTGAATCTTACCATCACTAGTCTAAGCTTTTATTGGGGAAAAAAATATCAATTTTATTCCTGTTTAAGGAGCTCAGTTAAATCCCAACATCCAGTAGGACAGTCTAGAAGAATTTTTTTTTAGATGCTGCTGTAGAAGACAAAAATGGTGAAAAATCTGGTAAACATTGGGTTTATTATGTAGTCTGTAACACTTTAACAGTAATAAACCTTTGTACAGTCAGGTCCATTGGTGTTTGGACAGTGATGCAATTTTTTGTAATTTTACCTCTGCCTCCATGCTTGACTATTGTTGTGGTGTGCTTTGGATCATAAGCCTCTCCTTTCCTTCTCCATTATTTTTTTCCCCTACCAGTTTAATCTTGTTTTTCAATTCTTCTTTGTTTCCAGTGGTTTGCGTCTTAAAGGAAACCCTCAGTATATATATTCATGATGAAATCTCCTGATTGTTAACTTTGACACTGATGCAAGTCCTTTTTTGAGAGTTTTCTCGACTTGATGTGTTGACGATGATAATTTTTGTTTGACGATGAAAGAAATCTGCAATCATTCTACACTCTAATCACCTACTGATCACTTCATTACAAATCTATTTTGCTGGAATACAGAGGCAGAATTCCTAAAAAAAGTGTGTGACTGTCCAAAAGTAGTGTTTCAGACACCATGATTATTACGGGAAGACTGATGTTAAAAAGAGTTTATTTTAACACGAAAATATAAAAATCTGACATTTTTGTATTTTTGTGTTAAAATGTTAAACAATGTAACTAAAAGTTTCTGAGGTTAAAAAAGTGCTGTGCTCGACCAATTATTGTTTTCATTAATGTGTGCTATGCCACAGATTTCCAGAACTACCTGAGAACGCAAACAGGAAACAACACGACTGTCAACATCATCATCTCCACCGTGGACTACCTGCTTAGAGTCCAGGTGAGACCCTGCAGGTGGAAAAATATATTCAGCAGTAGCAATAATTAAATTGGCATGTCTTTTTTGAAAAATACACTGCATAATAAAAACTAATAGAAGGTCTGCATGTTTGAATGTTTGTTTGCTGAAGGGCCGATTGTTTTACCCACAGTGCATTGGGAGCAACAGGATATTTATTAGCCGAACACAATCTTCCATTTTTCCAGAAACTGAAATTGATAAATGCTGTTAATTGCAATTCATTTTCGTTTCAACAGGAGTCCATCAGTGATTTTTACTGGTACTATTCGGGGAAGGACGTGATCGATGAGCAGGGTCAGCGGAATTTCTCCAAAGCTATAAATGTGGCTAAGCAGGTCTTCAATACTCTTACAGAGTACATTCAGGTACTGTTTCCGTAGGTGGTGGTGTGACGGTATATCTTTTACTTCCCGACAGACAGGCATGTAAATACATTCTACTTAAGCGTCTCACACTAGCGAGCTCTGGATTATTTTATCTCATCCTACTGATTTTGATTTACAACACTGCCTGAACTGCTAAATCACTTTAAACCTAAAAGACATAGCACAGTAATTCGTTTCTGTCGTGTTCGACTTGTAAAACCTGTGTAAATTAGGTTTGGGCTTGGATTATAGAATTGACATTGTTTGTAGCAGCTCATGTGTGGGGGAAAATGAAGTGCATGTTGGCAGAGGTCCATTTAATCCTCAGAGTCTACAAGGAATTTCGCTCGCTAAGTCAATTCAGAGAAGTTCTTTCTAAGGACCTCCTGCAAGGAAATAGTGTATTTGAGCTTCAGATTTCATCATCCAGCACCATGTCTTCATACTAGGGGTGATCCCAATTATTCAAAGAATAGGAGAAGCCTGATTCAACTACAAATTTTTAAGTCGAATCTTCGCTAAGGTGTTAAGAAATAAGGATCGTGCCATTTTGGTTATATGGGGGTGCTCAATGTGTAATTTTACATAGAAATACCGGTTTTCTCCCAATAAGTAATATACAGCCTATTATGATAATGCTATAAATAGAAATGTGAAAAGAAAGACCTTTTAATAAATAATTTTTATGTGCATGAGTGAACACCAGCCCCCCAACATGACGGATTTAAGTGTCACTTTCCATCATCCATGACCGACACATGAGCATCCTGTAGGCTGTGATTTAAAAAGAGAACAATGGTTGGGATTCTGTAAAGTTATATTTTGCTCTAATTGTATTCTATGAATGAATTTGTGTTTGTTTTTCGGTGCATTGATGCTACGCTGCACTTGCGCTTGCACAGGCAGTTTAGGCGATTTTAATTTGATTTGCCAGCATGTGAAATGCAAATCTCATCTGCAGTTATTTATTTGTTTATTATAGGTTTTTTAATCCAAAATGTTTTTATATATTTTGTTTTATCTTCGTGTGATGTTCTTTACATCGTGGCTTAATAAACTTCATGAAATAAAAAAGCGTCGGCAGTTTTGGTGGCTTTATTAGAAATTATAAAAAACTCCTTTTTGACATCATTTTTCCAATCTAAAACGACTCTATCCAAGTATAAAAAAACATGCAATGAATAGCAGCCTGTTAAGCTTCTTGTCATGTTTTGCTACAGGGACCTTGCACAGGGAACCAGCAGAGCCTGGCACACAGTCGCCTATGGGACGCCGTGGTCGGGTTTCTCCATGTTTTTGCACACATGCAGATGAAGCTCTCCCAGGTAGGCGTCTAATAACAGCAAACTGGCACAAAAAAAGGGTTAAACCTGTCATGCTCAGTATATATGTACATAATATTCCGCCTGTTTGTAATGATACAGGATTCAAGCCAGATTGACCTCCTGAAAGAGCTCATGGATCTGCAGAAGGACATGGTGGTAATGCTGCTCTCCATGTTAGAGGGTAATAATCCACGAGCTATTCCATTAAAAAAATAGATATATATTTCTCCACATAGCATTACTAAGTCATAAAATTCAAATGAGTCTTTCCTCAGGGAACGTTGTTAACGGCACCATCGGAAAGCAGATGGTCGACATGTTGGTGGAGTCTTCCAACAACGTGGAGATGATTCTCAAGTTCTTCGACATGTTCCTCAAGCTGAAAGATCTCACGTCGTCGGATGCTTTCAAAGAGTACGACCCGGACGGGAAGGGGGTCATCTCCAAGCGAGACTTTCACAAAGCCATGGAGAGCCACAAGCACTACACGCAGTCCGAGACGGAGTTCCTGCTGTCCTGCGCCGAAACGGACGAAAACGAGCTGCTCGATTACGAGGAATTTGTGGAGCGCTTTCACGAGCCAGCCAAGGACATCGGCTTTAACGTGGCCGTGCTTCTGACCAACCTGTCGGAGCACATGCCCCACGATTCGCGCCTGCAGACGTTCCTGGAGCTGGCCGAGAGCGTGCTCAATTACTTCCAGCCTTACCTGGGCCGCATCGAGATAATGGGCAGCGCCAAGCGCATCGAGCGCGTGTACTTCGAGATAAGTGAGTCGAGCCGCACGCAGTGGGAGAAGCCACAGGTGAAAGAGTCTAAGCGCCAGTTCATCTTCGACGTCGTGAACGAGGGCGGCGAGAAGGAGAAGATGGAGCTGTTCGTTAATTTCTGCGAAGACACCATATTTGAGATGCAGCTGGCTGCACAGATGTCGGATGCAGGAGAGCGCTCCGCGAGCAAAGAAGAGAATGAGCGCGATAAACCTGAAGAGGAAACCCCAGACATGGGCTTCTTCTCCATCAGCACAGTATGCTCGGCACTGTTTGCTCTGCGCTACAACGTCGTTCTGCTCATGAAGGTGCGATTAACGTTATTGTGAATGTGTTATTTGTCTAAACGATCCGTTTCGTTTATTTGGTTCATGACATGCCTTTTTAATAAGAACGTCATACAAACACTTATTTTCCATCCAAAAGTTTCTTTTCTTTCTGTACTGTCCACTTAACTCGTTTTCACATTTTCCCTGAGGTGGTTTAAGGGTGTTGCGCTAATTGCGTCATCAGGTTCTGCGCTCTTATCTTCTTTTGGTTTGACGTCATTGTAGGAGGAGTCACACTACGGGAAAATGGCTAAAATCTTCTGACCCTGCCACAGTTTTTCTTAGGAGAAAATAATGATTGCAAAGGCCAATAATCAGCTGTAAACATGTCAAACAAACTAACAAAGACTACTGATTTTAGCCCAGAATTATAGGAATAGTTTAGGATTTTAAAAATGTATCTCAGACGACTAAATCGTGGCCAAAATCTCACAGTGTGAGCCCGGCATAAGGGAGGTTTATATATGTAAACATATGCCTATTAGACAGACTAGTACAAGTGCTATAACCCTAGAATAGATGTTAACCTCATGTTATTAAATTCATCAGAATTTTATATAAAAATTATTATTATAGAAATGATGCTTATATTCATTGTGTCATTTTTCGGAGCGTATTTTCCATTTAATAACATCAGGATATATTTGATCCACCACATATACGAAATTGAAATCGAAGCATGATGTAACCGAACGTGCTGAAATTTAAGGTGCTGTCCATGAAGAGTCTGAAGAAGCAGCTGAAGAAGGCGAAGAAGATGACTGTGAAGGACATGGTGACCACACTGGCTGCTTTCTGCTGGAATGTGCTCATGGGGCTGCTGCACTTCGCCTTCAGCGTGGCACGTGGCTTCTTCCGCATCATCTACAACAGCTTCCTGGGTGGAGGATTGGTGGAGGGTGCCAAGACCATGAAGGTGTCCGAGCTGCTGGCTAACATGCCTGACCCGACACAGGACGAGGTGAGAGGGGAGAGCGAGGAGGTGGAGAGGAAACATGCGGAGAAAACGCCTGATGAAGACTTGGCCGACCTCGCGGTGGCTGCTGAAGACACCGACTTGCTGTCTGATATATTTGGACTGGACTTGAGGAGGGAAGGAGGACAGTACAAACTTATGCCACATAACCCCAACGCCAGCCTGACAGACCTCCTTACTACCCCTATGCCACCTACACCTACACCTTCACCTGAACTTCGCAGAAGACACACAGTAAGGGCATATATCACCCAGAATTCCATCTAACATGATATACAAAAACTACAGAGAGCTCTTCACAATCATTAAAAGTCTCCCAAAAACTGATTTGAAGAGCTTTTTTGATGACAGTATTGATTGTATATATTGACTTTTATTGACAGTACAGGTGGAATTATGGTTCAAAATACAATTAAATTTTTTTTTCGATTGTAAATTGACAATAGCGCAGTACAATGCTGCGGGTCACTGCCAAGATCTACACATCTCCCACCTTGTGAGATGCCTTAGTCTCGCCAGCAGTCGACAGATTTCAGTTGTCTCGGTGTTGTTCTGTGTTTTTGGGGTTTCAATGCCCAGTTTTAGTTCTTGTTTCTATCTGCATCACCAGACACTAAAACAGAGCACACCGATTGGTCTCATCAGATGCAGGTGTGCTTCTTATTGATCATCCAGCTCAGGCCTCCATTCACGAACCGGCGCTCGTATAGTTTATAGAGTGCGGTAGTGAAAATTGCTGAATTTTTTTAAATTATTAACTAATTACAGTACACTACTACACTAATCACCAATTCTTCAAGACTCCTGGGTGGGCTACGTCTCGACTGGCTCCATCGTAAGTCAGGGCATACCTACTTTTCTGGATCTCGGTGTTAAATTTGACCTGCATTTGCATATAATTTCCAGGATTCCTGGGGCTCTAATTATGACACTAATGATCTGTTGAACATGTTTATTACAAACTCTTCTTTTGTCTTCAGAACAACTGCTGTGTCAACACTGGCACACCTTAATCAGCATTTTCCTAATATGTAATGGCACGTTTTTCCTAATTTGTGCTATAAATTGACCACAACTTTGTAAATGTGGCCAAAATGCCCCCAAAATACTGCATATTTAATATTATTATATGTAGACAACATTCTTGAAAAATACAAATTTTATTTGTCGTACACTTGATTTGAACAAAAAATATTTTTTTTTTCTTTTTTTTTTTTTTAAGGTGAAGGGTTCATCATCATCAACTGACGAGAAGGAAGAGGAGACCAAGACAGTGTCTGAGAAAGCAGAGTATGATTTCTATACATGCAAAGACCCACACACACTTTAATTTTCCTACTGTTGTTCAGTGTGGTGATATATTTCAGAATTGAGTACCTGAGCTTCTGCTACTGATTAACAGCAGTGAATATTTGTGTCTGCGACAGAGGCGAGGACGGGGAGAAAAAGGAAAAAAAGAAGGACGCTCCAAAGAAAAGGAAGACGCAGTTGACCCGCTCGTCCAAATCAGATGAGCCCGATCTACAAGAGTCTGCCTTCTGGAAGAAGATCATCGCCTACCAGCGCAAGCTACTAGTAAGAGAGCGTCTCATGAAATTTGTGAATCTCTACTCATGAAAAAGCACTAAAACTACACCATGCACTGTCATCCAGATCAGATCAAAAGATGTTCGAAATAGACGTTTAGAAGCTGCTGATGCGTTCGTATTGAGTTCTATTCCCATGGCATGTTATTCATGGGAAGATTCATTCATGGACTTATGGATCATGTCCCAGCAAAATCTCCTTTTATTTACTTCTCCACTGCTGCCACAGATGATTTATGATGTTTTCCTTTTGTGTCCTATTACAGAACTATTTTGCGCGGAATTTCTACAACATGAGAATGCTGGCTTTGTTTGTGGCCTTTGCAATTAACTTCATCCTGCTGTTCTACAAGGTGAGTCTGCACCGTGTGAGCACCGACATGCCGAGTGACAGAACAAATCTCACCATATACTCTATACTGTGTGTAGAATAGATTAGATTAAACTTTGTCACGATGCAGAGTACAAATACAGGGCTGGACATTCGGTGCAACCCAGACGAGGATGGATTCCCTCTTGAGTCTGGTTCCTCGCAAGGTTTCTTCCATCTCGGGGAGTTTTTCCTCGCCACAGTCGCCACCCGCACACTTTTCAGGGACAAACTTACTCTTATAAACAACATATAAATTTTTATCAGCACATTATTTGTGTACAGCTGCTTTGAGACAATGTCTATTGTTAAAAGCGCAATACAAATAAAAAATGAGTTTGAATAAAATGCCTTTAAGATGCACAACTATATATATTTGTGGGCATTGTGGGAAGCAATATAAGTGTAAGACGTTAATGTACAGTGCAGTCTTTTTGAGTAGCGTTAATTTGACTGAGTTGGATGTAGAGATAATGGTATATATAGAGTTTAATGGGCTGAGAGCCTAGGGAAAAGAAACTCCCAGTGTGACAGCAAAGTCTCACATACCATCTTCCAGATGGGAGAGGAATAAACAGTCAGTGGCTGGGGTGAAAGGTGTGCTTGATAAGATTTCTCACCCTCTTCGTCGGCCACGTTTAGGATATGTTTTCAATCAAGGGATTTTAACAATGGACATTGTCTCAAAGCAGCTTTACAGAGATAATGTGGTAATAAGGAATGTACAAGTTTATTCCTTATAATTGTAAGTTTGTCCCTGATGAGCGAGCTAGTGGCGACTTTTTGGAAATCCCCCAGACCACCAACTGTATCTCAGTGGCTTAAAGACAATATTTTCTTTTTAAAATAGGCAAAAAAATAAAATTCTATTAGAGAAAGTTTACCAGAAAAAATAAAAATAAAAATTATATATATATATATATATATATATATATATATATATATATATATATATATATATATATATATATATATATGAATGTATAGCATTGTGCTAAAGCTTTGGATTTGCTTTGTATTCTTTGTATCATTGCAGGCTTTCATATGGGGTGTTTAGTGCTCCCTATACCTGTATTTGTATACAGTATTTTATGTCTTATCATCATTTTCAATGTCCCTGCAGAAATTTTCTGTATAAAACTACTACAAACTACAATAAACCCAAACAGGCAGTTACTAAGGATGAATGAGTGAGCATTGTTAATACATTGTAATGAAATTGGTCATTTTTTCTTTCGCTTGTGTGACCCTGTAGGGTCCCAGTCCCAGTGCAGGTTTAATTCTGACCAGATGAACACTGTACCTGAAATACAATATCTGTTTATTTCTAGCACAGGTTTTAATGCATCTGTTTTATACACTTGCTGTCTGCTGCTTGCAGGTCTCCACTTCATCTGCAGTAAAAGAGGAAAAGCAGGTGGTGTACAGCTCATCATCGCTGGACAGTGGGCTGCGGTGGGACACACAAGGCGACTCTTCCAATGATCGGCCTGTTACTGTACACTTTGTTTTAGAGGAGAGTAGCGGCTACATGGAGCCCACACTGCGCATCCTCGCCATCCTCCACACCATCATATCCTTTTTCTGCATCATCGGATACTACTGCCTTAAGGTGGGGCTCCCATGCCTGTAAAGGCCAAACGTCTAAACTATAAACATAATCAACTTCATTTAAGAAAATTAACAGTTTGTTAAGTGACATAATGTTTCAAATTGTGTACACACTATGAGCCAAAATATTCATGTTCTTATTTGTAGTGTTTCCAGTATTGCTGTGCAGCGATCAGAAAATGATGTGTCTTTATACCCAGTTGCCTTCCATTACATTAGATTGTACCTGTAGGATAATTAGGATATGTACATTACACATTTTTTATTTTTGACATGACACTGTATTCCTGGAATTTCGACTTTATTCTCAAAATACTTTGACTGTATTCTCGTAATTCCGACTATATTTCAGTAATTTCAACTTTATTCTTAAAAAACTTTATTTTCGGAATTTTGACTTTATTCTTGTAATTTTGACTTTATTTTCAAATATTTCTACTCTATTCCCCGAATTTCGACTTTATTCCTGAAATTTCGATTTTATTTTTAAAATATTTTGACTTTATATAAATTGTTTTATTTTTGACGTAGCACTAAAACGCTGTCATACTTCCCAGTAACGTAAAAGAAAAAAAAAGTATCTTTGACTTTAAATGTAAATGTTTAGGTTTTCTTTCTGTATCCCGAGAAGAGACTCAAACTGGTGGAACACGGGGGGAAACACTGGTGCTGGTTGTCATTTTATGGTTTAATTTATTGCCATGAGGGTCTACGATCCGCAGATTTTCAACTTTCTGTTTATCTGAATGCGATAATATGATGAGCCGCTAACTATCAGTCGTTTGAAAATAATGGGATGGAACTGTTCTGAGGAAGTGTGTTTTATTGCGTCGAAAAGCTGTAATAATAAAATATCCATTACCATATCATTTTTTGGCCATCGAGAACTTTTTAATGGGCTTTTGCGGTCCGTATGGATCCAATTCTTAGCTCCAAAAATTACATCTACACAATCCAGTTTGCTAAAAGGCGCATACGTCATCTGTCTCTGTCTTGTCCAGGTTCCCTTGGTGATCTTTAAGAGGGAGAAGGAGGTGGCCAGGAAGCTGGAGTTTGATGGGTTGTATATTACAGAGCAGCCATCAGAGGATGACATTAAAGGCCAGTGGGACAGACTGGTCATCAACACACAGTGAGTTAATGGCACACACACACACACACACACACACACACACACACACACACACACCTTCACAGGGGAATGCCAGATAGCAGCCCAGACCATTACAGATCACTGAGCATCTATTACTGAATAAAAGAAGTTGCACCAGGCATCCAGGGAGATAATTACAGTTTAAATACCAGCCATAGGCAATGGCAGTGGAGGTTCATCTCCAGCTTAATGTTTATTTTTGTTTGAAAAAAAAAAAAGCATTTTACATTGTTGTTGTACATAAAGATATGGTTTCTTCTTAAGCTGCAAATATATAATGATTAAAAACCATATATAAGGAAAACATAATGCTATGCTGATTATATTATTATGTTTTCCTTATATATAGTTTTTAATCATTGTTGTGTTTAGCTATTACTTATATCACTCCCTTTTTATATTTAAAGCAGTGTGTAAAACACCAAGACAAATGCCAGCTGTCAAACACAACTGGAACGCTCATAAACTCACATTTGCATTGACTTTTTTTTTTCCTGCTTAAACAGATGTCAGTCGCTTCTCTCTAAAACAAAATATTTTATAACAACAGAAATGTATGTCTGCATTCATGTCTGCAGTACAAGAACTAGATTAATGATCATAAGCAGTGAGAATTAGTTGTACATCTCTCTACAGCATTGTTATAAGGAAAACCGTACCTACTGTACTGCATGCAATAAATGTACCTCCTCCTTCTGCACTTGGTAAATGTAGAAGGTGTTCGGTGTCCTTAACCACCAGCTGCAGCTTTCAAGGGTGAAATGTATTTGTTCAAAAACACCACTACTCCTACTAAGTATGTGCATCTCTATAACTGAGGCCGATGCGATTTGCATCTCGAAGCATAGCCAACAATATGATACATTAAAGACACATATAAACCTACATGATGCGATACGATTCCCTCCTATTACAATGCAGTGCGATTCGATTTCGATTTGATTCAACACAATGCAATTTGATGCAATGAAAAAAACATGATGTTATGTTGTACAGTTAGTTCGCTTTTATTTCTTCGGTTCAGACAGACAACAAATCATACATTTGCTCATCTGCCTTCTGACCGCTGACGCATGGCCCTTTCACAAACAGGCCTTTGTGCTGCAATAAATCAATACAAACAGATGTTTTTTTCCTGTTCTGTCTCCAGGAAGATGCAGCTCTACCTCTGCCATGTGAATCTGTATTCTATGTGACTTTTAGGACACGCCTCGGGAAACAGTTTAGTGAAAAGGAATCAATCTACATCTAAAATATTGGTCACAAATTATCGGTCAATTTATAAAATAATACAAATATAGCTCATCTACTAATAATTATATATAAATAAGTCCTTTTTTGCAAATATATATATAAAAAAAAAAAAAAAGATACATCGCATACATTGGATATGACGCGTCGCAAGAGTCTTAGTTTGTGTCTTTGACCTAAAACGTGTTTTGGTTGCAGTTTTACCACAAGGACCTTATTATGGGTTTTACAATATCCAAAATGTTTTTGTGGCATGAATCCTTGCAGGAAATACACCAAGGCTGTGAAGTTTCTAAAATAATAAAGAAAAGGAATTTGATTTGAACTTGTCTCAGGTACATTACAGCACAGTGAAATTCTTCCTTCGCATATTCGGGGCGGGGCAGGGCAGGGGGCGCTCACCCCCCCAGCTGGTTGCGCCCTATGTGACTAGTTTTATCTATTTCTAGAAACTAGTGTTTGGAAAATCGGAAATTGGATCTTTGAAACGTTCATGAAAATGAACAAAAATGTTTGTTGTTTTTCATTTAGTTCATTTAATTTCTTTGTTCAGAAATAGTAGAAGATTTTATTTTCAATACGCAGATCCCCCAACATGTCTACATGCACAAACTTTGACTGTAGTTCCAATAATAAAATTAGGACAATCAGGCTAAGGACAAATTATGATGAACAGTTCTTTTGTCATGTGACTCCCAGAATTATTGTTACAATAATGTCAAGATTCTGACCAAAAACCCATTTTATGGAAGTCAGGTGATAAAAGAACGAACAACTCGGACCACAGGACTCAATAAACGATGTGATTCTGTTTCCTGTGTATAACCTACAGAGATGTTGCGACGCTTTGCTCATGCGGGTCCAGTAGAACATGAATGAATCACTCATCACACATGAATCACACATGAAACGACTCGTTCTTCTGAGTCACATTAAAGACTCGTTTAAAATAAACGAATTGTGCTTGAACGAATCACCAGAGTGTACAGTGTGTTTTACTCTTTTCGTCATACGTGTGTATTTTTCTTTGGCTCTCAGGTCCTTTCCAAACAACTACTGGGATAAGTTTGTGAAGAGGAAGGTAGGACAGCAGTCTGAACAGCACTGGCACATGCAGTAAAGATGCTTCCTTGTGTTTGATTATTCATTTAGATATTATGATGAATGTGTTTACTGTAACAGTAATTCAGTGACATTAGAGAGTTATTAACAGTTATGATCAGAATGTGTGTGTGCGTGTATTTACAGGTGATGGATAAATACGGAGAATTTTACGGCAATGACAGAATCAGTGAGCTGCTAGGGATGGACAAAGCTGCGCTGGACTTTAGTGATGCCCATGAGAAGAAGAAACCCAAGAAAGACAGCTCACTAGCTGCTGTGTGAGTTTAAACACGTGGGAGTGTGAAATGTCTGTGCACGTGTGTGTGTGTGTGTGTGTGTGCGCGTGTTCAAGGTTCAGACAGCAGCACAATATTTCACAGTGTCAAATCCGCACTAGCAATGGCTTACAATTCAGGATGTATTTTAAACATATTCCAGCAGGGGGCGGTAATCACTAAAGGTCACACGATTTACAAAAATCACACGATCTACATTGAGGGCAGCTATATTTTTAGGTTTATAAACTTTGAAGAATATTTTCTATTTGGTAGCTAAATTTTCCAAATTATCATCATTGTTATTAATTTTATTAGTAGTAGTTTGGGGTTTATTTAGTAGCATATTTTGGATAATAATTTTTATTTCTCTTGTCCGTTGCTATTGTTGGTTGGCTGCTATTTCAAAATGTGAAGTCAAAACCATTTTAAATATATAAATATAAATATATATAATATAACTATATCAAAAAATACACTTGTTTGTATAAAACATGTCTGTTATTTCTTTAAGTGAAATCTAATTATGAAATTATTTCTCCATTTACTGAGATTTTCTCATTTTGTTAAATATTTTAGTTAATCTCTCTCTCTCTCTCTCTCTCTCTCTCTCTCTCTCTCTCTCACACTAACAGATTGAACTCTGTTGATGTAAAATACCAGATCTGGAAGTTAGGAGTCGTCTTCACAGATAATGTAAATAACTTCTTCCAGGCAATAAAGCATTATAATTAATAATAAAGCACACCAGCATGACTTTGTTTGTATTATTTTATTCTGTGTGTGTGGGTGTGTGTGTGTCTAGTCGTTCTTGTACCTAGCGTGGTACATGACCATGTCCATCCTGGGCCACTACAATAACTTCTTCTTCGCTGCTCATCTGCTGGACATCGCCATGGGCTTTAAGACCCTGAGAACCATCCTGTCTTCTGTTACTCACAACGGCAAACAGGTACAGCTGCCTTCTTCTAGTCAAATTGAAAATCGTTTGCTTATACACACGTTACACACAGAGAAATCCAATGTTAGCTATAGCCTTTCCATAAAATCCAGGACTGCAGCACATCTTCTGTAGTTATATTTCAGTCTGTAGGTGTCACATTGCGTCACATCCGCAAGGTCATTAAAAAAAGGCTGAAATGTTTTACACGGATTGTTCGATGTCTGAATCTTTTGTTGCTAATTTCTACATCTTCCGGTTTCTTGGACATTTTTGACCTCGCATTCCAGCTCATTGTGAAAGTGCAGGATTGGCTTGTAAACTGGACACTAGAGCAAACCGAATCACTGTCTGTGGAACTGTTCAGATCCAATACGTACTTTAACCTGCGCTGACCGAATAAAAAGGCAAAACTGTTTTTATAGCCAGACGCAATTCACCAGCTTTCACAAAATCCAAACAATGTTACAAAAGAGTCTAATACAGATGTGTTCAGCACGACCAATACGGTCATTTTCAATCACTAGATTGACAGTAGTAATCAAACAAATCCTACATTTTAATGGAAAAAATCACATGCAAAAAAAATAAATGGGGGGATCCAAGCAAATACTTACAGAACATACATTTGGACAATAGGTCAGATTTTTATGCTTTATCTCATTGACGTACATGCAAAGAAATGTATGCGTGTACGACAATCCGTACATTTGATGCATTTGCATTCATGCATCTAAAATAGACAGAATGCTGTCTGAATATTTCTAAGATTTTCCTTTCGTTTGTAAGAGAAACCTTCATTTCTATAGGTTTATAATATTTAAAATATTTAATTCAATTAATATTTAATATAACACTTTTTATTTCTACAGTTTCATGCGAGAGAAAGTGATTCACGTTGCTGAAATGCCATTCAACGATAATTAGCTTGTATTTGCCAGGCACGTTATCTAACTTCAAACATGTGTTAATGTCAATAAATGAATATAAAGCACCTAAAATCATCCTGATTTCTACCGATTTTTTAAACC